>NC_135493.1:89081476-89415016 GCF_052094955.1 Ictidomys tridecemlineatus
TACTTTCTCCCAATAGCAGCATGTGCTGGGGACCAAGTCTTTAATACATGGCTTTTGAGATAGATTTCAAATCCAAACTATAGTATACTCTCTCACACATACTCTTTCATTGCTGACACTGGTCAATATGCCTCTCTCTTAAAGGAAATTACCAAAAATGTTTCCTTTAAAAAATAGTCACTAAAAAAAAGGCTGAACTACATTCCATTACTTATATCCTGAGAAAGGATAAAATATATATAATTAAAACTCAACAGTAACTACAGCTTTGATTCGGATCTTAGACATACAATGTCCAATGATAGCCATTAGTTCCTTGTGATTACAGAGCACTTGGCATATGGCTAATTCAAATTGAGATATACAAAGTATAAAATACACAACATATTTCAAAGACTTAGTATGAGAAAAAGAATATAAAATATTTCATTAATGTTTCTATTAACTACATGGTAAAATTATAATAATTGGGATACATTGGGTTAAGTAAGTATATTATTGAAGTGAAATCCCCTTGTTTTTTTAACTTTTAAAAATGTAACTATTAGAAAATGTTAATAACTTCTAAAAAAGCAATTTCCAGGTCCAGATGATTTCACCAGTGAATTCTATAAAACATTTAAGGAAAAACAATACTGATTCTCCAGAATGTCTTCCAAAAATGAGAAGTAACACCTCCTAACACATTCTACGAGGCCAACATTATTGTAATATCAAAACCAGATAAGGACATTATAAGAAAGGTAAGTTACAGACCAACATCTCTCATGAACATATACATAAATACCCTCAATAAAATGCTAACAAATGGAATCCAATAATGTATATAAAAGAATTCTATACCACAACCAAGTGGAATTTACCATAGGTATACAAGATTGGTTGATCTTTCAAAAATCAGTCGATGTGATCTACCACATCAACAGTCTGAAGAAGGAAAATCATATGATCAGATCAATTGATATAGAAAAGGCTGATTTCAATCTAATCAGTATTAGATTTCAAGAGTTTTAAGATATGTGCTTTGCAAATACTGATTTCAATCAAATCACTATCCAATTACAAAAATATCTCAGCTAACTAGAAATAGAGGGAAACTTCTCAATTAGACAATGAACACCTACAAGAAAATCTATAGCTAATTTCATGCCTAGTGGTGAGAAAACTGAGTATTTTCTCCTAAAACTAGAAATAAGACAAGGGTATCCTCTTTCACCAGTCTTATTCTATACAGTTCTGACTAATGTGATAAAATGAGAAAAGGAAATAAAACATTTAAAAACTAAAAAGGAAGACATAAAACCCTCTGCCCACAGACAAGATTTGTAACATAGAAAATCTCAAATAATCAACAGGAATCTCCCTAATGAGTATAGATAGCACTGATAGTATAGACCTAATGAGCATAGCAAGGTTGTTATATAAAAGTCAATTGTTTTCATATATACCAGCAATGAACAAATGGAATTTGAAATGTTAAAAATATGCAATTTAAAAGAGCACCCTAAATTTAAATATTTAAAAGATGGACACAATGGTGAATGCCTATCATCCAAGCTACATGGGAGGATGAGGTAGAAGGACCACAAGTTCAAGGACAGCCTGGGTAATTTAGAGAGACGTAGCCTCAAATAAAACTGAAAGTGCTGGGGATATAGCTCAATGACTCAGTGAATACCTAGCAGGTATTTTAGAGAAAGAATGAGATTCTAAATATGATAGTAAAAAATAATTAATGTTAAACTTTATTATAATTAAAATATTATGCTCTTCAAGTGACAAATAAAAGAATAAAAAGATAAGCCATACACTTAGGGAAAGTATTTGCAAAGTACATATCTTAAAACTCTTGAATTTTAAAGTTAAATTAGAATTCTTAAAACTCAATAAGAAGCAGCAGCTCGATTTTAAAAAAGGCAAAAGATATGACTAGAAAACTCATCAAAGAGAATATACAGATGGCAAAAAAGTATATGAAAAGATGCTAAACATCATTTATCATCAGGGAATTATAAAGTAGAACAATTAGATAACTCTACACATCTATTTGAAAGGCTAAAATAAGGGGCTGGGGATGTGGCTCAAGCAGTAGCGTGCTCGCCTGGCATGCGTGCGGCCCTGGTTCGATCTTCAGCACCACATACAACCACAGATGTTGTGTCCGCCGAGAACTAGAAAATAAATATTAAAAATTCTCTCTCTCTCTCTCTCTCTCTCTCTCTCTCTCTCTCTCTCTCTCTCTCTCTCTCTCTCTTCTCTCTCACTCTCTCTTTAAAAAAAAAAGGCTAAAATAAAAAGGGGGTGGAAAATACCAAATGATGGCCAGATGCAGAGCAATAGGAACACACATTTGTTGTTGGAGAAAATGTAAAATATATTGCCTTTTTTTGATAGTTTGTCAGTTTCTTATAAAACTAATCCTAGTACTCCCATGTGATCAGTAATTGTACTTCTGGACATTTACCTAACTGATTTGAAAGCTTATGTACATAAAAAATATGCACATGAATGCTTACAGAATCTTTACTCATGTCACCAGAATGTAGAAGCAACCAAGATGTCTTTCAATAAGTAAATGAATAAACAAACTGTGATAAATTTATACAATATTATTCAGTGATAAAGTGAATTGAATTGTCAAGCTACAAAAAGATATGGATGAATCTTAAATGCAAATTGCTAAATAAAAGAAACCAGTCTAAAGAGGCTACATATTGTATGATTACAATTATATGACATTCAGAAAAAGGCAAAAATATATAGAAAAGTAAATAACGGTTGTTAGATGTTTGGGGTACTGGGGAGAGGGTTGTATAAGTGAAGCACAGGAGAATTGTTTTAAACTGTAAAACTATTCTGTGTGATACTATAATGGTGAATAAAAGACATTAAGCAATTGTTAAGCCCCATAGAACTTTACAGTACACAGAGTGAACTTCAATGTATACAAAGTTTTAAAAAAATCACTTAGGAATGCAGAATATGACAAAATAATCTCACTACTACAAATGCATGAAGCAATCTCACCCAAGGGGCTAAAGGAATAAGGTAATGACCTAAGTAACTTTGGAAATGAGTGGAGTCTAAGACTAAAAGCAAAAAGAACTATACACAAGGTCTGTATTTTGTTGAAAATGTTTTTCCTTAGGGCAAATAATTCTAAATAATAATTCTAAAGCCACCATAAATGTATACTGGAATTAAACAATTAAGTAAATGAATGGTGGTTGGAAGAGCCAGGTTTCTCACTGTTGGAGTGGGAAGGTTACAGATAAGCAAGAAAAAGAGGCTAGAATGATCCATGTGGTGATGAATACGAGTATGAATTCATGTTTAGCTTAATATAGAGTGCATACAGTATAAATATTTATAGATATATGCATACAACTGGACTTGAATACACATATATCTTCTTGCTCTGTTAACTGAGAAAGCCTACAAACAATCAACACCCCAGTAGCAATGAATATACCTAGCAATCCGATCTTGATTGCTAATACCATTCTCCAATAAAAGGAACTAAGGCTCCTTAGAAAAATGGTAAATTTTAGGAATGGAGGAGGAAATAGAGAAGATGAGTCTGGAGCATCTGCCAAAAATGTAAGTGTTAACAAATTAACCAACCGTGATGCTGAGTATATGTCAAAGAGATAGGAGATAACTGCAAGAGTGACTGATGCCCACAGCTGGAACAAATGAACAACAAAATAAAATGTAGTATTTGGTTATAAGCCAAGTCAAAAATAAATATTCATAAGTCTATACTGTTATAAATAAGTGATTGAAAAAATTGCAGAAAATAGACAAATGTCCTATATTGAAGAATTCCAATCAGTTGAAGTAGATACTTACCACCTTGCTGCAAAAAAAAAAAAGAGATAGAACTTAATTCTTTAACCCTTTAGCATGGGTCAAGCCCAGTAATTTGCTTCCAAAAAGTACTGTATCGAGAGGGAGGAATAAAGGAGTAGCTTTACAGTGGAAAGACATATCAAACACTATCTCAGCCAGGTAATCAAGGTTAAGATCAACAATAATAAGTCATGTTGACAATATGGACCCTTGCTATGATATGGTGTTAAGGACACTATCTCCATGGTTTTCCTCCCCAAATCCAATAAGCCCAGTTTAATCATGAGAAAAACATCAGACAAATCTCTTGATGGACATTCCACAAAATACATAACCAGTACTCCTCAGATCTGTCAAAGTCATCAAAAACAAGGCAAGTCTGAGAACTGTCACAGCCAAGAGGAGATTGAGACATAATGACCAAATATAATGTGATGTCCTGGATGGATACTGGAACAGGAAAAGACATTAGGGAAAAGCTAAGAATAATTGGAATAAGTTATGATTTAGTAAAAAGAATGTATCAATATTGGATCATTAATTGTGACAAATGCAATAATAATAATGGAAGATATTAATAGGGGAAACTAGGTGTATGTGTGTATAGAAACTTTCTGTAGTACCTTCACAATAAGTCTATAAATCTAAAAGTATTCTAAAATTTGAAGTTTATTTTTTAAAAAGTATATTGATCCTGTGGCTGGGGTTGTAGCTCAGTGGTAGAGCGCTCACCTAGCACATGTTGAGGCACTGGGTTTGATCCTCAGCACCATGTAAAAATAAATAAATAAAATAAAGGTATTGTGTCCAACTATAACTAAAAAATATTTTTTAAAATTATGAATATATTAAAAAAGAATATTGATCCTGTCTATTCCCAAGGCAGCTATTTCTTGGAAGGAAAGAAGGAAGGAAGGAAAGATGAAAGGCAGGAAGGAAAGTAAGGATAAACTAGAGTAAGACTTCATTATCTTGAGTAAGTACTAATTGCTATAGTGCTAAGCATCTTAAATATACTTAGCTGTGGATTATGGATTAAAATTATGCAGCTTTATTTTTCTACCAAGTGTGATGTTACTAATAAGGTTCATAGACTTGCACTGTTCCTTAGTAAAAGGAACACAGAGCTCATTAACTAGTTGAATCTTTTGGAAATAGTGCACAGAGGAGGTAAATTTGGGGAGAACAGTAGGGATATGGAGAGGCGTTTACAAATTTACAGCTCAACGAGATGCAAAAATATTCATTGTTAACTTCTACTGGTAGTTCAGCACCTACAAAAAGAAAAGGAGTACTGACTTGATCTATGGAGGCCACCTGCCTGCTTCATAATTGTTCTGAAGGAAACAGTATGTATCCCATCAGTCCATCTTGGCATCTGTGCAGTGATACCTTGGGTGAGCTATGTTAAAAAGGGTGTGAAAGTGGTCAAACCTACACGTAGTTTTTAAAAAGCTACAAATGAGGGTCTCCCTCCATTTCCATGGGAGGGAAAGGGAGAGAAAAGGGAAATTGCATGGAAATGGAGGGAGACCCTCATTGTTATACAAAATTACATATAAGAGGTTGTGAGGGGAATGGGAAAATAAACAAGGAGAGAAATGAATTACAGTAAATGGGGTAGAGAGAGAAGATGGGAGGGGAGGGGAGGGGGGATAGTAGAGGATAGGAAAGGTAGCAGAATACAACAGTTACTAATAGGGCATTATGTAAAAATGTGGATGTGTAACCAATGTGATTCTGCAATCTGTATTTGGGGTAAAAATGGGAGTTCATAACCCACTTGAATCTAATATATGAAATATGATATGTCAAGAGCTTTGTAATGTTTTGAACAACCAATAAAAAAAGATAAAAAAGCTACAAATGAGGAGTGAATAGGATGAAAGGGAATCTGAGTGAAAGAAGAAAGGCATGAAGATTTTATTTGAACAGGGTTTAAGTAAAAATATGATTCAGATGAGACTAGGTCTTCAAAATTCATTTTAGCTCTGTGCCTCCCATAACCATGCCTCTTTACCACGTCTAAACACCAATCACCAACATCACAAATTTTCTAAACTTATCAGAACTTTTTAACTTAGAACAAATTCTTTAATATAAAACAAAGCAATGAAATAATTGTGTAGTATGTAGCCCTAAAATTAGGCCTTTTCACTACCCTGTTGCTGGATGATTCTCTTGCCCTATACAAATACAGCCAGGTCTTCCCTTAGAAGGTACACATTATAATTAAATCAGGGTTAATGGCAGAATAATAATAACAGACACATATAGTACTTACAGTGTGACAGACTCTTCTGAGCATTTTTCATAGATACCTCATTGTAATCCTTTTTTAACTCTATGGGATATGAGTAGTTATATTATCTTCATGATACAGATGAAAAAACTGAGGCACAAAGGGCCATCTTTGAGATTTTTAGAGTTTGGCTCCACAGCTGTGCCTCAGATATTTAATAGGCCCCCAATAAGTCCTGAATTTTCCTTAAGGAAGGTAAGTTTGTTTGTTATAGGT
The DNA here is from genome assembly GCF_052094955.1 of Ictidomys tridecemlineatus. Lineage (NCBI taxonomy): Eukaryota > Metazoa > Chordata > Mammalia > Rodentia > Sciuridae > Ictidomys > Ictidomys tridecemlineatus. Next base: position 89,087,847 of record NC_135493.1, read on the forward strand.
GTTTACCTCATTCTTCACTACCCTTTTTCCTAAAACTAGAATTTCTGACCTGCAAAGCTTATATATACTAGTCTCCTAAAACCCATTCCCTTTCCATGTAAGGATAAGTGTGCGGTGTACAAACAGATGTAAGGACAGGTCCTTCTGGCATCAGTCACCCTTGTTTGTGTGCATGTATGTGGTTTTGTCACCTTATTTGACAACCAGCAATAGTTCTCATCCACATTGACTGCCTGAAGATTTTTTTTATGAGAAAGCTTTTGTTAAAAAATTGAATAAAAAGGAAACAATTTTTTTCAGTTTTTAATTTTTTTAGATATACACGACAGTACAGTGTATTTTGACATATCATACATACCATGGAGATAACTTCCCATTCTTGTGGTTGAACATGATGTGGAGTTACAATGGTCATGTATTCATATATGAACAGAGGAAAGTTATGCCAATTCATTCTACTGTATTTCCTAGCCTATAGATTTTTGAAAGTGGTGGTAACGAAACAATAGAGGTAATAGGTAAACCAAAGTATAGAGCTTGTCTAGTGGATCTTCATCCTCATTATGTTTTCTGGACAACTACACATAGATACTGTATGGGATATTCTTTACTCCTTTGACCCAGGAAGCTTTGTTGAGCCTGCATATATCTGTATATATCTGTAGTCTCTATCTCCTTCATGGCAAATTTCTGGATCTCTGAGTGCTTAAGAGGCATGTTTCTTGAAGCCCACTCCATGGAATTTTTGTTCAACTTAACATTTGCATTTGTTGATTCCATTTTAAAACAGAAACATATTACAAACATTTTGAAAAGGGGAAAAAAATCCACTACCCTAACACAAAAACTGCTTCAGCATTTTGATATACTTCTTTTTAGGCTTCAAATTAATCTAACATGTCATATTAAGTATTTCAACCACTGTAGAGGAGACATGAAAATGCTGGTTCCTACAGTCCTAATTACAACTTTTTTTTTATTCTTCAAAGCAATTTTTCCTTTCAGTAGCAAATACTGCAAACATCATAAAGACTGATTCTCTAAAGTTTGCACAGCCTCTAATCAAAAGATATATATTTTTTTCTATAAAGAACACATTACTTCAGTTCTACTGCTTAGAATAAAATTTTTGCGTGTGTGGTACTCAGGATAGAACCCAGGGCATCACATGTTAGGCAAACACTCTACCACTGAGCTACCCCTCCACCCCTTAGAATAAAATCTTGAAGAGAAGGAATTCCTATGTAATATTGACTTGCTGAGTATCCAGGCAAGGAAATCAAATCAAAGGCTCATCTCTGCTTGCTTAGAAATGTTTAAGAAGACAGAGTGTGCAGTTTATGCAATTATTTGGAACTAAACTCTCAATCTGTGAGTGGGAGTATGAGGGAAGGAGGGAAGGCCTTATTCTTAATACATGCGTAGGAGGGAGGGAAGTGTCTTTATGACCATTATCTAAAAAGTCAACTAGCTGACAGCCTGGCAGCACATGTAAAACTCATCTTAAATCATTTTTATTCTAAAACATCATTTTATTTGAAATGTCTAAATTTCATATGCAGAAAAAATGTGTGAACTTTTATATAATGTCCAGGAGAGAATTGAAATACAAATTGTAATCATTTTCTGTTTTCCTTTTCTTACTATTTTAGTTTCCCTTGTGCTTCTTATCTTCAGGACCAAGCAGTAATATGCATTGGTACTTTAGGAAACATTTCATATTGCATACAAATATTTCCAAGATCATCTTTAATTAAAGGATATGTAAGTAGGAAGATGCATTTGATAGGACATCAGGTTAGTTTAAGCAGGAGATCAGTCTGATGGAAAGAATCAAAAAAAAAAAGTGCTTCCATCTGCGCATGCCTACATCCTCCTTGTATACTAATCTGCTTATAGGTCAGTTCCTTTCCCTTAGGCACCATTGCTTTAGCCCTCTTGATGAACCTGTCAGTTTATTTCCTGGGTGGTGAGCACCACCATGCTCAACATAATTATCTCAGGACTCCATATTTTTGGAACTGACTTCATCTAACACACTAGGTTTCTCTCTTCCTCTCTGGTCTTCCAGAAGGAGAGAGTCATTTTTATGTACTTAACTTTGTTTCTTTCTAGCCTTAAGATGTTAATATTTGCCTATGCAGCAACTTGTGATTTGTGCTGCAATATCATTTAAATTGCCTTTCTTTATTGAGTATTCTTCTCCCTATTTAGTTTTATTTAGGCTCAACAATACATTTGGATAACACAGGCCCAAATGAGGCAGAATTATAGACATTAAAAAATAAGAATGTGGGCTGAGGCTGTAGCTCAGTGGTAGATTGAGGCACCAGCATGCATGAGGCACTGGGTTCAATCCTCAGCACCACATAAAAATAAATAAATAAAATAAAGGCATCTGTCCTTCTACAACTACAAATAAAAATAAAAATAAAATAAAATTGTGCTCAAAAGATTGATTTAAAAAAAAGAATGTATGAGAAAGGAGGATCACTTCAGCCCAGGAGTTCAAGGAGAGACTGGGCAACACAGCAAGATTTCATTTCTTAAAATTAAAATAATAATAATAATTGTCACTAAAGAATTTCTTTTGCTCCATTTTATATTTTAAACATAAGTAGATTATAACATTATATTTATTAACAAAATATGTTCTCATCAGCACAATGCACATTTAGAAACTTTAGTGCTCTTGGGATGCATGAAGATGTACTCAACAATATTAGGTAAGGCCCATAATTCATATTGAAGCAAAATAAATCATAATGCATAGATGACTCAGTACCAATTAATAATATGTAAAAGTGTTCTTTGTCCAAGTGGAGGGAGAGGAAAAATCATGCTAGCTTAAAATTCCTTTAATGGTGAGCAATATTTTCATTCTACATAAGAGACAAAATATTTGAGAATGTTGTTTGCAATTAGCTAATTAATCAACAGTTGTAAATAATTTCATGATTTGAATAAGGAAAGGAGAAAAAAATGAAGAGCAAAAGAATATACCTGCTGAATATTGGGAATCATTGAAAATAAGGTATGAAGGTCACTAAGAGGGAAGAAAGGGAGGAAAAACCTTATTCAGATGTCACAATTATACTTATGTTGTCCTGATGATGCTGAATCACCCCAGTAACTACCCTTTAACTGAAATCATTACTATATGCTAAATACCGTGCTGTTTATATTTTCTACAATTTCACAACTATCCTCCAATTATAGGTGAGACTATCAAGTTCAAAGATGTTAAATAACTTATCCAGGGATTAACAAAAATTATTAAGTAACTTGTCCAGGCTAGCCAGTTGCAAAATAAAATTAGAACTCAGGCCCAGCTCACCCAGTAGGGCTGCCTGTGTACACTTTCAGCAGCACACCTAAGCTGTGGAAGAGGGCAGATAGATGTTGGTGATGTATGGTTGTGCATGCATGCATACTTTCTATGATTTATGAAGATGAATTTTTATTGGAAAATAACATTTATGTTATAAAAGTCAAGAGTGTTTGATAGTTAAAATTCAGATACTTATCAAAAAAAGGTAAGGAAATATCAGACCCCTCAAAACCGCTTCTACTTAGAGCCAACCAATCTTGGCATCTTCATATCCATTCATATAGACTGTAAGTATATGTATACCAAAGGGCATGGCCATTTTAAAGCTTTACTTATGGACTGCCAAACTTCCAAGAAAACTGTTGTTGTTTTTTTAAAATATATTATAGTTGTCAATGGATCTTTTATTTTATTTATATGTGGTGCTGGGGATAGAACTCAGGGCTTCACACATTCCAAGCAAACGCTCTACCACTGAGCCACTACTCCAGCCCCAGGAAAACTGTTTTATACTAGTATACTATATTAAAATAAAATGTCATTATCAGAGCATGTTAATTGGGATATCACTGAATCACAGTCAAGTTTCTGTATCTCAGAAATTTCCATCTGAAGAAAGCTTCAGTGTTGTCAGCATATAAAAGTATTTGTGCTTAAATAACAACTAGTTAGATTTTTTAATGGAGGGGAACACCATTATATCATCAACAATGGCACTGATTACATTTACCAAGACATTTTTTTTTAAAATTATATGAGGAAAAATTCAAGATACCTTTGAATTACACAAAAAGGAAGTGGGCAGAGAAAGGGAAAGAACTGGGGATTGAACTGGAGTAAATCTTGTCTTCTGCATATTTGAATATATCACAGAGAACTGAACCCCACTATTATTTATAATACACTAATAAAAACATTAAAAAGAAATTATTGAAAAAGCAAGTCATTCTTGGGTAGGAAGACTCAAATTACAAAAGTTGTAAATTCTCTCCAAGTTAATTCATAAATTCAAAATGATAGCAATGTAAATTGAAGCAGATTTTATTTACTTATTTATTTTGAGTGATGTGGGTAGGAATAAGACAAAGTCACTCCAAAGCTCATATGGAAAAATGAACAAACTGAAATAATGGAGACAATGTAATAAAGTGGGTATAGTAGGGAAGACCATCTGTGCCAATCAAAAAACCATTTTTTGGGTCTTCAACAATTAAAACAGATATTAGTTCACAAATATTAAGAAAAATGAACAAAATAGAGAAAATACTGAAGTAGCCTACACTACATGCAACATATTACTTTATTATATAGGTAGCCTCTTAGAGCAGTGCTGAAATACAGATATTCAACAAATTGTTATGGGGAACTGTGTTCACAATCCCAAAGTAATAAAAGTTATTTTTTTAATGATTGGTTTAATTAACAAAGATGCAACTAGCAATGAAATTGATGCTATAACTGGTCAAAAATAATAAATAAATTTACTTGAAATTTAAAAAATGTTTTGAAAAAACTTGGTAATCATGTGGAAAATAATAACCTTTGATTTATTACCTGGTGCTTTTCAGCAGCATAAATTCCAAACAGATGAAATACGTAAATGAAACCTTGGAAGTGCTAAAACAAAATATGGAGACATTATCTGATAGCCTCAGAGTAAGAAAGGCCTTTTAAATTTCAAATTACAGAAATTATACTGTTAAAAATTGATATACTTTACTACCTAACAGGTAAAAGTTTCTACTTGAAAAAATAAACATAAATTCCAAAGACACGAAACACTAAGAAAAATGCAATTTATATTACCATCAAAAGTGATTCCTCCTGCCAATTATCCATGTAAATCCTTGAAACAACTCTTCTCCACTAAGGATTAGGTATATAAAACAAATACAGGAACAGAAAACAAAACTTTCTGGTCATTTTAAAAGGCAAAATAACATATGATTAGACAATTATTTGGCAGAAACTCAGAATTTCATCCAAATAAAGAAAGCATATAACCAAACCAACAACTTTGAAGACCACTTAATGGGAAAATAAAATAACCTCACTCTTTCTATAAACATTAAATATTTCAATTTGAAATAACCCTGTTCCCACTGTGGTCGTGGCTTTCCTTTATCCTGGCTCTTTCACCTAGAATTATGGTAAGCATGAAAGGCCCTCTGAGCATGCTCAGAATCTGGTTAAAATTCTAGGCTGCAATTTATTTTTGTGGACAAAGCCTGAAGCTGACCATCCATCCATGCTCAAGTGAGGATGGCACCCTTTTGTACCTCAAATTGTCTTGCAAGTGTGGGAATTACCTGTGCAGGCACGGAGCTAGGTTCAGACTGTTCAGAGGACAGTCTAATACTTGTCTAATACTTGTCTAATAGCCACAGCCTTCCCAGGGGACCCCATCATCTTCACGCTGCTGAAACCTGGTTCAATTTCCCCAAATCATTTGAAAAATGATCATGAAGCAGGAATGTTTAACTGGTCCCAAGTGGTAAAGGACCACAGGTTTCTGGCTGTGCTCTGAAAAACCTTACCACAGTTAAGATTGTAAGTCAGTCCAGCTGCCAATTGAGGAAAATTCCATTAAATTGTGTTCACCAGAATACATACATATTATTTGACTTATCATTTGCTTTGCTTTTCAATACATTTAAATTCATTTAACAGAGGATGTATGGCTGTTGTCTAAATACACTTTGATTAAATTTATACTTAAATTGAGATGAATTCAACAAAATTAAAAGTTTTATATTTTGGATATATTCTTTATAACAAAGCAGCTTTCATTTGATGAGGAGAGAGGAGAAAAAAAGAAAGATAGAAAAAAGAAATGAGAAAGGAAAAAGAGAAGACAGATGAAATATATATAACCAGGTAACTCATTTGGCACAAAATAGAGATTTTTCTAATAAACTACCATGGTAAGTTTCTTCTGCCTGTGACAAAATTTAATGATCAAACTGTTGGTTTGGAAATCAAATGCAAGTGTGATCTTTTTTCTGCTTATCTAAAATGGGTGTTCTCATCTGAAATGGGTGTTCAAAACACTACTTCTTGGTCCTATGAACTATAGCTAGAAGTGACTGCTGGGACACAGTGACAGGAATGTTGACCACCTGGGCATCTGAGAACATAAATTTTCTATCCAAATACTTGTCTAAGAATTAATCTATGTTTACCCAATGATGATTTTTAATGGGTGTATTTAAAAGGATGTGAATGATGGAGACAAAAGAGTATAGGTGGCAAAATAGGGCCTTGGCAATTTGGGTCTCCTGGGACTGCTCTCTATCCCTCCCTTGATGCCCAAAGTCCTCTTTTTAAAATTTTTTTTTTTTAGTTATAGGTGGACACAATATCTTTGTTTTATTTTTTTTAAATGTGGTGCTGAGGATCGAACCCAGTGCCTCACACATGCAAGGCAAGCACTCTCCCTCTGACCCACAACCCCAGCCCCCCAAAGTCCTCTTGACACCCTCATCACTTTCAATTTCTTATGGCTCAATACATGATTAAATAGTTCAGGAATGTAAAGATGCAAATAAGGACAAAAGAGACCATTACCTCCATGGGAAGCTGCATTTCACCTAGGATAACGACCTATAACTAGACAAATAAAACTAGGTCAGTCCTTTATAAGTAGCCTCAAACCTCAACTTATAGCTGAGCACTCATCACATCTACTCAAAAATTACTTTATTCACACATTTATTCTTAAACTAGTGAATCCATTCATTCATTTGCTAAGTACATAGAAAGCATCAATTATGTTTCAGGTTTGGTATTATGTTCAGAGTTTCAAATGTAAACCAGTAGGAAAAATCTTCTTAGAGATGACATGCTATGAAATAATGCCTGAAAACTCCCCAAATTTGAAAAAAAAGACACTAAAAACGTTGAGTGAAATCAGAAGTGTGATAACCCCAAAGAAATCCATGCCATTAAACATTATGTGTTAACTAGTTTTTCATCTCTGTGACCAAAATACCAACTGAGAACAACGTAGAGGAGGCAACATTTAATTTGGCTCATAGTTTCAGAGGATCAGTCCATGGTCGACTGGCTCCATTGTTCTGGGTCTGACATGAGGCAGCACATCATATTAGAAGGGTATGGCAAAGGGAAAGCTGCTCACCTCATCACAGCAAGGAAGCAGATGGGAGGTACCAGGCACATACCCCCATTGACCTACTTCCTCCAGCCATGCCCCACATACCTACAGTTACCACCCAGTTAGTTCTTTCAAATCACTAGTCCATCAAATGAATTAATTTACTGATTAGTTTGCAGTTCTTGTAATCTGTTTCATCTCTGAACATTCCTGTATTAACAAAGGAACTTTTAGGGGACCCCTCATATACAAACCATACCACATTATAATGGAATTTATGAAAACTAAAGACAAGGGGGAAAAGCAGGTACATTTCCTGTTCAGGATTACCAATTTGACAGGGGATTTCTCATCTGAAGCCATAGAGGCCAGAAAGAACTGCTGAAAGAAAGAATTGTCAACTGTGAATTTGATATCCAGCAAAATAGGTCGTTCAGGAATGAAGAGAAAATAAAACCATCTCAGATAAAGGAAAACTAAAAGAATTTCTTGCTAGAAGAAGGCCTACTCTAAAAAAACTGGGAAAGAAAATTCTTCAAATTGAAAAGAAGCAATAAAAGAAGTAATAGTAAAATATTAGGATCAACAGAAGAGAAGGAATATAGGTAACAAAATAGACTATGCTTTACCTCATGAGTTTTATAAATCATGTTTGATGATTGAAAGGAAAATTATAGCTTATATTATGCTAAGGCAATAATATTTAAAAGTGGTTAAGGTAAAAGGACCTTAATTGAAGTGAGGCTTCCACATTTCATTAAAAGTGGTAAAATGTGGATACAGGTAGACTGCTGTAAGTTACATATCACTTTGCAAAATACATAGAGACATATACCTAAATATAATATAAATAAATCAAGTTGGATTCTAAAAATTGTTCAACATACAAAGAAACAAGCAGAGGAATGAGGCCCACTAGAAACAAATTCAAAACAAAAAATAGAATAGCAAGCTTAAGCATTAATATAAAAATAATTGCCTTAAATACAAATTATGAAAATATAACAAAGAGGAGGAATGGGCAGAGGAGAATAAAAAGTAACAGAGCTATATTCTACTTTCAAGAAATTCATTTCAAAATTTACATATATAGACTGAAAGTAAAAGGATGCAAAAAGATAGGTCATGCAGGCATTGATGCAAAACAGATGAAGTGGCTATATTAGTATCCGACAAAGTTACTTCAGATCAAGTAAGATTACTACAGACCAAGTAGCATCACTTAATAATAAAAAGATCAATCTACCAGGAAGATATAAACCTAGATGTGTATGCACAAAACAACAGAACCTCATAATACATGAAGCAAAATGTGAAAGAAAGGAGAAATAGTCAAGTGTAGAATTATTGTTGGAGATTTCAACAGTCCTATCTTATGGTAATAACCACACAGAAATTCAGGAATTCAACAACACCATTGGCAAAGAGTAAAGTTGACATTTATAGAACACTCTTTCCAGCAATAGCAGAATAGTCATTCTTTTTAAGTACCCATGGTATATACAGATGCTCTTCAACTCATGAAGTGCTTATATCTCAATTAAACAATTATAAGTTGGAAGCATTATAAGTGAAAAATGCAATGCATACTTTAAATTAATTAATATAGCATACTGTAAAATATTAGTCATTTCCCTTTGTGATCAGATGGCTGAATAGGAGTTGCAGCTCACTGCCACCACTCAGAATTGCAAGACAGGATCAGGGTATATTGCTAGCCTAGGAAAAGAACAAAATTCAAAATTTCTGCTGAATGTGTATCACATTTGTGACACTATGAAGTAAAAAAAAATGTAAGTAAAACCATCAAGAGTTGTTACACAAAAATAGATTATATCTTGGGCAATAAAACAAATATCAACAAATCTAAAAGAAGTCAAATCATACAGAATGCTTTTTATAACCATGATGGAATTAATCTAGAAATAAAAGAAAGGCCAGAGGAAAATTTCCAAATATTAAATAATATACTTCTAAGTAACCCATGTGCCAAGGATAAAATCTCAAGGGAAATTGGAAAATGTGTTGGGGCTGGAGATGTGGCTCAAGTGGTTGCATGCTCACCTGGCATGCATGTGGCCTGGGTTCGATCCTCAGCACCACATACAAACAAAGATGTTGTGTCCACCGAAAACTAAAAAATAAATATTAAAAAAATTCTCTCTCTCTCTCTCTCTTTAAAAAAAAGAAATTGGAAAATGTGTTGAACTATAAAAAAATATGTATCAAAATTTGTAAGACACAGCTAAGGCAGAAGGAAATTTATAGCACTACTAAACACTTATATTAGAAAAGAAGGAAAGTATCAGATCAATAATCTAAGTTTCCATCTCAAGAATTACAAAAAGATGGGGCTGGAGTTGTGGCTCAGTGATAGAGTGTACTTGCCTAGCGTGAAGCACTGGGTTTGATCCTCAGTACCACATAAAAATAAATAAATAAAAGGTATTGTGTCTATCTACAACATTTTTTTTTAAAAAAGAATATACAAAAAGAATGGGAAAATAATCTCAAAGCAAGCAAAAGGAAGGAAAGAATAAAAAATAAAAATCAATGAAATTGAAAACAATAATAATAAAGAAAATCAACAAAACAGAGTCAAAGTCTTTGGAAAGATCACTAAAGTTGACAAACATCTAGCAAGACTCACAAAGGAAAAAAGAGAAGATGCTGTTAAGGTTTGGATGTGAGGTGTCTCCCAAAAGCTCACGTTAGACAATGCAAGAAGGCTTGGAGGAAAAATGATTGGGTTATATATAGCCTTAACCTAATAAGTGAATTGATTCCTGATGGGATTAACTGAGTGGTGACCAGAGGAGGCAGGTGGGGTGTGGCTGGAGGAAGTGGTTCATTGGATGGGCATGTCTATGGGGGTATATATTTTGTATCTGGAGAGTGGAGTCTCTCTCTCTCTGCTTCTGATCATGGTGTGAGCTGATTCCCGCTGCCACACTCTTCTGCCATGATGTTCAGCCTTACCTTAATCCCTAATGAATGGAGCTGGCCTTCTATTAACTAAGACCTCTGAAACTGTGAGCCCCTAAATAAACCTTTCCTCATCTACAGGTGTTCTAATCTGGTCTTTCAGTCACAGCAGCAAAAAAGCTGACTAAAACAGATACTGATTACCAATATCAGGAATGAAATAAGGAATAGTAATTGTAGATCCTGAAAAAAATTTTAAAAAATACTATGAACAACTTTACAGGCACAATTTTGACAACTTAGATAAAATAGACTAATTCCTCCCCAAAAGCCACAGAAAATATTACAACTAACCCAATATGAAATAGATAATTCAATAGTCCTATAACTATTTAGAAAATTGGGTCTATAATTTTAAAATTCCCCAAAAAGAAATCTTCAGGCATAGATGCATTCACTGGAGAAGTCTATAAAACATTTAAAGAAAAATTAATATCAAAAAAATTAATATCTATCCTACATAACCTTTCTAGAAATAAGAAGGGATATTTTTCAATACTTTCCTTTCTTCATTCATTCTTTCCTCCTCCTCCTCCTCTTTCTTCCTCCCCTGCCCTCTCTCTCTTTCTTTATATTTTTTAGCATAGGGGATTGAACCCAGGAGCATCCTACTTCTGAGTCAAAGCCCTAGCCTTTTTGTAAAAACATTATTTTGAGACAGGGTCTCACTGAGTTGTCCAGGCTGCCCTCAAACTTGTGATCCTCCTGCCTCAGTCTTCTGAGTCAATAGGATTACAGGCAGACAACACTGATTGGTTTTATGAAGCTATATATTACCATTATGCTAAAACCAGACAAAGACTACCAAAGTACAATTACAGATCAATAACTCTCATAAACAGAGACACACAAACATCAACACAATCTTAGCAAACAGAATTCAGCAATATATTAAAAAGAATAATATGATCAACTGTGGTTTATTTCAAATATGCAAGGCTGGTTCAATATTTAAATACCAAGATAATCAATGTAATCAATGTAATAAAGAATAAAAAGCACATTATCATTTGAAAACAATTACTACACACTCATGATGAAAGACTCTCAGAAAAACAGGAATAAAGGGGAACTTCTTACACTTGGTAAATAAGCATCTACAAAAAAAATCCTACAGCTAATATTATGCTTAATGGTAAAAGACTAAATGCATTCCCCCTAAGATAAAGAACAATGCAAAGATGTCTCATACCATTCTTATTCATTATAGTGCTGCCAACAATGCAAGAGAAGTAAAAAAAAATCCTTATAAAGAAAGAAAGAAGACCACCACTATTTGCAGCATTCATTATTATCTACATAGAACAAGGAATCTACAAAACAAACAAAAAGACAAGAAAAAACTCCTAGAAGTAATAAGTGAGTTCAGCAAGGCTGTAGGATACAAGGTAAACATACAAAAAACCAATTGTACTTATATGTACTAGCAACGAGCACTGAAATTAAAAATAACATTAATCATTATGCAAAAGAAAATTAAATTACTGGGCTGGGGTTGTGGCTCAGTGGTAGAGTGCTTGCCTAGCACGTGCGAGGCCCTGGGTTCAATCCTCAGAACCACATAAAAATAAATATATTGAATCCAAAAACAACTAAAAATAAATATAAAAAAGGAAAATTAAATTACTAAATGTGACTTTAAGACTTACATGCTAAAAAATGTAAAATGCTGATGAAAGAAATCAAAGAAGACCTAAGTAAATGGAGAAACATGTTCTGTTTGTGGATGGGAAGACTTACTGTAGTAAATATCTCAGTAAATATCCTCAAACTGATATATGGGTTTAACATAATTCTTATCAAAGTCACAGGAAGATTTTTTTTCTAGATACAGGCAAGATTATTCTAGAATTTATACAAAAGTGTAAAGGAACTGGAATGACAAGAATAATTTTGAAAGAAAGAAGAATTATGTGGGAAAAAAGCAATCTACCTAATTTCAAGACATAATAGCTACAGTTATCAAGACTGTAAAAGGATAGATGCATATAACGCAGTAGTAAATACAGGAATAGAGCCACACAAATATGCCCAACTGACTTTTTTTTTGGGGGGGTGGTTACTAAGGATTAAATCCAGGGGTTCTCAACGACTAAGCCACATCCTCAGCCCTTTTTTTTTTTAGAGAGAGAGAGAATTTTTTAATATTTATTTTTCGGTTTTCAGTAGACACAACATCTTTATTTTATTTTATGTGTTGCTGAGGATTGAACCCAGCATCCCGCGCATGCCAGGCGAGTGCGTTACCGCTTGAGCCACATCCCCAGCCCCATCCCCAGCCCTTTTTATTTTTATTTTTTAATTTTGAGACAGGGTCTCACTAAGTTTCTTAGGGCCTCACTAAGTTGCTGAGGCTGGCCTTGAATTTGTAATCTCCTGCCTTCAGTTTCTTGAGTTGCTGGGATTAAAGATGTGTACCATTGCCCCCAGCTTCAACTGACTTTTGGTGTAGAAGCAAAAGTAATTCAATGGAGAAATTATAGCCTTTTCAAAAATGGTTCTGGAGCAATTAAAAATCTAGAGGTAAGTAAACCCTAATTCCCATGCCTTATATAAAAATTAACTTCAAATGGAATATGAATTTAAATATACAATTATAAAAGTCTTAGAACAAAACAGGAGAAAAGCTTTGGGATCTGGGGCAAAGCAAAGAGTTCTATATTTGATAGAAAAAGAATGATCCACAAAAGTAAAGATTAATTAATTGGACTTCATCAACATTAAAAAGTTTTGCTTCATAAAATACCCTTTAATAGTATGAAAAGACAAAATACAAACTAGGGGAAAAAAACTTGTATTTCAAATATATAAGGAACTCTTAAAACAACGGTAAAAAAGAACAACCCAACAATTCAATTAAGAACCGGGTGAGCAGGGCATGGTGGCACATGCCTGTAATCCCAGTGGCTGGAGAGGCTGAAATAAGAGGATCACAAGTTCAAAGCCAGCTTCAGCAACAGCGGTGAGGCACTAACCCTGCCTCTAAATAAAATACAAAGTAGGTCTGGAGATGTGGCTCAGTGGTTGAGTGTCTCTGAGTTCAATCCCTGGTACCAAAAAAAAAAAAAGAATCCAGTAAAATATAGGAACAGGCATTTCACCAAAGAAGATACCTATATATCTTATAAACAAAAGAGGACATTCAATATCATTATTCATTGGGAAAATACAAGTCTAAATCATAATGAGATATCCATACGTGGCTATCAAAATGGCAAAAATAAAAATTAGTGAAAACAAAATGCTGAGAAGGATATGAAAAAATTCGGTCACTCATATATTATTGGTGGGAATGTAAAATGATATAGTCCTTCTGAAAATAGCTTGATAATTACTTAAAGAAACTAGATAAGCAATTACCAATTACCTAGCAATTGTACTTTTGGACATTTGCACAAGATAAATGACAACTTACAGTCACACAAAAATCTGAACACAAATGTTCACAGTGACTTTATTCATAACAACTAAAACCTGAAATCAATCCATATGCCCTTCGACAAGTGAACAGTTAAACAAATGTGGTATTTACCATGGGCTACTACTCAGTAATAAAAAGGAAAAACTATTAATATATTGAAACTATATTAATGAGTCTCTAGGAATTTATACTGAGTGAAAAAAATCAATCCTCAAAGGTTACACATTATGCGATTTTATTTATATTATATATTTATATTATATATATATATATATATGTTTTTAAATGACAACATTTTAGAATTGAAGGACAGATAAGTGATGCCAGAGGTTAGAGACACTGAGAGGAGGAGAGTGAGAGTGGTTACATAAGGGTAGCATGAAAGATCCCCATAGTGTTGGAACTATTTAGTATCTTGACTATGGTGGTGGATACAGAAAACCACAAAGGCAATATAACTGTGTTAGAAATACACACACACACACACACACACACACACACACACACAGGTAAAACTGGGGAAATCAGAAAAAAAATCACTGCATTGTATCACTGTCAAAATAATAGTTATTATATTATACTACTGTTTTGAAAAATATTAACGGGTATAGTGCACAAAGGATCTCTGTACTTTTTCTTACAACAGTATGTGATTCTATAAGTATCTCAATAAAAATTTCAATTAAAAGGTAATATCAGTAGGATCTCAATTTTATTTTTAAAATACACAGAAATATTCTGGATTATTCAATGTTCTGCTAACCACTATTATTTTGATATTTTGGAATTATGGGTGATATTTATTTTTATATGATTCTGAGTTTTCAAAAAATATTCATGATGAACATCCAAAGATGGTAATGTCAGAAAAATAAACTATTCAGTCTGAGCTTCAATGTAACAACACTATGTTTTGAGGAATGTACAAAGAGAAAGATTGAGTCTAGGTAGCCAAATTGATTCTAGTAATATTTTCATTTCTCTAAAGATGGAAATTATATATATTTTTTTATTTCCAATGTCTTTTCTGCCACCCCATATGTCTGTGTTCATAGCATCTAGATTTCTAAAGACTGTACTGATTAGAAGACACAATTTACTAGGTTATAGTTTAAGTGGTTTAGCTTTTAAAACAAGATTACTTATGGACCTACATTTATGAAGTTGATCCTTTTGAAGTACAGAAGAAACATTAAGGAGATAAAGCCTATGAGTGCTAATTAAGGAAGAGGAGGAGTGGTAGAAGGAAATCTAAAGTGTGACCAGAAGTCCAGGTGAAAGGCAGTGAGAGCCTGATGCATGTAAAACAGTGGCTGTAAGAGGAGTACAAGAGGGAACAGCCACCAAACATATTAAAGAACAGGAATTTGACTGGATCACTTGGGAGATTTAATGCAGAAAGTTCATTGAATAGTGAGAAAGGGGCAGAGAGGCAAACAGAGGACAGGAAAGAACTCTAGAGAACAGCAACACTAAGAAGCTCCTGCCATGCCCCAGCTGGAGAGAGAAGGGCTTCAGCCATGTTACTGAAGCCATAATTGCTCACAGGAAGCTGGAAATATAATAGCCTGTCTGGCAATAGCTGAGGCCACAGATGTAGCCACAGCTGGAAAATCTGCCCACATCAGAGAGAAAGGGTGAAAGCACCCTAGCTTATTTATTCTTCCAATTCTCCAATCCCCTACCAATGCCAAGTCTGGTTGGAGGCCAGATGACTTGAGAGGTTGGGGAATGAAGCCATAGGAGTCAGCCCTTAGGGTACACAGCAGAGCTTGAGAAGAGTGTGAAACAGATCTGAGGGCAAACCAGCTCAGGACAGAGTCAATCTTTTTAGCTACTCAGCATCCATTCTCACCTCATAGCCTTATTAAACAAATTCATGCTTCTTTCAGACATGAGACAACTACCCATGAGAAAACTCAGCATCTCTTCAATTTTCCATCCCAAGTGCAACATCTCCAGGCGTTACAGAATTCGTCCTAGAAATATCAGATGTGGCTCCTTATAGTCCGGTGATTAACAAACTACCAGTCATTATTACCAATACTTCTCATACAAAACAGCAGGAAGGAGACTGTTGGTTAATATATGGAAAATAAATTATGCTAGGTGCTACAGTTCTTGTTATGCAACTGGTCATGTGGCCATAGTTGATATTTGTCACTTTTTTCTTCTACCACATATTTTATGTTATTCTTGCTCTTTCAGCTAGAATATTAGTTGCAGTTCTTTGCTAATGCAGTGATCCAATTTTTCATTCCTGCAACGTTTGAATCTTTGGTGGTTTATACTTATCAGGTTGCTACAGATTTTCATTGACTTTTACTATCAGAAGTGAAAGTACTAAAACTGCTCCCATGAATCCTCCTGTTTTTGTTATGTAGCAGCAAAACAGTTTTCCATTATTAATCATGATCAGTCACACCTTAGCCAATATAGTCACTCTCCTTTGCTTGTTGACTCAGTTTTCTGAGAAGCTCCAAATGCCAGTTGATGGTCTCAAATTCCATTAATGAGACTGGGTGAAAGCATTTCTTCTTGAGAACAAAGACCAGAGTTGAAGGTTGTGGACAGGAAGCAAAAATTCTGTGACTGTATTATTACATATAAGAGTGAGAAAAGCCATCCCTACTTCTGCCTTTTAATTCCTGGACCCATGTATGTATTCCATATAAGGGGGAAACACATCACATTTCAGGCACTGGTTCAAAGCATATGCCATGTCTTGAGAGATAACATTCTAGCCCCACAGAATTTGACCTCCCATTTGGTACTATAAATATATCTTAATTAAGCCATTCCACCATTTTATCAGGCCAGCAGCTCCTGAGTGATGGGGTGCATGCCAAGCAGCCAATTTTAGTGACATGATTTATTACTGTACTTTCCTTGTAATGAAATATGTCCCTTGAACAGAAGCATTGTTATATGTGATAACATAATAGTGACTTAGGCTTTACATAAGCCTTTAGATGATAGTGATGAGAAGGTGTTTTAGTCAGCTTTTTCATCACTATGACTAAAAGACCCAACCAGCACAATTGTGGAAGAGGAACAATTTATTTGGGGTCTCACATTTCCAGAGGCCTCAATCCAAAGACAACCAGCTCCATTCCTTGGAGCTCAAGGTGAGGCTGAACATCATGGCAGAAGAGTGTGGCAGAGGGAAGAAGCTCACATGATGATCAGAAAGGAGAGAGAGAGAGAGAGAGAGAGAGAGAGAGAGAGAGAGAGAGAGAGAGAGAGACTGACTCTCCACTTGCTGAATACAAATATACACCCCAAAGCCACTCCCCCACAGCCCCACCTCCTCCAGCCACACCCCACCTGCTTTCAGGTACCACTCAACTAATTCCATCAGATGATCGGTTCACTGATTAGGTTAAGGCTCTCATAACCCAATCATTTCTTCTCTGTACCTTCTTGCACTGTCTCACACATGAGCTTTTTGGGGGACATTTCATATCCAAACCATAACAGAAGGCAAAGCTATACTCATAATAGTAAGAACAGAGTGGACCCTTCCATGGTAGGAAAAGGTTAAATGTAGTCAACTTGCTAACAAGTGGCTTGCTGGTTCCCCCAGAGAATGGTGGCAAATTAAGAACTCAGTATCAGCCTCTAATTGAGTGGACCAAGCACTCAGCAGCAGCAGTGGCAGGTCATCATTGGTAAGGAAAAGACCACATTCTTAAGTTTTGCTAGTCTCTAAACAAAGGGATTCTCAATGGATAAATCCAGCCAGAAGGTGGCTGATTAAAAAACTTGAGAGATGCAGGTTTCAGAGGATCAATCCCCTTGAGTTAGAGCAGAGAAATGGCAAGGAGCAGTTCTGAGGGAGAACAGACTCAGCTTATTAAATGGAGATTAACGGAGAAAAAGTTCTTTCCCAGTTTTCTAACTAAGGTAACTGGGTGGATAGTAATTAACTGAGATGAGGATACAGGAGTTTGAGAACATGTTGAGTTTAAAGAGCCTGTACAATGTTACAGTAAAACTGCCCAGGGTACTGCAGTTTGAAATTCAGGAGAGAAGTCTATGATGTAGAACCAGGAATCAGCAGAATATAAAGAGTCACTGAAGTCATGGGAATGGGCACACTCACTCAGGCTCAATGTAGGATGAAGAAAGAGAACCAAAGATCAGGCATCACCAACATTCAAGTGACTGACCATGAGAAAGAAGGCTGTGAGGAATATGTCAAAATGTTATCTCAGAAACCAAGAGAGGAATTACTGTCAAAAAATAGAGAGTAGTGGGCTGGGCCTGTAGCTCAGTGGTAGAGTATTTTTCCTGGCATGGGTAGGGCCCTGGGTTCCATCCCCAGCACTTCAAAAAAGAAGGGAATTAAGGAAAGTTGAAGGAAGGGAGGGAGGAAGGATAGATCAAAAGGTCAAATTCAACTGGGAGGTCAAGAAAGATAACTTAAAGGGGAACTACTAGGGAATGATATTAGCCAAATTTTATTGTTATATTGTGTGTATGTGGAACATCCGACCATTATGTGTAACTATAATGCACCAATAAAAATATGGGAAAAAAGAAAGATAACCTGAGAAGATGGAAAAGAACTGAATGACAAAAGGCTGATGAAAATTGTTGCATAGCTAAAGGTAGAAATGGATGCTCCCTTAAGGAAGTCCTGCCAAACACCAATATGTGAGTAAGGCTGTCCTAGATTATCCAGCATCAAGCTAACCTACCAGCAGAGATTAGCAGAGCCTAACCAGACCAGAACCACCCCACCAATTCACAGAATCAAGAATGAAATAATTGGTTGTTTTTAATCTACTATGTTTTGGGATTTTTCTACACTGCAAAAGCTAACAGATGCACATATTTCTTCATTATGCGGACAACTGACTCCAATAAAGTAACTCATACTTCATGTCTCAGTTTCTTGAATCAGGAGGCAAGGAAATATATTTTTCTTGTCTTAATTTTTGTTCTATTATTTTCATTTAGGTATCTAAGCTTCAAAAGACAATTTATAGAATAATTTTTTGGACATGCAAGTCTATGTATAGCTCTTTGCAGGCCATCTGCTTTGAAAGGAACCAATGGTAGACTCCATTATTTTTACCATCAAGCTCCCCTTCTCCTGCCCACGTCTCAAAGCATTCAGCAAAGCTCTGTACATGTTGATCAAGGTGGTACTAAAGGGGAAAGGAGGGGGAAGGCTCTAAGTTAGGACATGGTAGTGATATTTTTTTCTTAGTTTGATTCCAGTCTGGGGCTCTCTAAAGAAACACTTTAGAAGTATCTCCTCTAGTGATACACTGAGGAAAATGAAGCAGAATGAATAGATTCCTGATCTGGAATATGGTTGATGAACAGGCTGGAAACTCCTACTCCTGTCAAAGGCTCTAGGGATTTATTATTCTTAGCTATTCAATTCTATTGAATATTTAATTTGACATAAACTTACTCTTAACAAAAATGAACTTACAGGAAATGTCCACAATTGGCTGATTAGATTGATGAAGCCACACAAACTTTCAACATCCAGTAATTCAATTTTGTGTCAAGTTTGATATTTAGTTTAATGAGATTATACCAAGCACAAATTTAGGCTCTGCTGCACAGCAAAACATTGAACTGGATGATATTGAGAGTTACCATTACATGCTTACACTCTCTCCCAGAAAGGAGACTCTGACAGAGCATTATCATCTCTTTTTAGATTTAGTTCCTACAATCACACCCTGGTCAATCAAGACTTTTTATATTTTATCATTTAAACGATGATATTATTTAATATCATTATTAAATGGTTGCCTAATATGTAAGATGCCCTCAGTTCCATCTCAAGTAAAACACACACACACACACACACACACACACACAGGTAAATATACTTGAAAGATAAGTAAATATTCTTTTTTTAGAGAGAGAGAGAGAATTTTTTAATATTTATTTTTCAGTTTTTGGTGGACACAACATCTTTATTTTATGTGGTGTTGAGGATCGAACCCAGCACCCTGTGCATTCCAGGCAAACATGTTACCACTTGAGCCACATCCCCAGCCCCAATAAGTAAATATTCTTTAGTGAGATTTGCAGTGAGATATTTTACCTTTTATCTTATGAAAAATAACCCTGTGAGGTCACAGATATATCAATGAGCTTGATGATTTAATCATTTCACAATGAATACATATGCCAAAACATCTTGTTGTATACCATAAATATATGCAATTTATATTTATCAATTGTACCTTGATAAAGCTGAGGAAGAGACAAAAAGCAAATGTTGCTACATCAAAAAAAAAAAAAAAGGAAATAGCCGCACTAGTATGATACAGAATCTAATTTACCATAATCAACTAATTGCTACATTAAAATTCTATGCAGTTTCAAAAGACAAGAAGTAAACTTAATAATCAACAAGTATCCTTCTTTAAGAAACCATTATTTACTCAACAGTTTATTGAGTACCTAATCATATGCCTCTGAAGATTCAGAAATAAACAAGAAAGATCCTCAACTCATCCCTAGGAAACTGTCAGATTGTCCTGTTCTTAGGCTGATTTCCACACTTCTAATTACATCTTAAGTTATAGGTCTGTATCAAGAGAAAAGTTGCCTAGTGATATAATTTCTTTACAAGTAATAATAATAATAATTGATAGCACAGTAAGAAAAGAGCTAACACTTATATAGCACTTACAATGAACCAAAAGCATTCTAAACACTTTCACAGATTAGGTAATTTAATCTTCAACAATCTTTCAATGTACACTTATTATCCCTTATTTTTAAAAACAGATGACTTCACTGAGGCACAGATGTTAAGTAATTTACACCAATTTAGATTATTAACTTCACTTTTCTAAGACAGAATATTGTAAAATCTGTTGTTGTTGTTGATGTTATTGTTGTTAATTTGTGGTACTGGGGATTGAACCCAGGGTCTCACACATGCCACACGAGGCTCTATATTATGCTATGTCCCCAGCACTCTTTGAAAATTTTATTTTGAGACAGGATCTTGCTAAGTTGCTGAGGCTGACCTCAAATTTCCAATTGTCCTGCTCAGTCTCCTGAGTAGCTAGGATTACAGCCATGCACCATGATGCCTAGTGAGCGTTGCTTTTTTTTTTAACAACAAATAAAAGGTGTTAGCCCCATGTTAATTAATAATTTTGAGCATAAAAGCATATCATTCTCTAAACACTCAGCCTGAGATTTAATAATCTAGCATGAATGCTTTCCACCTAAAAAGATGCTCATAAAAGCCACATTCAAAGGAAAATAAATTGTAGAATATGTTAAATAACCTTTAAACCTACTGCTGATTTTCCGTCAGCCTATCTATATATTTTCTCAGATTTTTAGCTGGCATATCTGCTTCTATATTGAGTGGAATGTCAGGTTTCTCATATTCCCAAAAGAAACCAGGAGAATTTGGCCAAGTGTTTACTAGGTTTCCTTAGAGGCCCATTCTTCTAAATATTTGAAAATTTCCTGACATGGGATTTATGAAGAGGTCCAGTTTCAATGATTTACTCCATGTGCCAGAGCATGTATCAGATGAACCATTATGTTCTGTCTCATGCATAAACCTGTGTGTACCTGAGCCTGGTGAGCAGAATGTTTTACCTAAACTTATTCTGGTCTCCTGTAGATAACTGCAACCCTGCATCTAATACCTTGAGCCAAGAACACATGACTACTTGTTTTACTAAGAAAACCAGCATACCAATAAGACTTGCTTGCCCCCCACCCCCCAAGACATATGAGTATGATATCTTCTAATCTTAATGATTATCTTTTAAGATAGTAATGATGGTGTTGGTGATAGTAATAGCTGATATTTATTCATCTCTTATAACATGCCAGGTCCCAGGCTAAATGATTTTTAGTCTTTTAATTAAATTTTCACAATAATCCTTATTCTGAAGGAATTTTAAATAACTATGATGACAGATTTTTGGTCTTTGGTATGTGCAAAATTTACCTGTGAAGCTTACTAACAATGTAGTTTCTCAGGCCTCGCTCTGGAACATCTGATTCAGTAAGTATGAGGAAAGGTCCAAATACTTTTTTTTTTTGGTACCAGGGATTGAACCCAGGAGTGCTTCAACCATTGAGCAACATCCACAGCCTTTTTTATACTTTATTTAGAGACAGGTTCTAAGTTGTTGAGGCTGGCTTTGAACTCATGAGCTCATCTCAGGCTCCCAAGCCTCTGGGATTACAGGCATGTGCCACCACACCTGGCTCCAAATACCTTTTCTTAATGAAAGTTGGCTTAAATGACTAAAATCAACCTAATACAGTTAAATAAAATTTACTGTGCTTCTATTTGGGCCACACAGAAATCAACAAAAGAGAGTCCCTTTTGGGACTGGGGTTGTGGCTCAGCAGTAAAGCCCTCATCTAGCATGTGCGAGGCCCTGGGTTCGATCCTCAGCATCACATAAAAATAAATAAATAAAATAAAGGTATTTATGTCCAACTACAACTACAAAATAAATATTTTTTAAAAAAAATAGAGTCCCTTTTGTTCATTATCTTATTTTAAAAAGTCTAACAATATTGAGCACATCCTCTTAAAACAAAAAAAGTAGAAGGTAGCCAGGAGAAATGGTGTAGGCCTCTAATCCCAGCAACTAAGGAGGCTGAGGAAGAAGGATCACAAGTTTGAGACTAGCCTGAGCAATTTGGCAAGATCCTGTGTCAAAATTAAAAAACAAAAAAGGGCTGGGGAGGTGACTCAGTGGTTAAGTGCCTTGGGTGCCAAACGATAACAACAACAACAAAGTAGAAGGTATGTGTTGATTATGTGCCATATTTGGGTAAAAGCAAGTGAAATTAACAGGGAGAAGGAGGAAGGAAAGAAGTTTCAAAGAAGGGGAATGTTCTGATTACCTCTTGTTCCACATAAAACTAATATGAGATTAAATGGCTTAAAGCACAAGTCATTTATTTGGTTTATGAATCGAAAATTTGGGCAAGGCATAGTGAGGAGTTGTCTTTGCTCCATGTGGTGCCATCTTGGATAGCTTGACCTAGGCTGGTAAATCTGTTTCCAAAATAGCTCACTCACATGGCTAGCAAGTTGGTAATGGATACTGGTTCCTTTCCATGTTGGTATCTCCATGAGGTAGCTTGTTTATAAAAGTGATCATCACAAAAGACAAGGAGCACATCCTTTATGGGGGGACATGGAAAAATGGAGGAACTTTGATTGGGCAAAGGGGAGGGAGAGGAGGGAGGATATATGGGGGCAGGAAAGATGGTGGAATGAGATGCACATCATTACCCTAGGTACATGTATGACTGCACATATGGTGCAATGCTACATGGTGTACAACCAGAGAAATGAAAAGTTATGCTGCAATTGTTTATGATGAATCAAAATGCATTCTGCCATCATATTTTAAAAAAAGACAAGGAGTAGAAACTGCAAATTCTCTCAGGCCCAGGCTCAGAAGCCAGCACA
Source organism: Ictidomys tridecemlineatus (assembly GCF_052094955.1). Lineage (NCBI taxonomy): Eukaryota > Metazoa > Chordata > Mammalia > Rodentia > Sciuridae > Ictidomys > Ictidomys tridecemlineatus. The sequence goes on from NC_135493.1 coordinate 89,111,146, forward strand.
ATATCACTTCTGTCATATTCAACCAGTCAAACAGTCACAGATTCAAGGGTAAGGGACATAGATTTTGCCTTCTGATTGTAGGAATGTCAGAGAACACTGAGGTCAGAATTCAAATTGCAATAGGAACACAAAAAGGAAAGACTTGAAATAAGAAAGAAAAAAATTACCTGTTTTGCTAAGACAAGTTAAACCAGGAAGAGAGCAAACACACCCCTCTTGGATCTTCTGGAAATCCATGCCAAGTAGAATCTGCACCCTTTCTAGAAACTTGCTATAGATATGGTAAAGATGGAAGGTTTCCCCTACATAGTCAAATGGAAAGAACACACTTTCAAATGCCACTCTCATTTCCACTTTCTTCTTGTTGTTTAATAAGTAGCAAATATACTTTACAGGTTCAGTACTGTGCTAGATGTAGAGGATATGGAGATGAATAACAATCTTTGACTTTAAAAGTGCATAGCTAGCTGGGCACAGTGGCACGTACCTGTAATCCCAGAGGCTTGGGAGGCTGAGGCAGGAGGATTGCAAGTTCAGAGCCTGACTTAGCAACTTAGCGAGGCCCTAGGTAACTTAGTGAGGTATTAGGTAACTTAGTGAGACCCTGTCTCAAAACAAAATATAAAACATAGCTAGCCAGGGGCTGGGGCTGCAGCTCAGTGGTAAAGCACCTGCTTTGCATGTGTGAGGCACTGGGTTCGATCCTCAGCACCACATAGAAATAAATAAAGATACTGTGTGTTCATCTACAACTAAAAAAAAAAACATAGCTAGCCAGACACTATGGTGCATATCTATAATCCCAGCTAATTGGGAGGTTGAGTCAGGAAGATGGCAATATATTGGTGCCAGGAAGGGCAACTTAGTGAGACCCTATCTTGAAATAAACCTTAAAAAGGGTTGGGTATATACCTCAGTGGTAGAGTACTTGCTTAGTATGTTCAATCTCAGTGCCCTCCAAAAAATGCATAGTCAGAGGGAGAAATGGTTGAGTGTATAACCAGAAGAGTCATGCTACACATGAACACAGTTATCTTGGATGTACACCGTTAAGAAAGACTGGTGGGTGTGATCACCTCAAATCTCACTGTCCTTAGGCCATAGATCCTTTATAGTCATGCATCTTGATCTACACCTTCACAACTTCCCATATCATGGTACTTTATTAAATATCTGTGGTGGGACTCTATAAACAACATCTCTCCCTAAACCATATCATAGAATTCATAGAATTTTCTTGAATATTGGCCAGCTTTATTGATTCACTTCTAATGAAAGGTATAAGAAGAACTAACTGTATATGACATCAGAGGTTAGACTGTCCAAGTTTCTGCCTGCTTGTCCCCCTCCCCCACTTCTAAATATATACTTTGAGACCACACTGAGAGGTTTGTATATGTGTGTGTGTGAGGAGCCCCAGCTGTTTTAGCCTCAGCTGTTGGAGTTTTACCAGCATCAACCACCAGAAGTATGAATGAGTAAGCCGTAGATGATTCCAGGCCCTAACCTTGAAGCTGCCTTAGCTGATGCTGAGTGAAGCAGACATACCTTCTTCTTTGTAGATTATCTGAATTCCTGATCTACAGAATCCGTAAGCATAATAAATGGTTGTTTTATGCTACTAAGTTTTGGAGAATTTGTTATGAAACCATAGTTATTAGAACAGAGAAACAGCAGGATCTAGACTTAGAGGCACTTTTCATGAATGAGAGGGAGTCTGTGCTTTTTTCCCTAGGGCTACAGAGAGAAACTGAGAGATTTTAGGCAGAAGAGAACAGTCAAGAGTTTTACAAAATAACTCTGACTACATGTAGTGAGGATCTTATAGGAGATAACACAGGATATTGACAAAGGACAGCACTTAAGGTACAAATGATGAGAGTCAAGTCCCAGGTCACTGTGTGGCTGATAACAAGTCACTTAATAACCTCATTAAGCTTCAGTTTCCTCATCTGTGTATTAGGAATAACAATTCTTCCCTTTCAATGAAGATTCTGAAGACAATCCAACTGTGGTCACCGAACATGTATCGTTTCAAGGCTGCTTTTCCATTATGAAATAAGCTGGTTCCCAGGAGAATATGAACCATGAGTTGAGATAACAGTATATCTTCATCACAAATAATACCAATTAAAAACTATTCCTCTGCTTGTAGGTGGTTTGTTCAAAGTGAAATACTTTAAAATATAGTCAACAATTATATTGCTTCAGGACCAAAGTTCACGATTTTCCCCTGAGAATAAGATGCCTTATAAAGACTAAATTGTAATTCAAAAATTTCAGTAACAAGATTTGACTCTTCCAACACTGCATGGTTTTATTTAATCCATAAAAAGTCATTGATATATCTTGGAGCAAATGTTAAAATCACATCTAAGTACTGCATAAGAACATGAGGAAGCCAGGCACAATGGTGCATGCTGGTAATCTTGGCATGAGGCAAACATGCCTTTTTTGTAGACTGTCTGAATTCCAGTCACATGACTTGGGGTTGGGACTGTAGCTCAGTGGTAAAGCATTTGCCTAATATGTAAGATGCCTCAGTTCCATCCCAAGTAACACACACACACACACACACACACACAAACACACACACACAGAAGTAAATATACTTCAAAGATAAGTAAAAATTCTTTAGTGAGATTTGCAGTGAGATATTTTACCTCTAAGGAGGCTGAGGAAGGAGGATCACAAATTCAAAGCCAGCTTCAGCAACTCAGCAAGGCTCTGAGCAACTTAGGCAGACCCTGTCTCAAATTTTTAAAAATAAAATTAAAAAGACTGAGGATGTGGTTCAGTGGTTGGGTGCCACTAGGTTCAAAATCCCTGGGAGTGGGAAATGAGGAAATATTTTCAGAAAAGAATATATAACTAAAGAATAGATCAGTAATGTATTTGCTGTTTTTTCTTAAGCCAAAGCATTCATCATTACATTTTTTTCCTTCAATATACTATTTAGCTTAGCATTTAACACAACATTAATTTTTAGTTAGAATTCTCTTCATAATTTCTAGTTCTATGCTTTATTCCAATATCTAAAATGTACCTAGTCAATGCAGCAAATACTTGTTACTATTTCTACAACTCAAAATTGTCAGTTAGGGTCTTACAATTAGTAAATATAAATTAGTATAAATAAAGAGAAGGAAAAAAAGAGATACATATGGAACTTGACCTAAAACACAAATTATTCAACACTGAGTCAGATATACAGTAAAGAAAGATCACAAATGATTTTATAACTTTCTCTGTTATGAAATTATCATCACTATTTCATTAGGAATAATTATGTATTTTGCATTTAAAAAATGAATTACAAATAAAAATGAATCTTTTAATTAAAAATATTGTTAATCCAAGTGTGTTATTATCCCATTAGATTCCAAATGTTTGAGAAAAACTATACAGATGGTTATGATATAGACAGTTGGTTAGATTGATCCAAAATAATGTAAATGATAAGAAAAAAGGAACAAGAATAGATACCAGGGAACACCTACATAAAAAAGACAAAGATGAGTTAGAAGGAGACTGAGGAAGAAGAGGCCAGAGATGTAGAAGGAACTATAGGAGAAAGTGTTTTCATGGTACAGGAGAAGCCAGAGTTTGAAGAAGCTTTGCTGATCATAGAGAGGGCTCAACATCACATGCTTCACAAGTTACACAGGAGAAGAGTTGAGAAGACTTACCCAAAAGAACATTATTGAACTCAATGAGAACAGTTACATTAGAGTCATGTGACTGGAAACCCTTTTTTCTTGGATAAAGATGTAACAGGAAATAAGACAAGAGAAACAGGGAGTGTGTAATGCCCTTTCTAGATTCTTGGCTAAAATAATGGATAGGATGTCAACTGTGTGTGTGTGTGTGTGTGTGTGTGTGTGTGTGTGTGTGTGCTTCCTAAAATAGAAATGTTAATCATATTCAAATACTGACTGAAATCAGTTCATATAAAGGGAATGTTCTAATTACAACAAAGGTTTGAAGAGGCTGGAAGGGATATGATCCAGATCTTGATGCACAGAATAATCACAAATAGAAAGTAAACAGAGTAATATGAAGGAAGTAAGAATGATTAGAGGACTGGAGACATGGCTCAGTGGTAAAGGGCTTGCCTAGCATACATGAGGCCATGGGTTGAATCCCCAGCACCACAAAAAAAGATAAAAGAAAGAAAGAAGAATGATTAGCAGTTCTGTTTTTAAAAGATGTGGTCAATTAAATATTGGCTATGAGTTGATAATTATTGAAGCTGGATCACTTATACATGAGGGTTCATTATACCATCCTCTCTAATTTTGTGTGTTTTTCAAATTTTTCCATTATAAAATATTTGAAAAAATATTGACAAAAATATTGGGGTAAAAATTGCTATATTACTCAGGATGGCTGTGAAGTAGAAGGAAAAGATATTTGTTGAGAGTGAAGGTTGTGAGTTGAAAGCTTAATAAGATTTTTTAAAAATTTTTAGTTGTAGATGGACACAATACCTTTATTTTATTTTATGTGGTGCTGGGAATCGAACATAGGACTTCACACATGCTAGGCAGGCGCTCTCCCACTGAGCCATATCCCAGCCTGCTTAATAAAAATTTTGAAACTGCTGCTATGGGAATGTGAGAAAGAGTTGATGATCCAGTTAAGGTTGGAAGTCTTCTGTTTCTAGTGGCAAATATTTGTGTTTGTTAATTATCTCTAGAAGCTCTCTGGAATGTAAGTATAGAAGCTCTTGGGGAATTCCATAATTGAATTTTTTTTTTTTTTGGTACTGGGGATTGAACTCAGGGGCACTCAACCACTGAGCCCCATCCCAGCCCTATTTTGTATTGTATTTAGAGACAGGGTCTCACTGAGTTGCTTAGTGCCTCACCATTGCTGAGGCTGGCTTTGAACTTGTGATCCTTTTGCCTCAGCCTCCTGAGCTGTTGGGATTATAGGCATGCATCACCACACCTGGCCCATATTGATTTTTTTAAAAATTTATTTATTTATTCTAATTTGTTATTCCATAATTAATTTTTGATGGGGTGGTTCCAACCAAATATTTAGGGAAGCATCAATAAGAAAGATTTATGTGATGGAGAATGTTGCTTCCCCCTTCATAAAAAACATAGTTTTTTTTATTATTTGAAATTTTATTTTATTTTTTTAATTGGTTACTCAAAACATTACAAAGCTCTTGACATATCATATTTCATACATTTGATTCAAGTGGGTTATGAACTCCCATTTTTACCCCGTAAACAGACTGCAGAATCACATCGGTTACACATCCATGTTTTTACATACTGCCACACTAGTGTCTGTTGTATTCTGCTGCCTTTCCTATCCTCTACTATCGCCCCTCCCCTCCCCTCCCATCTTCTCTCTCTACCCCATCTACTGTAATTCATTTCTCTTCCTTGTTTTTTCCCCTTTCCCCTCAAGTCCTTTTATATGTAACTTTGTATAAAAATGAGGGTCTTCTTCCATTTCAATGCAATTTCCCTTCTCTCTCCCTTTCCCTCCCACTCTTGTCCCTGTTTAATGTTAATCTTCTTATGCTCTTCCTCCCTGCTCTGTTCTTAGTTGCTCTCCTTATATCAAAGAAGACATTTGGCATTTGTTTTTTAGGGATTGACTAGCTTCACTTAGCATAATCTGCTCTAATGCCATCCATTTCCCTGCAAATGCCATGATTTTGTCATTTTTTAGTGCTGAGTAATACTCCATTGTGTATAAATGCCACATTTTTTTTATCCATTCGTCTATTGAAGGGCATCTAGGTTGGTTCCACAGTCTAGCTATTGTGAATTGTGCTGCTATGAACATCAATGTAGTAGTATCCCTATAGTATGCTCTTTTAAGGTCTTTAGGGAATAGACTGAGAAGGGGAATAGCTGGGTCAAATGGTGGTTCCATTCCCAGATTTCCAAGGAATCTCCATACTGCTTTCCAAATTGGCCACACCAATTTGCAGTCCCACCAGAAATGCACAAGTGTACCCATTTTCCCACATCCTCGCCAGCACTTGTTGTTGTTTGACTTCATAATGGCTACCAATCTTACTGGAGTGAGATGGTGTCTTAGGGTGGTTTTGATTTGCATTTCTCTGACTGCTAGAGATGGTGAGCATTTTTCCATGTACTTGTTGATTGATTGTATGTCCTCCTCTGAGAAGTGTCTGTTCAGGTCCTTGTCCCATTTATTGATTGGGTTATTTGTTTTCTTATTGTTTAATTTTTGAGTTCTTTGTATACTCTGGATATTAGGGTTCTATCTGAAGTGTGAGGAGTAAATATTTATTCCCAGGATGTAGGCTCCCTATTTACCTCTCTTATTGTTTCTCTTGCTGAGAAAAAACTTTTTAGTTTGAGTAAGTCCCATTTGTTGATTCTAGTTATTAACTCTTGTGCTATATATATATATAGCCAAATTTTTCTTCTATCAGACGTCATGTCTTTGATTTGATATCAAGCTCCTTGATCCATTTTGAGTTAACTTTTGTGCATGGCGAGAGAAAGGGATTCAGTTTCATTTTGTTGCATATGGATTTCCAGTTTTCCCAGCACCATTTGTTGAAGATGCTATCCTTCCTCCATTGCATGCTTTTAGCCCCTTTATCAAATATAAGATAGTTGTAGTTTTGTGGATTGGTCTCTGTGTCCTCTATTCTGTACCATTGATCCACCTGCCTGTTTTGGTACCAGTACCATCTGTTTTTGTTACTATTGCTCTGTAGTATAATTTGAAGTCTGGTATCACTATACCGCCTGATTCACTCTTCCTGCTTAGAATTGCTTTTGCTATTCTGGGTATTTTATTTTTCCATATGAATCTCATGATTGCTTTATCTATTTCTACAAGAAATGCCATTGGGATTTTGATTGGCATTACATTAAACCTATAGAGAACTTTGGTAATGTCACCATTTTGATGATGTTCGTTCTGCCTATCCATGAACAGGGTATATTTTTCCATCTTCTAAGATTTTCTTCTATTTCTCTCTTTAGGGTTCTGTAGTTTTCATTGTATAAATCTTTCACCTCTTTTGTTAGGTTGATTCCCAAGTATTTTATTTTATTTTTTTGAGGATATTGTGAATGGAGTGGTTGTCCTCATTTCCATTTCAGAGGATTTGTCGCTGATACAGGAATACCTTTGATATACGTGTGTTGATTTTATATCCTGCCACTTTGCTGAATTCATTTATTAGCTCTAGTAGTTTCTTTGTAGACCCTTTTTGGGTCTTCTAGGTATAGAATCATGTCAATCGCAAATAGTGATAATTTAAGTTCTTCTTTTCCTATTTTTATGCCTTTAATTTCTTTTGTCTGTCTAATTGCTCTGGCCAGTGTTTTGAGAACTATGTTGAACAGAAGTGGTGAGAGAGGGCATCCCTGTCTTGTTCCAGATTTTAGAGGGAATGCCTTCAATTTTTCTCCGTTCAGAATGATGGTAGCCTGAGGCTTAGCATAGATGGCTTTTACAATATTGAGGTATGTTCTTGTTATCCCTAGTTTTTCCAGTGTTTTGAACATAAAGGGATGCTGTACTTTGTCGAATGCTTTTTCTGCATCTATTGAGATGATCATATGGTTCTTTAAGTCTATTGATGTGGTGAATAACATTTATTGATTTTCGTATATTGAACCAGCCTTGCATCCCAGGGATGAATCCTACTTGATTATGATGTATGATCTTTTTTATATGTTTCTGTATCCAATTTGCCAGAATTTTATTGAGGATTTTTGCATCTATGTTCATTAGAGATATTGGTCTGTAGTTTTCTTTCTTTGAAGTGTCTTTGTCTGGTTTAGGAATCAGGGTGATGTTGGCCTCGTAGAATGAATTTGGAAGTTCTCCCTCTTTTTCTCTTTCCTGAAATAGCTTGAAAAGTATTGGTATTAGTTTTTCTTTAAAGGTTTTGTAAAACTCTGCTGTATACCCATCCAGTCCTGGGCTTTTCTTAGTTGGTAGTCTTTTGATGGCTTCTTCTATTTCCTCAATTGATATTGGTCTGTTTAGGTTGTGTATATCCTCCTGACTTAATCTGGGCAGATCATATGACTTAAGAAATTTATCGATGCCTTCACTATCTTCTATTTTATTAGAGTATAAGGATTCAAAATAATTTCTAATTATCTTCTGTATTTCTGTAGCGTCTGTTGTGATATTGCCTTTTCATCCCGTATGTTAGTAATTTGAATTCTCTCTCTTCTTCTCTTCATTAGCATGGCTAAGGGTCTGTCGATCTTATTTGTTTTTTCAAAGAACCAACTTTTAGTTTTGTCAATTTTTTCAATTGTTTCTTTTGTTTCGATTTCATTAATTTCAGCTCTGATTTTAATTATTTCTTGCCTTCTACTTCTTTTGCTGATGTTTTGCTCTTCTTTTTCTAGGGTTTTGAGATGAAGTGTGAGATCATTTATTTGTTGTTTTTTTTTTCTTTTTTAAAGGAATGAACTCCAAGCAATGAATTTTCCTCTTAGAACTACTTTCATTGTGTCCCATAGATTCCAATATGTTGTGTCTGTGTTTTCACTTATCTCTAAGAATTTTAAAATTTCCTCCTTGATGTCTTCTGTAACCCATTGATCATTCAGTAACATATTGTTCATTCTCCAAGTGATTCAGGATTTTTCTTTCCTTCTTTTATCGTTGATTTCCAGTTTCATTCCATTATGATCAGATAGGATGCATGGTATTATCTCTACTCCTTTATAATTTCTAAGAGTTGCTCTGTGACATAATATATGATCTATTTTTGAGAAGGATCCATGTGCTACTGAGAAAAAAGTGTAACTGCTTGATGTTGGGTGGTATATTCTATATATGTCAATTAAGTCTAGGTTATTAATTGTATTATTGAGCTCTATAGTTTCTTTATTCAACTTTGTTTGGAAGATCTGTCCAGTGGTGAGAGAAGTGTGTTGAAGTCTCCCATGACTATTGTGTTGTGGTCTATTTGACTCTTGAACTTGAGAAGAGTTTGTTTGATGAACATAGCTGCACCATTGTTTGGGGCATATATATTTATGATTGTTATGTCTTGTTGGTGTATGGTTCCCTTGAGCAGTATGTAGTGTCCTTCTTTATCCCTTTTGACTAACTTTGGCTTGAAGTCTATTTTATTTGATATGAGTATGGATACTCCTGCTTGTTTCCAAGGTCCATACGAGTGATATGATTTTTCCCAACCTTTCACCTTCAGTCTATGTAGATCTTTTCCTATCACATGCATCTCCTGTAGGCAGCATATTGTTGGATCTTTTTTTTTTTTATCCATTCTACTAGCCTGTGTCTCTTGATTGGTGAGTTAAGCCATTAACATTTAGGGTGAGTATTGAGATATGTTTTGTACTTCCATCCATATTTGTTTATTTATGTTACTTAAAATGATTTGTTTTTCCTCTTTGATTAGTTTTTCCTTTACTGTACTACCACCTCCCGCTGTTGGTTTTCATTGTTATTTTTCATTTCCTCTTCCTGTAATGTTTTGCCAAGGCTGTTTTGAAGAGCTGGTTTTCTAGCTGCAAATTCTCTTACCTTTTGTTTATGGTGGAAGGTTTTAATTTCATCTTCCATCCTGAAGCTTAATTTCACTGGATACATGATTCTTGGTTGGAACCCATTTTCTTTCAGCATTTGAAATATGTTGTTCCAGGATCTTCTAGCTTTCAGAATCTGTGTAGAAAGATCAGCTGTTATCCTGATTGGTTTACCCCTAAATGTAATCTGCTTCCTTTCTCTTGTAGCTTTTAAAATACTCTCCTTATTCTGTATATTGGGCATCTTCATTATAATGTATATTGGTGTGGATCTCTTATGATTTTGCACATTCGGCATCCTTTAGGCTTCTAGGATTTGGAATTCTGTTTCATTCTTCAAGTCTGGGAAGTCTTCTCGTATTATTTCATTGAACAGATTGCTCATTCCTTTGGTTTGGACCTCTATACCTTCCTGTATCCCAATAACTCTTAAGTTTGGTCTCTTTATGTTATCCCATATTTTTTGGATGTTCTGCTCATGGTTTCTTAACCGTCTCACTGAGCTGTCTATGTTCTTTTCAAGTTGAAATACTTTGTCTTCATTGTCTTATGTTCTATCTTCTAAGTGTTCTACTCTGCTGGTAATACTCTCATTTGAGTTTTTAATTTGGTTTATTGCTTCCTGAATTTCCAGGATTGTTTTTTAATAACCTCTATCTCCCTGTATTGTTGATCTTTTGCTTCTTGGATTTGTTTATGTAATTCATTATCAAAGTGATCTTTCATTGTCTGATTTTGCTGTCTAATGTCTTCCTTGAGACTCCAGATCATCTGAAGCATGTATATCCTGAATTCTTTATCTGACATTCCATCTGCTGCAGATATTACCTCTTCTAAAGTTGAGTTGACCTGCATTGCCTGTGGTCCTTTCTTTCCTTGTCTTTTCATACTGCTCACGTTTCTTTCTGCTTTGTGAAACTGTTGTGTTATTGATTTTCCTCGTATATATTTATATTGCTCTTGTATAGTTCCAAAGTCTCCCTTTTGTGGAGAAAGATAATGTTAACAGTTCCCAATACCAATAGTACATCATCTAAGCATACATTTTCCTTATTACTACATTTATAGCTAGACTCTATGTCTACAAATGTTGGTTTTTATTATCATTTACAAATATAATCATTAGTTTCATGAAAGGCTTACCATTTCTGGTAGCATGAAGAAAACTGAATTTCAGATGTAGAATGTTATGTTTAGGGGGAAAGGAGTGAGAGTATGGGGTTAATCTAACAGTAACTTTAGAGAGCTCTAAACAATAGATGGGTAATTTATGGAAGAATGTATAGATTCAAACCCCTATCTGTATTTATAAGATTACCCTACTTATAAATAGTAAAATTTAGGGGGTTGCAAGTAGGATAGAGGGAGTAAGAAGGAGAAAAACAAATAAAAATGAAAGAAAGAAAAATGAGAGCAGGAAAAAAAATAAGAGAAAAAAGAAAAGAAATAAAAGGGGGAAGGGAAGTGGGGCATATGCAATTCCTCTATATTATATTATTCTGGTGATTCAGTTGTTAAAGACCTTTTTCATGCACAATTCTTGGTTTCACATATGTTGAGGTTGCGAGGACCAGAGGGGGAAGGGTAGAGGAGACTGGATGAATGGATGAAAAGAAAGAGAGAAGAGAAAAAAGAAAAGAAAAATGTCTCTCAGAACTCTGTTTTATTTTCTTTAGTAGGTGGCGTTGTCTGTTCCTAGCTTGAGTCTCTGTGTTCAGGGTGGTGGTGGTGGTAGTCAGTGTGAGAGGACTTGAGCTTCCACCTGTGGCCTCGCTAATCTTATTCTCTGAGATGTAAACCAGGTGCCTGATCCGCTGCAGAATGGAGCTGGTAGCCACACCCACCCGTTGATGGATTTTAAGGGTTGGTGCGATTTTCCAAGATGAGTTCCATCAGTTTTTCTCATAAGGTGTTTGATGAGGTGGGGGTGTTGGGGAGACCTTATGTTTGTCCAGAGCTTGGTCTGGTGACCGCACGGGCGGGCGGCTGGGCCCCTCTTCCAGTTGGGGTGGTCTGCCTACCACACGGATGGGGTGCTCTGTCTACCACGCAGGTGGCGGCTGGGCCCCTCCTCCAGTTGGGGTGGTCTGTCTACCCCGCAGGTGGGCAGCTGTGCCCCCTCTCCGTGATGCATGGTCTGCCTACCATGCAGGGGGGAGGCTGGTAGTTTTTTGGGTTTTTTTTTGTTTGTTTTTTTAAGAAAATACTTCAGTATAGCTCAAGAGCTTTCAGAGGAGAAAAAGAAACTAAATTGAGAGGTAAAATTTTTTTTAAAAATCCTTTCAAAGCTGGTTGTTGTAGCATATACCTGTAATCCCAACAACTCAGGAGACTGAGGCAAGAGGTTTCTAAGTTTGAGGTCAGCTTTGGCATCTTAGCAAGATTCTGTCTCAAAATAAAAAATAGAAAGGACTGCAGATGTAGCCCAGTGGTACAGTGCCCCTGTGTTCAAAACCCAGTACAAAAAAAAAGAGAGATACTTAGGAAAATTTTAAATGGATATAAATATATATGAATATATATATATATATATATATATATATATATATATATATATATATATAGCATATATATTTATATTATTATATCAATGATATATATATATATACATCAATGATAAAGTACTCTTGTGTTCAATACACAGAATGGCATACACACACACAAAAAAATTCTCCATATATTGTTGTATAATGCTGATCATAAATATTTACAAGGAATTGAATGATACTAAAATAAAATAATCTAAAAGCACTTTCAGTAATATTTTTAGATTTTAAACCAATATGCTTTTAAGTACTTGCAAATTATTTATACTAAACAACTAATATCCATCTAGAGGCAAAACCATTTTGGATACTGACCTTCAAATTTAGCAACCTTTCTGCTATCTCCATTGATGGCCTTGTTCCAATTTCACTTCCAAGTTTAATTCCAACTTAAATTTGAATGTACTTTTAATGAAGACTAATTGCTCTACATCTTCCACCTTTCACTAATATCCTCATAGCTTAGGAATCCCTTGAAGCAGAATGAACTGCAGTCCATTAGGGTTAAGTGGTCAACAATAAAGATATCAATTTTCTATAAACCCATTACACATATGTATTTCGATTTTATAAACTAGATTCCAGAATTTAAACATTGTGAGGTATCATAACCAGTAACCAACAGTGCAAAATACTATTCCATCAACCAAAGCTATAAGATAAGGGTTAATATAACTAGGGAAAATAAGGCCTGTACTATGAACAAGATGGGGGTTAGTGGAAATCCTGGTGCATTGTAACTAGCATACTTACAGGTAAATTGATTTGTATACATTCTTTTTATTTATTTATTTTTAATTTATAGATGACAGCAGAATGCATTACAATTCTTATTACACATATACAGCACAATTTTTCATATCTCTGGTTGTAGACAAAATATATTCACACCAATTTGTGTCTTCATACATGTACTTTGGATAATAATGATCATCACGTTCCACCATCATTTCTAACCCCGGGAGGTGGCATGGAGTTAGAGATGTATACTTTCTTTCAATATCGGTTTAATTTTATCCTTTAACTACCAGAGCTGTCAATGGTTTTAGTTTGCACTATAGATTTTAAAGAGTGAGGGACATCTTTGAAACTTTTTACAAATGTAAACCAGATCATGGAATGATATGTCATTGTCCATAAAGCACACACTAGATAAATCATACCAACTTTTCAATTGAACACAACTATCAAAGCTGGATGAAGTATAAAAACTATCTTCATAAAGACATCAGAAAACTTTAAAAAGAATGAAAAATTAGATAGTGTGGAGTGAGGGTAGAGGGGACAGAAAATGAGACCATTACTTGGACCTTGTTTTTTCTGGGAATGTTTTCATAGTTCAGAGGAGACTAAGTAGTTGAGAAGCTGAATTGTGTTTTTAACAATTTCACACAGCTTTGTAGACAGATATTGAACTCTTGGGATTGTCAAAGGTGGGACAGGTGAAGGGTAGAGGCTAGAGTGTCTCATAGATGGGACTCTGAATGCCTGAACCATTGAAGAATGGACCTGAAAAGGTCCATCATTAAGACTGGACTAGCTCCACTTGTGTACTGAAGAGATCCCTCATTGCTAGTGCCAACAAGCACTTGATGGAATTAAATATAAACCCTCTGTGGACAAGGACAATGTTAATTAAGACCACAAAATACTTCTCGAAACAATTTTGCAAATATAACATCCAGCATGCAATAAGAAATAGCCAAACATCAAAGGAGATAAGATGTATGATTAAAAACCATAACAAAAGACTGTAGAAATATATCTAAAGAGGCACCAGATATTAGGGTTAGCAGAAAACAACTCTAAAATAATCATATTTGCTATAAACAAGATGAAAGACATGATTAAGACTTGAAATTCAAGAACTCAGAAATAAGAACTTGTGGATAGGCTTCACAGCAGATTAGATATAGAAATTTAGAGAGCCAGAAGAGAGATCAGAGAATGTCCTCCAGACTGGAACTTGGAGAGAATACAAAGGTAGAAAGCACTGAAGGGAGAATAAATGATGTTTGAGGGTTCAATGATAAGTCCTTGTTTAAGGTTGTGACATGAGATGCTGGCACAGGGGGTGGGGTACGAGGCACGGAACTAACCTTGCAGAGTCTTTTAGGAAAGCCATGGTGTTGGCAGGCTCACTGCCTCTCTCATCTGCAGGCCGGGGAAACGCGCAGGCCCGAGGGGCGGGGCCTCCCCTGTGACGTGACCCTTACGTCGTAACCTGACGCACTGTGCCGCCATTGCTCCTTCTGAAGTGCCTCACTTCAGGCTGTGCGGTAGCCATTTTGGTCGCTCGTGTTGAAGCACCACAGTTGAGCAAAAGTTCTAGAGCGAGAGCGTTGCAGATTTGTGGTACCATGCCGTCCTTGCCGCTTCAGGTGGCGGTGGTCTGCTCTAGCAACCAGAATCGGAGCATGGAGGCACACCACATCCTCAGCAAGCGAGGTTTCAATGTCCGTTCCTTTGGAACAGGATCTCACGTGAAGCTTCCAGGTCCAGCACCCAACAAGCCAAATGTTTATGATTTCAGAACCACATATGATCAGATGTACAACGATCTTATTAAGAAAGACAAAGATTTCTATACGAAGAATGGCATTTTGCATATGTTGGACAGAAATAAAAGAATCAAGCCCGGTCCAGAAAGGTTCCAAAATTGTAAAGAGCCGTTCGATCTGATCCTCACTTGTGAAGAGCGAGTCTATGACCAGGTGGTAGAAGAGCTGAATTCCAGAGAGCAGGAGACCTGCCAACCCGTGCATGTGGTCAATGTGGATATACAAGACAACTATGAAGAGGCCACCCTCGGGGCATTCCTCATCTGTGAGCTCTGCCAGTGTATCCAGCACACTGATGACATGGATGATGAGATTGAAGAGCTGCTGCAGGAGTTCGAAGAGAAAAGCGGCAAGGCTTTTCTGCACACCGTCTGCTTCTACTGAAGAAGGCTGCCTCCCGCCCTCCGAAGCCATCTGGAGCTTCATTTTATTAGTACTTTTGCCTTCCTGATACTTGCTTAGTTTCCTGCCTGATACTTTTAGGCATTTTGACATTGGACAGAGTATCACCCTGATCAACCTCAACTGCATATGAAATGAAATATATGAATACCAGGCTTGAAATAAAACATCTTCTATCCCACTTTTACAGATAAGTGGGATGTCAGTTATAAATGTGTTCTTTCAAAAAAGAAAAAAAAAGTTGATGGTTAATTTCCTCCAACATACGTACTCTTAAACTGTGCCTGCCTTTCCCTTTCCTATTTCCCTGGCCAGAGTGTACGAACACCTGGAGAAAAGTAGCAAGGTGTATCTTATTGGAAAAACTTGGAATTGTTCAATAAATAAATGTTGCTGGTTGTCAAGAAAGCTTGTTTACATTTAATTTGAGTTTTAGAAGGAGAAAAGAGAAATAATATGAGTAATATTTAAAGATAGAGTGGCTAAGAATTTTCCAAAATTAACTTTAAAAATCATTTTAAAGGGTTTATGAACCCTAGGAAGAAGGAAGGTGAGATTTGGAATATCAATACTTTCTCAGTCTATTCAGCTGAAATTTGGTGTGTAGACATATTAAAATATCTATAGTGGTATTGATATTCAGGGTGAGACCCTAGAAGCACAAATAGGGATGTGGGGCCATTTCCTTGAAGAACCCAAAAGCAGGAAAGGGCAATACATGAGTACTTAGAAGGGGTCAGGAGTCCAATTTGGAGAGCTGAGTTTAATATTTGTTACATTTTTGGATCTTAAATTTCTCTCAGAGGCCATGTGTTTAAAGGCTTGGTCACCAGCCTGTGGCACTACTGGAGATAGTGGAACCTTTAAGAGGTGGGGCCTGATGGAAGGATGTTAGGTCACTAGGGACATGCCCTTGCAAGGGATATTGGGACCAGAAATTGCTTCTCTCTCCCAGCCCCACTTCCTGCTGCCATGAGGTGAGCAGTTTTGCTCTTCTATGCACCCCCCACTATGATGTTTGGCCTCACCCCAGTCCAAAAACAACAGAGCCCAGTGACCATAGGTCACTCCTTTTAAGTTGATTATCCTAGGTATTTTGTCACAGCAATGGAAAGCTAATGCAATAACCAAGTTTAAACAAATAGAAGAGAGAAAGCAGAAGGAAAACATTCTACAGGTTGGGACCTAGACAGAACTTAAAACTTAAAACCAGAGCTAAGCAAGGCTATAAGATTCCATCCACAACATCTGAGTATCTGAGGCGAATGGCTTAATTTGGCTTAAAGGCATAGTACTAGGGTGGATGATCAAAGGCTTCAGAGGGGCAAATAACTTGATACTAAATATCTCTTACAAAGATAATTCTCTAATCAATGTGAAAGGTGAACTAGAGAAGTTGTGATGGTTATGATCTCAGGACTGGAGATTAGACAGACTTGAGCACAAACCCTAAATTACTTTAACTAACTCTGTCTCCTGGGGCATGCTGTATAATCTCTCTAGACTTCAGTTTTCTCATCTTTAAATTGGGCATCTTCACTGGATTCTTTTGAAATAAGTGTGATAATGCTTGGCCAAGTGCCTGCCATGCAGTGAGCTTGCAGTAAGCACACTGTGAGCACTGATTGGGGCTCTTCTGAGGAGAAACCAAAGGCAGCAAGATTGACCAAAATGGTACTGAGATGGTCTAAGGAAACCTAGGGAGGTCAATACATGGGCTTGTCAATAGCTGTAAGAATGAGGAGGGGGGATATGTATCAGGGCTTGAGGCCACAGATTCAGTGTACCTGAGGGAGTTAGTGGGGGTAGGGGGAGGATAGGAACAGTGAAATAACCCAGAGAAAGAACAAAAGAATTCCTCCAACTCATCCTAGGCACATACTTCATGTACAGGTGGGTGCAGCTGAATGAGCACTGTGCCCAGAGACAGACCTGATGAAACAAATGCCTGTGTGTGCAAAGATCCATATAATTTTCAGAACTGAAGTGGCCCACTGTATTCCAATATTCTTTTTTTTTTTGATGCCAGAGATTGAACCCAGAGGCACTTTGTCACTGAGCCATATCTCCAGCCTTATTTATTTATTTATTTATTTATTTATTTATTTATTTATTTATTTATTTAGAGACAGGGTCTGGCTAAGTTGCTCAGTGCCTCACTAAGTTCCTGAGGCTAATTTGAACTTGTGATCCTCCTGCCTCAGCCTCCCAAGCCAGTGGGATTATAGGCATGTGCCACTGCTCCTGGCTGTATTCCAATATTCTGCAAAAGTGTAGAAGCTCAGTGTGAACTTTGGCCAGAGGCAAATAGCTTTTTTTTTGGTCAGTCATACCATGACACTCAACAATTTGCACAAAGGTCAGAAGGCTGTTAATTTCTCATAGAACTGAAGAAACAATTAAAAATATTAATGGAAAACTTAATTGTTTAATTAATCTACTCTCCCTTTCCATATGGCCACTTCTTCAACTATCCTAATACTTATGAGTAACAGCTCATAAGAGATGCTGCTTATGTTCTCAGCCCAAGCAAGCTGTCTTGCAAAAGAGGTTAAGAATAGATTGCAACTCCCTCTGAAGTCTCTGTTTTCTACTTTTGCTGTTTTCAATTAGACAGAAGGAGTCAGTTTTATCAAAGGATTTTCTGAGGCTCCAATTTCTCTGACAAGAAGTGTGAAGGCCAAATGGCCCACTAGGGTAGATTTCAATCAGTGGACATCACCAGTAGATGGCTTGCCTTAGTTATTTTTGGTTACTATAGTTCCAACACTGAAAGAACCAGGCAGAGGGCAGGAAGAGGTGACAAATGAAGAGATGGGAAAGAGGAACAGAGAAATAAAACCTTCTAATGTGCTAGAGCACATTAGAGGTCTCGTAACAAAAATCCTGTTTCCCTCAGTTTAGCCTCTCCACTGTCAGTTTGCCCATCAGCTCGCTGTAAGAAAAAACAGTTTAATAGACAAAGTGATTTGTGGTCCCCTCATCTGCTTGCATCTCCTGAATCATAACCCGCTTCTCTAATATAGAACCCCCATTGCCCTCATGCTGTTCGTTTCCCTTGCCATCAGACTGAATGTGATCCTATTCTAGAATCTAGATTTTGACTTTCCTTTCTCAGCTTTTCCCCATAGAACCTGATCAAATATGCATGTTCACTCTACAAGGCCTAGAAAGAGGTTACCCACATTGGCATGTTCAGAAAAGTATGGAACTCATAAGAGTCACTTTCAAGTAACTGTATCTAGATTCTACCAGAAAGAAGGGTACCTTGAAGGAGTTGCAACAATTTAAATAGACACAATCATCTGATGCTTTTGTTCTCAACTACAGCTAAATTCAGGGCTAATTCAGATTGATTTCAGTTTTTGTTTCTGTGTATGGACAACTACTTGGGGGCTTGTTTGGGAAAGGAACTATGACCATCTGGTTCACCATCATACTCACACACAATTCTCCCCCCACAACACCTGTGTGACACATAGAATTCCACATTTGTTCCCCAGACAAAATGAGACAGAGCACATGATTGCTCATATGTTGATTTTTCTCATACTGATCCCAGAGATGGTAAAAAACACTTTTCCATTCTAATAGCAGTCCTTGAAATACCAGTTTTAATATTTTCTGGGGATTGTGTAAACATTCAATAATTAATTCTCATAATACCTTGTAGAATTAGTTATGCTTATGAAAGTTTCATGGATAAAGAAACCGTGTTGAAATTCTGGTTTAAGATCAAGGGAGAAGCAATCAGATGGAAATTGCTGAAAGCTAGATTCAGGCCACCCCATGCTTAAAGATAATCAATCAAAGACAGATGGTGAAGATTCTGAATGGCTATTTTCTAATTGGAAGTCCTCAACTAAGTACTTAACACATTTGTCTTTTTTCTAACAAGATATAATTTGATAAGAGGGGAAAATAGTTGACTTTTTATTGGCCTATCATATTCTACACTCAAGTGTTCCACTCATCCCAGTCAAAGACATAGTCATTTTCCCAGTGAGTCAAGGTCATTATGGCTTTCTTCCTCCTCCCATTCACAGCCACCCATCAGCAAGTACAATCACGTCCGCCTCCTAGATCCAATTTAGTTCATTACTGCTACCACTGCAGCACTAGCCCTTGCCTGGAAAAATGAAATAGCCTCTTAAATATTCTTCCTGCAGTCATTCTTACTTACTTCCAACCTATACTCCCCTGATTAGTAAAACTTTGATGCTTTTTATAAACACAAAGCAGTTGTCATATCTCTGACTCTCATTATGTTTCAAATAAAACCAAAACTCTCTATCAAGTCCTATAAGGCTTTGCATTTTCTAGTTACTTTTTGACCTTAAATACTTTCATTCTTTTCCTTGATTTTATACTCCAGCCATTGCATGCAGTCACCTTATTATTCTTTAAACATGATGAATTTTTTCTCAGAGTCTTTGTATTCACTTATTACTGACCATTGTATTAGTGTTGCTAGCATAATTATTAATACAACAGGTATTCATTGAGCCAGCTAATTTCTGTAGAATGAAAGCAGAAAACTACTTTTTTCTTCTTATTACTGTTCTTTTGTCAAATGACTTCTTCCTCAGGCTTGAATGAATATACTGGACTGATCCCATAGTTTAATTAATGACTTTCAGATATGAAAAAGTCCAGGAAAATCTAAAGTTGTGGTTCTCAACAGGTAAGATACCACTCATTGCAAGGGAGGTAAATATATGGAAATTCTTGGGACATTTTTGGTTGCTGCCCTGACTGGGAGTGACATTCAATGGCATTGGGTAGACAAAGGCCACAGATACCAGGTCAGTAAGAGAACACTTGTTTCTGGTAGCAAATGATTTTTTAATGTCTTTTTGGACACTTATGTATACATAAAACATATAAATACAAATTATTTTTGCCTTGGTTTACTACACACTAAATTTTCCAAAATTGAGAACACTGGATATATCAAAGGATAACTGCAAACTGTTTTTGCTCAGAACTTTGCCAAGTGTTGTTCACCATTTCAGAAAATCATTTCACGAACAGACACAATATTTGTATCATATAAATTACCAATATGACTGTCAAATTACTCATTAGTAGGTGTTGTTGTTGTAGCAATTCTATGTGTATATATAGGAATACACTTAATCCTTATTCAAATGGTTAAATAGAAGGAAAAGGACTTAATTGAACTCATTTGAATACTGTTCTTTATAAGTAGCTGCAAGCATTTGATTAATTATGTTATCTAGTGTGATCATGCAAAAGCATTTATATATGGTTATTATTTTATTATAAATCTATTTTATTTCTTTTTGATATTGCAGTTAGAGCATTGCATTTTTATCTTGAAATTTTGTGAGTAGGTAGGTGGTCTTATCTATAAATTCTATTTCACAATTTTAAGAAGGAATGTTATAAAATATTTATCACAAAAACAGGCTGGTGTGATCGAGGACTATCTCAGATTTTCAAGAAATCTTACTATACTGCATCCCCTCAGTGGAAAAACAGCTCACTTCCGCAGCAGACTTTCTTTTTGCTTTGTTCTCAGAGAAGTCTGCAAGTCCAATTTCAGTCCATTCCCTGCAGCTCCCAAATCCCAGAAAGCACTGCTGTCCACATGGCTTCTTTAAACCACTCTAGCTTTTAAGTAAAGAAAGAGGGAAAAGATGGAAAACATTGCAGTGTTCAATGACTGTCTCTCTAAAGAAATATTTCCTATTAACAATTTCTCCTCATCAATTATGTATACCCTGTGTATGTAATGGGCCACGTAGAGCAAACCAGCTTTTGCAACCTCTTTTGCAAATCTTCCATAGATTATCTGGCATGTTGTTTTAGAATTTGACACAGTTTAGGGATCACTGTCACAACACTGAGGCAGGCAAGAACACAACATTCAAGAGGATGAGGATTGCACTATGAGTATTGGGTGAGAATGTCATTCTTTAACTGTTGAATGTGTTGTTGCTCAAATGTTATTATTATTTTTTTAAATATTTATTTTTAGTTATAGGTGGACACAATATCTTTATTTTATTTTTATGTGGTGCTGAGAATCGAACCCAATACCTCATGCATGGCAGGCGAGTGATCTACCCCTGAGCCACAATCCCCCCAGCCCTCAAATGTTATTATTAATAACATGCCTAGCATCATTGATACCCAGAGTGTATAATTTTTTGACATCTCCTCTATATTACGTAATTATTTTTACTAACAATATAGTAATAATCATTAGCATATTGATTCACTAATTAGTTTCAAATACCAATTTAAAAAAACAAAGTTCAATTAAAATATTATTCAAATTCGTGAATTTCATGTATGAACTTAAATTTGTAATTACCAATGAAAATATTACACTCTTGTGATTTTCACTATTTTATTTATTTATATTTTGTAGTGCTGAGAATTGAACCCAGGACCTCACTCATGCTAGGCAAATGCTTTACAACCTCAGTCCTGATTATGGTGTGATCTGTGACAATCACACCACAATCAGGTATGATCTAATTGTATAGAACTACACACATACACACAACACACACACACACACACAGAAAGAGTGAATAAAAATGGTCAGATAGCACTGATGTACGTTCTCAGTCCTATTTCACTATTTTAAACACAAATGAAGACTCTAAGTGGTATGTATTATGACACAATTAAAGTAACTAAGTAGTTTTTGCCTTTATAATCACTGTCTTTATAGTTATGTTTATTTTGAATATACTACATATGTGCAACAATATGTAGTAACACAGGGATTGGAAACACAAACTATAGTCCAAAGGAGCTCAAACAATGCTGTACTATTATATATATACTCCCTAAATGAATGTGGGCAGCTGCATACTTATGCCAAGGGTGAACTATTTAATTGAGAGTTCTCCAAATTAATTTGCATGCATAATAAAAAGGTTATTATTTGGGGCTGGGGATGTGGCTCAAGCGGTAGTGCTCTCACCTGGCATGCAGGCAGCCTGGGTTCGATCCTCAGCACCACATACAAAGATGTTGTGTCCACTGAGAACTAAAAAATTAAATAAATATTTAAAAAAAATAAAAAGGTTATTAAAGGATAAGCAATTACAATGCAAATTTTTAATTTTTTAACAGGGAAATTAATACACAAGCTGTGATATGTCCATACAATGGACTACTACTAGTTGGCAACAAACTAGTCCATGATGCATGGAATTGGAGATCATCATGCTAAGTGAAATAAGCCAGTCCCCCAAATCCAATGATCACATGTTCTGTCTGATATACAGATGCTAACACATAATAAGTGGGCGAATAGAAGTTCATTGGATTAGACAAAGGGGAATGAAGAGAAGGGAGATGGGATGGGAAAGACAGTAGAATGAATCAGATATAACTTTCCAATGCTTATATATGAATATGCAAGCAGTATAACTCCACATCATGTACAACCACAAGAATGGTATCAAAATTATAATGGGTTGCACCCCATGTATGTATAATATGTCAAAATACACCTATTTTCATGTATATCTAAAAACAACAACAACAAAAACTATTCCATGATGCAACTTGATCCATGATATAACTTGTATGGATCTCAAGAACACTGAGCTGGATGAAAATATAATATCAAAATATTATATACCGGGTGGATGGAGGGAGAAGGATCACAAGTTCAAGGTCACGCTGAGCAACTTAGCAAGACCCTGTCTCAAAATAAAATTTAAAAAGGTCTAGGGGTATGGTTTACTGATAGAACACTTGCCCAGCATGTGTGAGGCCCTGGGTTCCATCTCCAGCACTGCAAAAATACACACATATAAATGTATATAATAATAATAATAATAATATATTAGGGGGATTGTAAGCTCAAGGACCACCTGAGCAACTTAGGCCCTAATCAACTTACTGAGACTATCTCAAAATAAAAAAAATATATAAATAAAAGGGCTAGGGGCTAGAGATATAGCTCAAGGGTAACACATCCTGGATTAAAGCCCTAGTACCAAAAAAAGAAGACACACACACACACACTTATACAGTGTTCTACTTCTATAACATTATTGAAATTACAAAGTTACAGAGAGAGAACAAAGAAATAATTGCCAGGGGTTAGGAGTGAAGGGTGTAGTTGAAGATATAGCTACAAAGGTATAGCATAAGGGAGATATTTGTGGCAATGGAATACTACTGTATCCTGCTTGTGGTATGATTATCACAAATCCACATTTGTGATAAAATTGCATGGAACTATATACATGCACTCACATACTCAGAGGGAAAAAAATGAGTGAATGTAAAAATGGTGAAATTCAAGTAGTATCTGTAATCTAATTAATAGTATTATGCCAATGTTTACATTCTGCTGTTGATATCAGATTATGATTTTGTAAGATGTTATCATTGAGGAAAGCTAGGGAAAAGGTACACAGAACACTCTGTAATATTTTTGCAAATTTTTGTGAATCTATAATTATTTTAGAATAAAAATTTATGAATATGCTAACCTGATTCTTACCTATTTATTATTAAAATTCATCAAGAGGAGTGGCATCAGCAACAAGGCACACTAGGAAACTCAAGGCCATCATCCATCCCCCAATGGAAAAACTATTAACAATCAACATTAAAATAATTAAAATATTATTAATTAATAATTAAATAATTAATAATTAAAAACAAGTAACAGGGGCTGGGGATGTGGCTCAAGTGGTAGTGCACCTGCCTGGCATGCAGGAGACACTGGGTTCAATCCTCAGCACCACATAAAAATAAAATAAAGTTATTGTGTCCATCTAAAACTAAAAAATAAATATTAAAAAAAACAAGTAACAGTTATAAACTGTTATAAAAGTTGTTAACAAAACTTTATAGGAGCTCTGGAAAGATAAAGACAGGTCACAAATAGATATTAATGCAGTGATCTCAAAGATCCATACTTCCCTTAACATCACTGTTTGGCATGTTTCTGTTGATGTTATTAGCATTTACAACCTTTAATCTTTCTTGTGAATTGCATTAGCAAATAGAACTGTCAAAAACAAAATAAACAATAGCTTCCCATCTCTCTCAGTATAAAGGCATACAAGCCCCCTATGCCATCTGTATCCCTTTCTGCACACAGACACTGCATACACATACACACCTGCTACATCTCTTCTACTTCAATTCCCTCCCTCAGTCATTTCTCCTCCTAATACATCGCCTAATTTTTTTTCTCTTGAACATGCCAGGCATAATTGTGCCTCAGGGCCTTTGTGTTGCCTATTTCCTCTGTCTATAATTCTCTTCTCCTAGATATCAAAATAGATCTTACCTTCAAGTTTTTGTTGAAAAGTTTGTGTTGCTTTCTCAAATGAGGACACCTGTCTAAAGTTACAACTCCCCTCCACTATTCCACATACACATTCTTTTTCTTTTTTGTTACAAGGGATTGAACTTAGGTGTTGAGAGCCACAGCCGAAGGGCCCCAGCAAACTTCCAGCTGCCAGCAAACTTCCAGCTGCCGGCTGATGATTGGCTCACAGCGGCCCCAGCAACATCTAGCTGATTGGCTCCTCTGCGGTGATACTCATTGAGCTGTTTCCCTGCCCTTTCAGACCACGGAGCTGCTCATTGGGGGACTTCTTTGGCTCTGCCCATACGACCCAGCCAATCGGCCTCAAGAGCAGGAGGATTATGGGAGTGTGAGAGTCTTGGGTTGGTGTGAGAGGCTTGTGGGAAGCTGGTGGTGGCAGTTGGGCTCTGAAGGTTTTCCCAGAGGAGCTGTTTTGTTTGGCCTGTGTGGTTCTAAAAATAAAGTACGTTTCTTTTGACAAGTGGCTCCTGAATTGTGCCCAGCCAGACTGCAGCACTTAGGGGCACTCGACCAATGAGCCATATCCCCAGCCCTATTTTGTATTTTATTTAGAGACCGGGTCTCACTGAGTTGCTTAACACTTGGCTAAGGCTGACTTTGAAGTTTTGATCCTCCTGCCTCAGCCTCCCAAACTGATGGGATTACAGGTGTGAGCCACCGTGCTCAGCCGCATACACATTCTTAATCTCTTCTCTACTAAATTTATCTGCAGAGCATGTATCTACCAATAAACTATTTAGGTCCTCCCACTGAAACTTAAGCTACATGATGGCAGGAAATTTTTGTGTTTTGTTCACTATTATAGCCCCAGCATGAAGAATAGCACCAAACAAAATAAGGCACTCTCATTTAGAGTGTGTTGAATGAATTAATACATAGGAAAGGAAAAAGAAAACTTCTAAGAATATTTCAGTTTCAAGAAGATACAGCCGAATAGTGGCCAATACGTGAACTTTTTCTTGCTCTCATTATTCTTGCTTCCTTTGATGGATAGATGAGAAGAATAAACAAAGCATTTGTTAGAGCACTTAGAAAAAATTTGAAATACTTCTATATACAATGTCATTCAACTGAATTGTTGGACTACATTTCTGGAGAAGAGGTCTGCTGGTATTTTGCAACAATCCTATATTTGTATTTTTTCATTTAAGTTAAATTTTCTACAGAAAACAACCCATCTACTTATCGGATACCTCTTCAAGTCTGGTTTCCGAACAGCTCTCTGTTTAGGCCTGCCCCATATGCCTTTACTCACGCTGTTATCTTTAGCAGAAAGACATTCCTTATTTAATTTCTAAATGTCATTAATTCTTCAAGGCCCAGTATTGATGATAGAGCAGGGAAGCAATATATTAATAATTAATGAATTCTATTCTTCAGTTACAAACTTCACCTGTATAATCCTGCTTGTTGCAATGTGAATTTTTATAAATAGTATTCACTGGGAAGGAAGTACTTTGTCAGCTCTGTTTTCCTATGACCCAGTGGTTCCACCATGGACCATTCCTAGCATATGTTTGGTATTTCATTGGTACTTGATACTTGAAAAAATGAGTGATTCTGAATCTCCATGTAGTCAGAACTGAGCTTAGTTGTGCCTTGAACCAAACAAAATAAGGAATTAGCCCACATTTGAGTTGATACACTGAGGTAGAGAACCAGCAACATTTCATGACAGATCATGTTTTTATATTTCCACATACTCTCAACAAACTGCCTCCCAATTGTCTCCAGTACTATCTCACAGATGCATATATCTGTGCACAATGGTCTTGCTTTATGCTGACCCCCTTTATAAGTACCCCATAGCAATATTGTCTACTTCATAATTCAGTGTGTAGAGAGCTATGAGTATAAATGTTAATTCAGCATATGATGACTTGATGACTCACTTTATTGGGGGACCTTATATCTCTGAAGTTTTTAATCATCATAATCAAAACATTTCCTCTTTTTTTCCGTGAAGTAAAACACCTATTCAGAGA
Organism: Ictidomys tridecemlineatus; assembly: GCF_052094955.1. Taxonomy (NCBI): domain Eukaryota; kingdom Metazoa; phylum Chordata; class Mammalia; order Rodentia; family Sciuridae; genus Ictidomys; species Ictidomys tridecemlineatus. Next base: position 89,137,513 of record NC_135493.1, read on the forward strand.
ATAAACTAGAGTAAAAATTCTAGACTCCCAAAACCAACTTATGAAGACAACATCTGACTCTGAAATCTGAAGATAAAGGATTCAGGAACTGTCCTCAGAGGTTCTATTTTCTTCTCTTTTTTTATTATTTGTTCTAATTAGTTATACATGACAGCAGAATGCATTTCGACTCATTGCACACAAATGGAGCGTAACTTTTCCTTTCTCTGGTTGTACATGATGTAGAGTCACATCATTCATGCAATTGTACATGTACATAGGGTAAAAATGTCCATCTCATTCCACCATCTTTCCTACTTCCATACTCCCTCCTCTCACCCCCACTCCTCTGCCCAATCCAAAGTTCCTCCATTCATCACTTGCACTCCCATTATTTACATGTGGTTCTGAGAATTGAACCCAGTGCCTTACACATGCTAGGCAAGTGCTCTATCACTGAGCCACAGCTCTAGCTCCTTGGGCCTACTTTTTCTTCTATTAGGCACAGAGTCTCTGGTCTAATTTGTAGGTTCTCCATCCACTTTGAGTTGAATTTTGTGCAGGGTGAAGAATAGGGATTTAATTTTATTTTGTTACATATGGATTTCCAGTTTTCCCAGCACCATTTGTTGAAAAGGCTACCTTTTCTCCAATGTATGTTTATGGCGACTTTGTCTAGTATGAGATAACTGTATTTAAGTGGGTTTGTCTCTATGTCTTTTATTCTGTACCATTGGTTTACATGTCTATTTTGGTGCCAATACTATGCCATTTCTGTTACTATAAGAACCTTCCTTTTCATATAAAATGTAAACATTGTCAACAAAATTCATGTCACTATTGTGCACAGACACAATCATGTTGTGAAGGTGCTGAAAGTATAGAAGACACAAATGTAGTATATCCTGTACATTTTGTCTTTTTCAGGTTCCAGCTACAACATGTGGTCAAGTTCTCCATGTAAGAAGGAATATTTCTCTCCGGATTTGCATTTGTTTTTCATGTGAATATTTGGATGGTGTCAGCATCCCACCCACATGCCACTAATGTGATCAATTTTAGGCCAACTCTTTTCCTTACTTTCAATTGAAATGCAAAGCATGCTCAAATACCAAATAATGCAAGTTCTCTCTCTCTCTCTCTCTCTCACACACACAAACACACACACACACACACAGACACACATACACACAATTTATACAACATTTTGAAATAGAATTCACATTCCATTTCAGAATCTTTTTATGATCATGCCATTATGTAAACACTGAAAATTGACGGATATTTTGTGTTAAAATGGCTCAAATTTCAATTCCGTTACAATTGGTTTCTTTACCAAACCATTGCAGGTAAATTTTTCATGAAAGTTTACATAATTTTCTTTAAGAAATATGTATAGAACTTGGAAGTAGCATAACATTCTGATCAAGAATAAAATAATCATGTTTCAGGTTAATTTTTACAACCAGCAAAATTAAGTTTCAGATTTGAAGATGAAATAAAAACCTTCCATGATAAACAAAAATCAAAAGAATTCATAACTAGAAAGCCTGCACTACACAACATTCTCAACAAAGTATTCCATGAAGATGAAGTGGGGAAAAAAAGGTACAAACCAACAAAGGGAGGAACTACGCTAAAGGACTAGTCATTCAAAAGAGATACTACATCAAATTTAAAAACAGAAATAAATCAAAATGACAGGGAATACAAATCATATCTCAATGGTAACCTTGACCATTAACAGCTTAAACTCATTAATCAAAAGACATAGACTGGCAGATTAGATTGAAAAACAAGACCCAACAATATGCTGTCTCCAAGAGACTCACCTCATAGGCAAAAACATCCACAGAGAAAAGGTGAAAGAATGGGAAAAAACACTAATCACTCATATGGATTGTGTAAACAAGCAGGGGTTTCCATCCTCATTTCAGATAAAGTGAACTTCAAGTCAAACTTAATCAGAAGGGACAAAAAAGGACATTTCATACTATTTAAGGGAATTATATATCAGTAAGACATAACAATTATAAATATTTATGCCCCAAACAATGAAGCATCTATGTACATCAAACAAACCCTTTTCAATTTCAAGAATCAAATAAACCACAACACAATAATACTGGTTAACTTTAACACACCTCTGTCACCACTGCATAGATCTTCCAAACAAAAACGAAATAAAGAAACTATAGAACTAAATAATACAATCCATAATTTAGATTTAACAGACATATATAGAATATTTCATCCATCAACAAGCAAATACATTTTCTTCTCAGCAGCACATGGATCTTCCTCTAAAACAGACTGTATCTTATGCCACAAAGCAACTCTTAGTAAATATAAAAAAAAAACAGAGATAATACCCTGAATTCTATCAGATCATAATGGAATAAAATTAGAAATCAATGATAAAATAAAAAATAGAAACTACTCTAACACAAGTATGCTAAATAATATATTATTGAACGATGAATGAATAGTAGAAGAAATCAAGGATGAAATAAAATAAATACTTAGAGATAAATGAGAACACCGATATGACATATCAAAATCTCTGGGACACTATGAAGGCAGCACAAAGAGCAAAGTTTATTGCATTGAGCTCATTTATTAAAAGAATAAAAAGTCATCAAGTAAATGACCTGACATTACATCTCAAAGCCCTGGAAAAATAAGAACAAATCAACACCAGAAACAGTAGAAGACAGGAAATAATTAAAATCAAGCTGAAAACAATGAAATTGAAACAAAAGAAACAATTGGAAAAACTGTCAAGACAAAAAGTGGGTTCTTTGAAAAAATAAATACAATTGATAAACCCTTAGCCATACTAATGAAGAGAAAGAGAAAACTAAAATTACTAAAACTTGTGATAAAAAAGGAAATATCATGTTGAATACTACTGAAATATAGAAGAAAATGAGAAACTATTCTGAAAATTCATACTCCAATAAAATAGGAAATCTTTTTTTTTTTTAAAACAGCTTCATTCTTTTTCTTTCTTTCTTTTTTTTTTTTAAGAGAGAGGAGAGAGAGAGAATTTTTTAATATTTATTTTTCAGTTCTCGGCAGACACAACATCTTTGTTGGTATGTGGTGCTGAGGATCGAACCCGGGTCGCACGCATGCCAGGCGAGCGCGCTACCGCTTGAGCCACATCCCCAGCCCAAAATAGGAAATCTTAAAGACATCATTTCTAGAGACATATGACCTACCCAAACTGAATCAGGAGGACATACACAATTTAAACAGATAAATTTCAAACAATGAAATAGAAGATGCCATCAAAATCTTACCAATCAAGAAAAGCCCAGGACCAGGCGGATTCTCAGCTGAGTTCTATAAGACATTCAAACAAAATTAACACCAATATTCCTCAAATTATTCCATGAAATAGAAAAGGAGGAAACCCTTCCAAACTCATTCTTTGAGGCTAATATCACCCTGATACCAAAACCAGACAAAGACACATCAAGGAAGGAAAACTTCAGACAATTATTCCTGATGAACATAGATGCAAAAATTATCAATAAAATTCTGGCAAATTGGGTGGGGGTCATGGCTCAGAGGTACAGTGTTTGCCTACCATGTGTGAGGCACTGGGTTCAATCCTCAGCATTATATAAAAATAAAATAAAGATATTGTGTTTGCCTATAACTAAAAAATAAATTTAATTTTTTTAAATTCTGGCAAATCACAAACAAAAACACCACGACCAAGTGGGGTTCATCCCAGGGATGCAGTTTTGGCTCAACATATGGAAATCAATAAACATAATTCATATCAATAGACTTAGAAACAAGAATCATATGATCATCTCAATAGATGCAGAGAAAGCATTTGACAAAATACAACACCTCTTCATGTTCAAAACACTAGAAAAACTAGGGATAGTAGGAACATACCTCAGCAGCATAAAAAGCTATCTATGCTAAACCCAAGGCCAACATAATTCTAAACAAATAAAAATTGAAAGCATTCTCTCTAAAAATTGGAACAAGACAAGGATGCCCTCTTTTACCACTTTTATTCAACATCATCCTCGAAACTCCAGCCAGAGCACTAAGACAGAAGAAAGAAATACAAATAGATAAAGAAGAACTCAAACTATCACTATTTGCCAATGATATGATTCTATATATAGAAGATCCAAAAAATTCCACCAGAAAACTTCTAGAACTAATAAATGAATTCAGCAAAGTAGCAGGATATAAAATAAACACCCATAAATCAAATATGTTCCTATATATCAGCAATGAATCCACTGAAAGAGAAATTAAGAAAACTACCCCATTCACAATAGCCTCAAAAAAACATAAAATACTTGGAAATCAATCTAACAAAAGAGGTGAAAGACCTCTACAGTAAAAACTATAGAATATTAAAGAAAGAAATTGAAGAAGACCTTAGAAGATGGAAAGACCTCCTATGCTCCTGAATAGGTAAAATTAATATTGCCCAAATGGCCAGACTACTAAAAATTTCATATAGACTTAATGCAATTCCTATTAAAATTCCAATGACATTCTTTATAGAACCAGAAAAAGCAGTCATGAAATTCTTTTGGAAAAATTAGAGAACCGGAATAACCAAAGCAATCCTTAGCAAGAAAAGTGAAGCAGGAGGCATCACAATACCAGACCTTAAACTATACTACAGAGCTACAGTAACAAAAACAGCATGGTATTGGCACCAAAACAGACATGTAGACTAGTGATACTGAATAAAAGACACAGAAATAAACCCACACAAATACAGTTATTTCCTACTAGACAAAAGTGCCAAAAACATTCACTCGAGAAAAGATAGCCTATTCAACAAATGATGCTGGGCAAAATGGAAAGCCACATATAACAAAGTGAAATTAAATCTCTATCTCTCAGCCTGCATGAAACTCAACTCAAAGTGGGTCAAAGACTTAGGCATTAGAACAGATAACTTGTGCCTAATAGGAAAAAATAATAGGCCCAAATCTTCACCATGTCAACCTAGGATCTGACTTCCTTAACAAGCCCCCTAAAGTGCAAGAAGTAAAATTAAGAATCAATAAATGGGATGGTTTCAAACTAAAAAGCTTCTTCACAGCAAAGAAAACAATCAATAACATGAAGAGAGAGCCTACAGAAAGGGAAAAAAAAATTTACCACATGCACCTCAGGTAAAGCATTAATCTCCAGGATATATGAATAATTCAAAAAGCATCAAAAAACCACAAATAATCCAATCAATAAATATGCAAAGGAACTGAACAGATACTTCACAGAAGAAACAGTTGATCAACAAATACATGAAAAAATATTCAACATCTCTGGCAATTAGAGAAATACAAACCAAAACTATTCCAAGACTCCATCTCACTCTAGTCAGAATGTCAATTGTCAAGAATACAGGCAACCATAAGTGTTGGCAAGGATTTTGGGGGAAAAGGTACATACATACATTGTGGTTGCAACTGCAAATTGGTGCAACCACTTTGGAAAGCAGTATGGAGATTTCTCAGAAAACCTGGAATAGAACCACCATTTGACCCAGCTATCCCACTCCTCAGTTTATACCCAAAGGACTTAAAATCAGCATGCTACAATGTCACGGCCACAACGATTTTTATAGGAGGGAGCAGCACTAGGGAAGAATAGAAGTACTTTAGGTAGAGGCTAGTGAATGGGGGGGGGACATGTGGATAGGTAGGATAATAGAATGAAATAGACATTATTATCTTATGTTCAATATGACTGCATGACTGATATGATTCTACAATATGTACAATCAGGAAAATGAGATATTATACTCCATTTATGTATGATATATCAAAGTGCAGAAATGCATTCTACTGTCATGTACAACTAATTAAAACAAATAAAAAATTTATAAAATAAAAAAACATTGTGTGTAAATACAATTATTTGTATCTGTTCACACTTTAAAAGTTGATTTTTAATTGTTTCTTTTTCAGTGAAAATGTCTAAAAGAATAATAATATGGTTTATCAAATTTGGCTTCAAAAATAAAGATTTTCATTGACAAAGATGTACTGGCTTACAGCTGGGATACCAAAATAAGCAAATAAAAACTACAAGGAAGGTATGTTCCTGCTTCTTCCCTCTGAACCTCTGCCTGGTGAAGAGAGGGCCATAGTTCTCCAAGTCACCAGGGTGAGCAGCTGTGGACTGGGAACAAATGCAGCCTTCCTCATGTGTGCCCTCTGGCTTTTTCTCCACCTGCAGGATGGGAGAGGGCTTACCAAGAGAGGGCCAAGCAGGGCTCCTTGCCTAGTAAGGGAGTCTGGAGGATGTAGGAATAAAGAAGAACACAGAAATTTAGGGCTGGATATTAGACCAAGACCAGTATGGTAGGGCTCAAAGTGGATGCCTAAGACCACTGCAGTAGCCTCTGAGCCTGGGCTGAGGTCAAGGACAGCTCTTGAAGACTTTGATGATGAAGTTGGTAAACCACTACAGGCCTTTGAAAAAGGGAGCAAAAACATTAACTACTGGAAAAGTTATAGCTAAAAATTACCAAGACCTCTGGAAAAGGCATCTGTGTTTGTGCCAGAGCCAGAGCTGGAACCAGGGCAGAATCTGAACCTGAGCCTAAGGAAGAAAAACCTTCACCTGAACCTATTTTGATTGATACTCCCTCTCCAAGCCCAATGTAAACATCTGGTCGTGCCTCTGAAAAAGAATATCAGGATCAGGCTTTCTCTGATGTGAATTTTTTTTAATATATATATTTTAGTTGAAGAGAGACATGATATCTTTATTTTATTTTTTTTATATGGTGCTGAGGATCAAACCCACTGTCTCACATGTGCTGGCAAGTGCTCTACCACTGAGCCACCACCACAGGCCATCTCTGATGTAATTCTTGCAGTGAATGATGTGGATGCAGAATATGGAGCTGAAGCCAGGGGCAGTGGTACATGCCTGTAATCCCAGCAGCTTGAAAGGTTGAGGCAGAAGGATTGCAAGTTCAAAGGCAGGCTCAATAACTTAGCAAGGCCCTAAGCAATAGTGAGATCCTGTCTCTAAATAAAATATTACAAGGGCTGGGGATGTAGATCAGTGGTTAAGATCCCCTGGGTCCAATCCTTGGTACAAAATAAAATAAAATAAAATAAAGATGGAGTTGATCAAAACCTTTGCAGAAAATATATACGTTTACTTCAGACAACTTAAAGAGGAGCAATCAGTGAGACCAGAATACCTACTGGGTAGGGAAGTTTCTGATAGCATGAGTGCCATCCTAGTTGACTGACTAGTACAGATTCAAATGATATTAAGGTTGCTACAGGACACCACGTATATAACTATTTCCATTATTGATTGGTTCATGTAGAATAGCTATATGCTCCAGAAGATGCTGAAGCTGGTTGGTGTCACTGCCATGTTTAGCACAAATAAATATGAAGAAATGGACACTCCAGAAATGGATGACTTTGCTTTTGTGAACAACACCACTTACACTAAGCACCAAATCATTCAGATGGAAATAAAGATTCTAAGAGTTTTAAACTTTGCTCTGGGTTACCCTCTACCCCTGCATTCCCTTCACTTCCTTTGTAGAGCATCTAAGATTGGAGAGATTGATGTTGAGCACTATATTTGGGCCAAATGCCTGATGTATATATGTTGGACTAAGATATCCTGCACTTTCCTCCTTCTCAAATTATGGCAGGAAAGTCTTGATTAGCACTGAAAATTCTGGATAATGATGAATGGATACCAACTCTACAGCATCACCTGTAATACAATGAAGAGTCCCTTCTTCCTGCTCTACAGCACCTAGCTAAGACTATGATCATGGTGAATCATGGGTTTACAAAGCACATGATTATCAAGAACCCAGTATGCTGCATCAGAGCATGCAAAAATCAGCACTCTAGCACAGCTGAATTCTACACTAGTTCATGATTTAACTAAGGCTGTAGGAAAAATATAACTTGTAAACTTGAGTTTTTAGTACTATATCTGCAAATAAAAATTGGCATCATGTGCCAGCTCTACATATCATTCTGCATTTAAATACTTGTTTTTTTTTATTATTTTATTTAATTATGATACTGAGCCACATCACCAGACCCTTTTTTTTGAGACAGGGTTTTGCTAAGTTGTTTAGGGCCTTGGTAAGTTGCTGAGGCTGGTCTCAAACTTGTGATTCTCCTGACTCAGCCTTCTGAGCTGGTGAGATTACAGGCATGTACCACTGTGCCCAGCATGTTTATATACATGTTAATAAATGTTGTACTTCTTTCTATTTTTAATAGCTTAAGTGCTTTTAATGTGGTTACTTCCAATTTTATGGTAACATGAGATTGTCTTAAAAGGATGATGTGGGATATTTTTTAAAACTTTTTAAAGTTTACCAGGGAATCCAATTAATATATATACTTATTCTCTATATATTTATATAATTGTTTCTTGTTTTTACATACCTGGCATTTACTTTTAATATAAAATTATTACTTCCATTGGGACATTCTACATATTAATCAAGTCACCTTGGAGAATCTTCTACCTAGTTCTATTTTAAAGTAAAAGACCACCATCACATCCCTTAAAAAGGTACAAATAGTAACTTTTTAAGTACTAAGAAAATGATTTTTTATTGTAAGGTGAATTGTGAAAACCAATAAAAAGGTGCTAACAATGAAAATCTTGGGGTAAGAAACTGTGAAATTTTGCTTCTCCATAAAAGCAATGACACAACTGACAGAAGTTATTAAAATAATTTTTTGCAGTACTTTGGAAACTAACTAAAGGCTTGTAACAACATGGAGAGTTTTATGAGAAAACAAAAACATAAAACTGCTGCATTTCAGTAAGAATAGCAAGGTTTGTGGCATTTAAACCTACACTAGCCCAATCTTCTCCTCCCCTGCTCCACATAACCATGAAAAATAACAGCCTGCCTTTCCAGTACTGGAGGAGGGAAGGCTGGTGATCTTTCAAAGCTTCACTCCCAAATAAGAGTCGTTATTAAGTGGTATCGCCTTGTCTTTAGTAGAACTCAATTGGAACTTTCCTAATGCTAAATATTTCTCTCCAGGTGATGGAGGGGCATTTCTCAAATGTTTTAACATCACAGCTTTCTGAAGAAATGGTTAGCAGTTAAGGCAAACAATAGACCAGCAAGGGGACTTAAAAGGAAAAGCTAAGGAATGACATGTTCATAGGAACTTTGGAAAGTCCCAACCTATTCTTGGAAATCTAGGTCACAAACATGCACGGAGCTTTCACATTGCTCAAGAAAGACCTAAGAAGGCTGTCATCTTTCATCTCTCACATACATAAGGCTGTGCACAAGCAGGCAGGGAAGGGTAATGTGGAGATGTAAACTGCTTGGTGGAGTGTTGCAGACATGTCACAAAATATACATTCAGAGTCCTTAGGCAAGGATGGGGAGACTTATTGGTTCCAGGCATTTAAAAAAATGCTGTTCAATCATTAGCTGACCACTGAGCTAGGCAAAGAGAGACTTCAGTAGATGGCTAAAACAAAGATAGTTTACAAAATTACTTAACAAAATAACCAGGCACAGTGGAGCACACCTGTTTTCCAGTACCTCAGAAGGCTGAGACAGGAGGATCATAAGTTCAAGGCTGGCCTCAGTAATTTAACAAGACCATCGGCAACTTAGTTAGAACCTGTCTTAAAATAAATAAATAATCAAACAATCAAACAAACATAAAGAGAACTAGGGATGTAGCTCAGAGGTAGAGAGCAGTATCCCCCCTCCCAAACAAACTCAGCATAATTAATAAAATTTGCTTGATGAGCAAACAATTGCTTAAAATAACTATAAAAACAAACCATGGGAGAGTGGGGGACTGATTTCCATAGTTGCCACATTATTCTATTTTAAATGTCCAGTTTCCTACAAAACAAGGAGACATTCAAAGAAACAAAAATTAAGATCCATATACTTTCTTGCAATCAATAGAAAAATAAGCAATCAGTGGAAATTGTCATTGAGGAAGTCCAGAAACCTGACTTACTATAAAGGCTTTGAAGATGGTATTTTAAATATTTTCAAAGAGCTGAAGTAAATCATTCCTAAAAAATGAGAAGAGAATTTGGAAAGGATGTCTCACCAAATAGAGCATAAATAAAGAGAAAGAATAAAAAGGAACCAAATAGAAATTTTGGAGTTTCAACAGTATGGTAACTGAAAGAAAATAATCAGTGGGGGTGGAGAGTCAACAGCAGATTTGAGCAAGCAGGAGAATCAGAGAACTTGAAAAGAAATCAAAGGAGATTATCCAATCTAAGAAATAGTGAAAAAACAGAAAGAACAGTAAGCAGTATCTTAGAGATCTGCTCTGTGATGTGGGATATCATCAAGTATACCAATACATGCATAATGCGGAATCCAGGAGGAGAGGATAAAAACAGGAGTAGAAACATGTTTTAATAAATAATAGTCAAAAACTTTACAAAGTTGAGTAAAAACATTAATCTGCATATATAAGAAGCCAATGAACTCCATGTATGATAAACTGAAAAGACTGACAATTACAAACATCATAATCAAACTGTTGAAAGAAAAGAGAGAATTTTAAAAGAAGCAAAGGAGAAATGGCTTATTGCATAGAAGTGGCATTTGATGAAATTATCTCATAAGAAATTATGGGGGGGGCTGGGATTGTGGCTCAGTGGTCTAGTATGTGCGAGGCCCTGGGTTCAATCCTCAGCACCACATAAAAATAAAATAAAGATGTTCTATCCACCGAAAACTAAAAAATAGAGGCTGGGATTGTGGCTCAGCAGTAGAGCGCTCGCCTAGCATGGGGTGGGACCCGGGTTCGATCCTCAGCACCTCATAAAAATAAAGGCATTGTGTTTACAATGTGCTACACCTAAAAATATAATAAATGTTTTAAAATATATATATATATATAAAAGAAAACTAAAAAAATAAATATTAAAAAATTCTCTCTCTTTAAAAAATAAATAAAGGTATTGTGTCCAACTACTTCTAAAAAATACATATTAAAAAAAAGGAATCATGAAGAGGGCTGAGGGTGTAGATCAGTGGTAGAGTGCTTGCCTAGCATGTATGAGGCACTGGGTTCAATTCTCAGCATTACATAAAAATAAATAAATAAAATAAGGGTATTGTGTCCATCTAAAACTAAAAAGATTTTTTTTTTAAAGAAAGAAACCATGGAGGACAGAAAGCAATGGGATAAGATATTTGAAATGCTGGAAGAAAAAAAATTGTAAGGCAAAATTCCTATTTTTGTCAAAATCATCAAAAAATATCCAAGTAATTAAGACCTTCTCTGTCAAACATAAACTGAAGGCATTTGCCACAAGCAGACCTGCACTAAAAAAATGCTAAAGGGAGTCCCTCAGGAAACAAAGGCCACTAGACAACATCTAAAATTCACATGAATTATATAAAAGTACTTAAAAACAGTAGAAAGAATTGAAAATAACTTTCTGATGTTCATAAATACACAACTAGTGTAAGTCCATATCCTACACAACCACAAGAATGGGTAGTTATACTTGATGTATGTTTGATATGTGAAGATACATTCTATTGTCATGTGTAACTTGAAACAACAAAGAAAAAATTAAAGTACTTAGTTTCAAAAAAATAAATTCACATGAAGAATTATGGTAAAGGGAACTACATGGGTCAGTATAAACCCACAGACCTCCTAGAAAACTCTACTAATAGTGGCAAAATCCATATTCTCAAGTGCACATGGAACACTCTCCAGGATAGACCATATGTTAGCCATAAACAAGTGTTAACAAATGTAACCGGATTGAAACCATACAAAACATCTTCTCTGATCATAATGAAATGAAATTAGAAATCAAAAGACAAAAAGTTTGAAAATTCACAAGTATGTAGAAATGAAGCAAAAATACTCCTTAATAACCAATGGGTCAAAGAAAAAAATCACCAGGAAAATTTAAAAATATGTTGATATTAATGCAAATTAAAACACATAAAACAAACAAAACTCATGGGCAGCAAAAGTGTTTATAGGGAAAATTTAGACCTTTAAGCATCTATATTAAAAAGGAGAAAGTTCTCAAATTAAAAAGTTGAAGTTGCCAAGTTTTTTTGTTTTTGTTTTTATATCACAAACGGGTATTAGATTTTGTCAAATGCTTTTTCTACATCAGTTATTGATTATATAATTTTCTTCTTTAGCTAGTTGATGTGATAGCTTACATTAATTTTTAAATGTTGATCCAGCCTTGTATACCTGGAAAAAAAATCAAACTTGGTTGTGGTTAACAGTGTTGTCTTTTTATTTTATTTTATTTTTTAATTGTAATTTATATTAGAATGCATTACAATTCATATTACACATATAAAGCACAGATTTTCATATCTCTGGTTGTACACAAAGTAGAGTCACACCATTCATGTCTTCATACATGTACTTAGGGTAATGATGTCCATCTCATTCCACCATCTTTTTTACAACCCCTGCCCTCTCTCTTCCCCTTCCTCCCCTTTGCCCTATCTACAGTTCATCTAAAGCAGTGTGTCTTTTTTGTGTATGTGGTACTAGAGATTGAACATAGGGATACTCTACTACTGAACTACATCTCTAGCCCCCCTTTTTTTATTTTGAGATAGGATCTTGCCAAGCCTATCAAACTTGCTATTCTCTTGCTTCAGCCTCCCAGTTGTTGGGTATACAGGTGTACCTTACCATGCCCAGCAGCAGAGTGTCTTAAATTACGTTTTTCAATCAGATATGACTGGTCCCTTATATAGACTAGTGGTTCTCAAAGTGTGGCTTTTAGTTTGGCAGAATTAACTTCATGTGGGAATTTGTTAGATGTGTGAATACTTGGGCCTCATCCTAAACCTACTGAATTAGAAATTCTAAGATTGAGGTCTGCCAATTTGTGTTTTAAGGAGCAGTCAAGATAATTCTATTGGACACTAAGATCTAAAAACCACTGGCATAAATGGAGTGAAATGTGTAGCACTGTAGTGTCCAGTGATTCACAATCCTGGAGTATAACCATTTTTCATTATTACTTTAGCAAAGATGCGTTTTTCAGATTAAGCAAGGACCCTTTGAAAACACTTTTCAAGCAAACTGTTCAAAAGATCTGATATGGGCTGGGGATATAGCTCAGTTGGTATAGTTCTTACCTTGCATGCACAAAGCCCTGGGTTCAATCCCCAGTGCAACACACACACACACACACACACACACACACACACACACACACACAGAGATCTGATATGGAACCTAGCTAGGTATGTTTTAAAAAAGCATCCCAGATCAATGAATTTTAACTTTGGATCATAATTCATAGAATAAAATGTATTAAATGTATGGTGATCCAGCAGATGCATACTTGCATGTATATATATGTATGTGCACATGTGTATGTATGTGTGTGTGTGTACATAAAGCCTTCTTGAATTAATATTTATCCATACTACATACCATGTACTCTGGTATTTTCTACTCCATTTCACTTTTTTTTTTTAAATATTTTTATATTTTTTTTTTAGTTTTCGGCAGACACAACATCTTTATTTGTATGTGGTGCTGAGGATTGAACCCGGGCCCCATGCATGCCAGACAACTGCGCTACCGCTTGAGCCACATCCCCAGCCCTCCATTTCACTTTTTAATGGTGCTTTGATGGCTAATACTGTTTGTTTTTTGACTTAGTAAAGGCTTACAATAAATACTTTGGAAAGGGCTATGTAAGATTTACAAGCTCAGCATGGTGATGCACACATGTAATCGAGTGGCTTGAGAATCTGAGGCAGGAGGATTGCAAGTTCAAAGCCAGCCTCAGCAACTTAACAAGGCCCTGAGCAACTTAGCAAGACTGTTTCTACATAAAATATAAAAAGATCTGGGGATGTGGCTCAGTGGTTAAGCTCCCCTGGGTTCAATCCCTGGTATATTAAAAAAAAAAAGATTAATTCAAACTATTCAAGTCCATCCCTGTGTTGTCAAATGATCCCTTCCTAAATGGTTGGAGGCCCATGAAATTCAATAGGTTTGAAAGTGAAAGATGGTAGTATCTTTCTTGTATGTCCAAAGGCTGGGTAAATATCTATTGCAATAAATATCAAACTTGGGAATGGAAAAAAAAAACTTGGGAATGGCTTCTTAAAGAGAAATCAATGCATGGAAATACAACTAAGCAGCCATTTTTTTTTCTATTTTGTCATTTCTCAAGGGAAAAGAAAGCCCTGTATTGCTTCCCAAGATTTTTTCAATGGTAAATTTCAGATATTCAGTGTAATAGAGAAGTTATGAGTCTGAGGGGCTAGTAGCTCATGCTTTATGATGACCAAACACCAACTAAAAAAAGTGAAATGAGCAGCGATTTATTTTTATGGATACTATTTTATTGCCACTCAACTTCTTTTCATTATAAACTAAAAATTTTCAATTGAAATTAATAAAACAAACAGCATGCATTTGTTGGTAAGAAACTGAGAAGAATTATTCCAAAGCTTACACATCTGGTAGTAACTTAAAAGATGTAAAATATTACTGGGGTTCATTGGTGATTCCGTATCATAATTACCCATGAAAAGGTACGCTAGTGCTTTATTGTGTGAATTAATTACCAATCCCATGAGACAACACCTGCAAGTCCTTATTTAAAGCTTCTGTGTTGCCATTAATAATGTAAGTGCAAACAGGGCATTGAGGGAGTACATTTACCAACTTATTTTTTATTATACAAATCACCACGGTATTCAGTTTTTTCAAGGAGAACATTGAATCACTATACCTATTGATTGCCCCTTGTGGCATTGAATCTGTATGAGTCAACAATGATAAGCAAGACCTTAAATTAGACAAGCTTCTGGTATATCCACACCTTTATATCATTCTTGCCATTGACCTATTCTGGTTAGAAATGGAAAGAAGGCATTTTACTATATATGCTGATATACAGATTTGTGGTCATCAAAATACCTTGGTGAGGAAAAATATGACTTTTAATCTTCAATTTTCTTAGAATTCATTCCTTAATACTAATAACAGTGCTATCTCTTTTGAAGATTTGGTGAGTGGGCTAGAGCTGTAGCTCATTTGCAGAGCACTTGCCTAGCACGTGTGAAGCATTCAGTTCGATCCTTAGCACCACATAAAAATAAACAAATAAAATAATTATTTTAAAAACAAGATTTGGTTAGATCAGTTAAAAAGTCCAAAAGGTCCTGACTGTTGCCAACAGATGAAAGAATGACTGGCCATCCTTCATAATCCTCAGAAAATAATGTACCTGTAATTTTTCTACTCTTGCTTATCTACTCTTTTTCTGTGGAGAAATTGCTGTCAAAATGAACTTTCCAGTAAATCACACAATAAGGAAGATAATGTATAACCAAGAATATACCACTGGAATTCTCTGGCCTTAAAACAAAAAGAACCAATCAAATACAAATAAATAGACTAGTGAAAGGAAGTCTAGTGATTTCTTTCAAGGAAACAAAAGAAGAGGGAGGACAGGAGGAAAAACGAGGGATCATGAACTGAAATCAATTTTTATGCATGTATGAATTTGTTGGGAGGAACACAACTACTATGTATAACCATAAAGCTCTAATAAAAAAAATTCAAACTAAAGTGTTTTTTTTTTAACAAGACTCGTGACCAACATTCCCCTAAGTTGCCACAATGTTGGGAAGAAACATGGATCATGAGGGATGGAAAAGGACTGCAGATGCAGTTACTATTACCAAGACTTTTCTATCACCTGGTAACATAAAGAAAATCATCTTGGTAAAGCAATCATGAAATTCATATGGAAAAATAAAAGACCCAGAATAGCAAAAACAACTCTAAGCAGGAAGTGTGAATCAGGTGGTATAGTGATACCAGACCTCAAACTATACTACAGAGCAATAGTGACAAAAACAGCATGGTACTGGTACCAAAACAGGTGGGTGGACAAATGGTACAGAATAGAGGACACAGAAACCAATCCACAAAATTACAACTATCTTATATTTGATAAAGGGGCTAAAAGCATGCAATGGAGGAAGGATAGCATCTTCAACAAATGGTGCTAGGAAAACTGGAAATCCGTATGCAACAAAATGAAACTGAATCCCTTTCTCTCACCATGCACAAAAGTTAACTCAAAATGGATCAAGGAGCTTGATATTAAATCAGAGACGCGGCATCTGATAGAAGAAAAAGTTGGCTATGATCTACATACTGTGGGGTCGGGCTCCAAATTCCTCAATAGGACACCCATAGCACAAGAGTTAATAACTAGAATCAACAAATGGGACTTACTCAAACTAAAAAGTTTTTTCTCAGCAAAAGAAACAACAAGAGAGGTAAATAGGGAGCCTACATCCTGGGAACAAATCTTTACTCCTCACACCTCAGATAGAGCCCTAATATCCAGAGTATACAAAGAACTCAAAAAAATTAAACAATAAGAAAACAAATAACCCAATCAACAAATGGGCCAAGGACCTGAACAGACACTTCTCAGAGGAGGACATACAATCAATCAACAAGTACATGGAAAAATGCTCACCATCTCTAGCAGTCAGAGAAATGCAAATCAAAACCACCCTAAGACACCATCTCACTCCAGTAAGATTGGTAGCCATTATGAAGTCAAACAACAACAAGTGCTGGTGAGGATGTGGGGAAAAGGGTACACTTGTACATTGCTGGTGGGACTGCAAATTGGTGCAGCCAATTTGGAAAGCAGTATGGAGATTTCTTGGAAAGCTGGGAATGGAACCACCATTTGACCCAGCTATCCCCCTTCTCAGTCTATTCCCTAAAGACCTAAAAAGAGCATGCTACAGGGACACTGCTACATTGATGTTCATAGCAGTACAATTCACAATAGCAAGACTGTGGAACCAACCTAGATGCCCTTCAATAGATGAATGGATAAAAAAAATGTGGCATTTATACACAATGGAGTATTACTCTGCATTAAAAAATGACAAAATCATAGAATTTGCAGGGAAATGGATGGCATTAGAGCAGATTATGCTAAGTGAAGCTAGCCAATCCCTAAAAAACAAATGCCAAATGTTTTCTTTGATATAAGGAGAGTAACTAAGAATAGAGTTGGGAGGAAGAGCATGAGAAGAAGATTAACTTTAAACAGGGATGAGAGGTGGGAGGGAAAGGGAGAGAGAAGGGAAATTGCATGGAAATGGAAGGAGATCCTCATGGTTATACAAAATTACATACAAGAGGAAGTGAGGGGAAAGGAAAAAAAACAAGGGGGAGAAATGAATTACAGTAGATGGGGTAGAGAGAGACAATGGGAGGGGAGGGGAGGGGAGGAGGGATAGTAGAGGATAGGAAAGGCAGCAGAATACAACAGACACTAGTATAGCAATATGTAAAACAGTGGATGTGTAACCGATGTGAGCTGCATTCTGTATACGGGGTAAAAATGGGAGTTCATAACCCACTTGAATCAAAGTGTGAAATATGATATGTCAAGAACTATGTAATGTTTTGAACAACCAACAATAAAAATTAAAGAAAAAAATAATAATAAAATTACAGGAAAAAAAAGAAAATCATCTTGGGCTGGGGATGTGGCTCAAGTGGTAGCGCGCTTGCCTGGCATGCGTGTGGCCCGGGTTCGATCCTGAGCACCACATACAAACAAAGATGTTGTGTCCACCGAGAACTAAAAAATAAATATTAAAAAATAAAGAAAAGAAAATAATCTTTCCCCTGTATTCTTAACCCTTTGCACATCAGCCAGTGGCTCAGGACCTTGTTTCTGTCCTTGAAATTCTCATACACTCTCAGAGAAGAATTAAAGAACAATACTAGACAGCGCTATTTAGTATTACAAAGGAAATTAGAGGCCAGTGCATGCTCATGAAGATCCAGGCTAATCTTGTTAGGCAAGATTAATTATACCTAAAGCCAATCATTTAATAATTTGTCAAAATCTTACTATGTGCTAGGAGCAGTCCTAAAAGATACAGCAGAGAGCAAATCAGAGAAAGTCCCTTCCCTCATGGAACTGACATATTAGTTAGGGAAGAAAGACAATATGCACATGAACAAAGATATTATAATAAATATTAATTTATAAAACCAGGTGGTGGTAAATACTACAATGCCAATGCAGAAGATAGCATGGTATGGAGACAGAGAATAGTGGAGGTGAAATGTATTTTAGTTTTAGCATAACACTCTTTAGTTATCGGGAACAATATCTAAAAGAAACAAAGAATGAAACTAGTGGGTATCTGAGAAAAGAGTTTTCCTGCAAATGTGAACAACCTGAGGTAGAAGTATGTATGATGAGTTCAAGAAATGATAACAATGCCATTGAGCCTGGAATGAAGAAGTTGAGGGAGTCAGTGAGTTTTAAGTTAAAGATTTCTCAGGGGATTAGACCATGTGAAACTTCAAGGATCATAATGGAAACTTTGGATTTTACTCTGAGCTGGGAAACTACTGGAAGGTTTTCAGCAGAAAAATTACATTATCAAATCATCTAATGTCTGGGTAAAGAACAAGCAGCAGTAAAGTGGGGGGCAAAGTAGGAACCAGAAGACCAGCCAGGAGACTGAAAGAATTCAAAGGAGAGATGATAGTAGCTTAGATCTGAGTAGCAGTGATGAAGAAGCTCAAAAGTTACTAGGTCCTGGATTTAATGACAGGGCAAAACAGATTTTAAAATAAAATTAAGAAGACCCCTTCCTTTATGCCTATGGTATATTCATCTAATTCCCCACAGACATTTTTGGATTTGCCTGGATTTTAAATCACAAGAAACTATTTCTTTCTGGTGCTGTTAAACACATTTAAATGTACTGAGCCAACTGAAGCTTGTTGCAATGATTTCTTTCAAGGCAACCAGAGTAGTGAATTTTGGATTCAAGAGAAAAGAACTACATTTTATAAAATGATGCTGAAAAACTAAAATCTCATAAAATTATGGTCAATTGATAATGTGGAAAAATAAAAATATTTCCTTGGTCAATTGTATAAATGGAAAGGAGGAGAAAATATCAGAACCCTACTCTATAAAATGATTTTGGCATTTTGCAATTTTTTTCTTTTCTTTTTTTTTTTAGTACCAGGGATTAAACCCAGGGGCTCTTAACCACTGAGCAACATCCACAGCCCTTTTTATATTTTATTTAGCGTCAAGTTCTTGCTAAGTTGATTAGGGCCTTGCTAAGTTGCTTAGGGCCTTACAAAGTTTCTAAGGCTACCTTTGAACTAGTGATCCTCCTGCCTCAGTCTCCTGAGCTGCTGGGATTACAGAAGTGCACCTTGCTGCATTTTTCTTTTCCACATTAAAAAAAACATAATCCAGTTATAATACAGTAACAAATACATTTCCTATCAGATTAGAACACTAACCTTAGGAGAGATCTCTCCCTGAGCACCTATATCCAGCAAACATTTACAGTATATGTAAAGCACTAATCAACATAATATACATGATAATAAATGCTGCAGAAGATATGGAGAAAAAAGAACACATTTACACTGTTGGTGGTATTGCAAATTAGTACGGCACCTATGGAAATCAATATGGAGGTTCCTCAAAATTCTAGGCATAGAACTACCATATGACCCAGCTATACCACCCCTCAGTGTTTACCCTAAAGAATCAAAGTCATCTTACTACAGTGATACATACATACACCCACATTTATAGCAATACAATTAGTAATAGCCAAACTATGGAACCAGCCTATGTGTCCATCAACAAATGAATAGATAAATAAAATGTGGTATATATACACAATGGAGTTTTATTCAGCCATAAATAAAAATCAAATTATGTAATTTGCAGGAAAATCAATGGAATTTGAGAATATTATGTTAAGCAAAATAAGCTAACTCAGAAGGTCAACAGTCATATGTTTCCTCTCAAATGTGGAAGCTAGAAAGGAAAAGGGGAGCAGGGATCTCATGAAAATCAAAGGGAGATCATTAGACAAAAGGGACCAGGGGGTGAGAGGTGGGAAAGTGCTAGGGGCTGATATTGGCCAAAGTATATTGTTATATAGTGTGTATGTATGAATATGCAACAATAAATCCCATCATTATGTACAACTATAACAGCAATTAAAAATGTGGAAAAAAAACTGAAGAGGAAAAATAAAGTGGACCTGTTTTGAAGCCAAGAAAGTAATTTCTCTATTTTTGATACTCAATGTCAAGTTATCAGAAAGGATCTCAGAACTAGTACAGAAATGCAAACTCTCTGGCTTCAAGGAAGGGGAGAAGCAGGGAAAGAAAGAGAGGAAGCCAAGCAATTGTGACAATAGCAAATATTGCAAACAACTGATATCTGATTTTGAAGAAATAATTCAGCATGTTTGGAAAAAATAAATACCAAGTCTGTTTAAAAATTAATAATAATAAGCAGAAATAAGTAAGAAGACAGAGTGCTGAATTAGGGCAGAGGTGAAAACAAACAAAATTTCAGGATTCAAAGCCAGGAGTCAGGGCTGGGGTTGTAGCTCAGCAGTAGAGCGCTCCACTAACATGGGCGAGGCCCTGGGTTCGATCCTCAGCACCACATAAAAATAAATTAACTAATCAAAGATATTGTATCCAAGTACAACTAAAAAAATAAATATTAAAAAAAACAAAGCCAGGAGTCATTGTATCCATGTTAGAAAACCAAGGGTAACTTCTTTAAGGAGGTAGTATTTGAGATAAACGTGAAGAATGAGGATAAATTGGATAAAAGAGATGGAGCTTAATAGGAAAGAAATAAGACAATTACCATGAGATAAAGCATAAAACTGGAAAGGCAGGGAATATATATTTCAGTCCCTGAAAGGACTTCAATGCCAGGCTAATGGAGATTAGGTTTTATGCTCTAGAAACTGGAAAGGCACTGAAGATTTTAAGCAGAAACATGAGTGTGCTTTTTTGAAATATTATGTGAAGGATACCAGTCAAGAAGTTTACTTAATTTTCCCTAAGGACATGCCAATAAAATATGAAATATGAAAAAAGGAGAAAAAAAAATATATATATATATACCTGAGCTCAAAAATATAAGATGGGAATCCTTGACCAGAAAGCAGAGATAGAAATGAAACCAGGGGCACCTGGGCTCTGTGTCTTCAAAGCCTAGAGTTTGGCCTCTGTGAAATAAAGGATACTAAACCATTCTCCTAAGGATATGGGTGACCAGAGCTTGACTTATTACATGAAACTGAGGACTGAATGGAGTGTCCTGTTCTTGGAAGGAGACTAGAAGTGTAAATCAAGACTGATGAGAGTTATGGTTATGACAAGATGCAGAGTGGGATAAGTTGGAGAGTGGGTTCTTTAGCCCCAAGTTATTTGCTATTTTAGTAGCTGTATATGAAACATCTCCAATATCATATGGGTCAGGAGACTCAAAATGTCATTAAAAGACCTATTTCTGGACCGAGTGTCAGCAAGGTTAATTGAAAACACCCACATAGCCACAAAAACACAAAGGGACAAATGGTGGAGGGTGGGGGCAGTGAACAAACTAAAAGTCAATTAGGAGCCACTATAAATAAGTCTGAAGAACAACATCTTCTAACCCACAGAGAAATGAAATACCAAGATAATCAATAAAATCATCCATTGGAACAGTAATTCTCTATAGATAAAGTTTAATTTTCAGAATAATATGATAAATGCAGAAAAATAAATAGATGTTGGATGTTCAAGGAACCAAAAATATGGATATATCCCATTAAAAACAGTAATAAAGTCATAACACAGAATCTAACAAATGAAATAACAGGCAGCCATTTTTTAAAACCATTATATTAAAAATATGATCACTGGAATAAAAAACTCAATAGAGCAGATAAATTCTAGAATTCAATATTCAAAAATAGAATAAGTAAATTAGAAAAATTTACTGAAGCCAGCAAAAAGAAAAATATTCTTTAAAAGAGAAAATACATTTAAGTATTAAAAACAAATTGTAAGACTCCAACATAAGACTGATATATGTCACCATAGAAGAGAATGGATAGAATTACATAAGAAACCATATTTTGATCATTTAAGAGTTGAGAACTTTCTAGAATGGAAGAAAGACAGCAGTTTTCAGATGGAAAGTTAACAAATATTTAGAAGCATTAATAGTCACATATTTACACCAAGATAAATTTTATAACAAAACAACAATCTCAGATTTGAAGAATCCATCTGTTTATTTTTTGTTTTTAACTCTCTCTTTTTCCAGTACTGGAGGTTGAACCCAGGGGCCCTCTATCATTAAGCTGCATCCCCAGCCCATTATTTGTTGTTTATTTTGAGATAGGGTCTTGTTCAATTTCCCAGGCTGACCTTGAATTTGCAGTCCTCCTGCCTCAGCTTTCTGAGTACCTGTAATTATAGGCACGTACCACCACATCCATTTTTTAAGATACCTTTAAAGCTATCAGAGCAATGAAACAGATTACCTACAAAGAAACAACAGATGTCTTATCAGCAACAGTTACCAGGAAAAAAAATTAATGATATCTTTAGATGACTTACTAAAAATAACTGTGTTCAAGTTGATATCTGGCCTAATTATTACTCCAAAAATGTGAAGAAAATCATGGATGTATAAAGTGAAAGAATAAAGGGCAAGTACTTAAAGATAGAATGTTTTGCCTACTGTAAAAATAACTTGTTATCCCCTAAGTAAAGGAAAACTAAAATTATAGATAATGGTAGCAATAGGGAGGAAAGAGTGATCATCAATCATAATATTGGCTCATATTTATGGTATTTATTATGTACTATATACATCATTAGTAATTTTGGGGGATGGTACTGAGGATTGAATCCAGGGTGCTTAACTGTTGAACCACATCTCCAGACCTTTTTTTGTATTTTATTTAGAGTCAGGGTCTTGCTGAGTTGCTTAGGGAATTGCTAAGTTGCTGAGTCTGGCTTTGAACTTTCGAGCCTTCTACCTCAACCTCGTGAGCTGCTGAGAGTAAAGGCATGTGCCACTGTACCCAGCTTCATTAAGTAATTTGGGGGAGGGAGGTAATAGGGATTGAACTTAGGGGCAATCGACCACTGAGCCACATCCCCAGCTCTGTTTTGTATTTTATTTGGAGTCAGAGTTTCACTGAGTTGCTTAGCACCTCAATGAGGCTGAGGCTGGCTTTGAACTCATGATCCTCCTGCCTCAGCCTCCTCAGCCATGGGATTATGGAGCATGCACCATGGCACCTGGCTTCATTGAGTAATTTACATGAAACAATTCATTTTTACTTTTATTTTCATAAAATCCCTTCAGCTAAATATCATCATCATTATCACCATCATAATTACATCATCATCTTATTTTTCAAATGCAGCAATTCAGGCCAATTCCTTATTTAGAGTCACACAACATATAAAATGACAGATATAGGACTGAACATCACTCAAGTATAAATACTAACATTTAGTAAGTTCCGTGCTGTTTTCAAGAGGAAGAATTATTGAATAACTTCAGACTTTGCTGGGGAAAATTCACTTAAGTAGGTGTATTTTTTAAAAAGATAACTATCTAAACTAGGCTTGGTGGTACTTGCCTGTAATCCCAGCAACTCCAGAGGCTGAGGCAGGTGGATCTAAGTTCAAGGCCAGCTTCAGCAATTCAGGTAAACCCTGTCTCAAAATAAAAAGTGCTGGGGATGTGGCTTTGTGGCAAAGCACCTCTGGGTTTAATCCCCTGTAGCAAAAAAGAGATAACTACCTAAAAGGACACAAATGCAACCTATAGCTTCAATAAAACAGGAAAAAAATAATTTAATCCAACAGAAGGCAGGAAAGATGAATGAAAAGACATGTTAAAAATAAAACAAAACCACAAATAGTGGCTAAAGTAAGTAAAAGTACATTAACAATCTAAACATAATGTTAATGGATTAAACTCATTTATTAAAGTCAGTTATAATTAAATAAACAGAAAGCAGTTGAAATCCAAAAATATGTAGCTTACTGTGATATAGTCATAAAACAGAACATTACTCAGCAATAAAAAAATCTATTGAGATATATATATATATATATATATATATATATATATATATATATATATATATATACATACATACATACACAACAACTTGGATGGCCCTTAAAGACATTTTGCTAAGTAAAAAAGAGCCAATCTCAAAAGATTTCATACAACACAAGATATATGTCTCACACACATGCACACATATGCACATAATCACAAGTTTTCAAAATTATACACTAATAGAGAGTGAAAAGAGACTAATATTAACCAGAGATTAAAGTTGGAAGGAAGGTGTAGCTATAAAGGGGCTGATGAAAGAGTTTCTTGGTGGTGGTCCTATGTCCTGATTATGGTAGTGGTTGCAATGAATCTATGTATTTGATAAATATTTATAATATTATGCATTTTTAAATGTGTGCATGTAGAAACTGGTGAAATCCAAATAAGAAATGTAATTTATTAATAGTATTCTGCCAATATTAATTGCCTCATTTTAATAATGCACTTTAGCAAAGCAATGTGTTGTTATTGGGTAAAGCTAGTTGAAGGGCACATGAGAACTCACTATGCTTTGTTTTGTTTTGTTAGTTTTTCACCATGCTTTTTGTGACTTCTTTTGAATTTTAAATTATTTCTGAATAAAATGTTTCAAGTGTAGCTTACAAAATTCACACTGAGAATAAAATCATACAGGAACTATCAAAATAAAGCGATGGGAAAAATCTTTTAGATACTAACTATTAACAAAAGGACAGATGAAATAGCAAAACTAAGGCCTGACAAAATAGTTTAAGTAAAAGGCATTAATAAAAATAAATAAAATACTATGTAATAAAATATTTCACCAAGAAAATATAATCATGAACTTCTGTGCATCTAACTCTACAGTCTTTACATATAAAGTAGTTTTATGCAGAATTATGACAGCAACCCTCAAATAAGCATAGTGACAGATTTTCACACAGCTTTATAGGAACCAACAGATATTAAAAAGCAAAAAATAAGTAAATATTAATAAAAATTAAGGAATAAAATGTACATTTTATCTAATAAGATTTTACCCATCTGATAGAGCTGGAGGTGTTGCTGAGTGGTAGAGCACTTGCCTAACATGCTCAAGGCCCTAGGTTTCTTCCCCAGCACCACACAAACACACACACAAACACACACACACACACGTGCACATACATGCACACATATATACATACAAAGCCTCAAAAGCCAACTGATAAATTTTATATGTACATAATGTACATGTGAAAATTTACAAAAATAAGAAACATAAAATGATTCTAATCATGCTAACATTAAATATGAAATTAATAATAAAAAGGTAGTCTAAACAGAATACTGCATGTTTAAAAACCTGAAGATAGAGTTCTGAATATCTGAATGATAAAGAAGAATCTCACACTGGAAATTATAACTTACCAAAACCATCCAAAAATGAAAGTGCTGTACATAAAAATATGGGAGCTAAGGTAGTATGAAGAGAAATGTACAACCTCAATTTTTAAGAGATTGAAAATAAATGAGTTACAAATTTATTCCAGAAAGCTAAAACTTAACAAACAAAAATAAAATATAAGGATTTTAATAACAATAGAATTCAGAGCATAGATCAATAAAATGAAAATGAAAAAACAATGGAATCATCAAAATCAAAAGCAGAGTTCTTAAGAAATGGTTACCTTTCTTGTAAAACTTGTTAGTATATAAAAACAGGCAAAATCAATATCAGTAGGGAAAATACAGAGGCTTAATTACCTATGAGATTTTAAAAATTATAAATAAATACTATTAATATATTTATTTTGAAATCTAATAAATGTATAGTTTTCTAAAATTATTTAATTACTCCAATTGGCTCAAGATGAAATGGAAACTGAAATAAATTATTAACCATTAAAAAATTTAATCTCTAATCAAACAAATGAACCTCAAAGAACAGAAAGTCCAAATGATGTTACAAGTGTTTTATCAACCTTTAAAATTTCAGAAATGAGAAAAAGAAAGTTAACCAACTTATTTTTGGAGCTTCATATAACTTTGTTGCCAAAAAATGGCAATGAGAGTTAAGAAGAATATTTTTGACCAACCTGCCTAAAGAGTTTTGCAAATCTTAAATAAAAGATGAATAAAAATCAACAATGTATAAAAAGTGATAATTTATTACAACTAAGTAGGATTTGTTCCAGAAATGCAAGAATGCCTCAACATTCAAAATATAACATACTGCCAGGTGTCATGACACACACCTGCAATCCCAGCCAACTCCAGAGGTTAAGGAAGGGGGGTGGCAAGTTCGAGGCCAACCTGGGCAACTTAATGAAACTCTGTCTCAAAGTAAAATTTTAAAAGGGCTGGGGTTGTAGCTCAATGGTAGAATACTTGACTAGCATGTATGAGGCCCTGGGTTCAATCCTCAATGCCACAAAAAAATATCTAAAAGACAAAAATATACTGAGTTATTACACTTCAATACCAAATAAAGGGGAAAAGCCATATAATCACTAAAGAACTATGAAAAATTATTCAATTGAAGTTAACACTGATATGTAATATTAAAATGTAGCAAACTATGAACATAAGGGAATATCCTTCCTCTGATATAATGCAAGTATACTATATATAAGATATGTTACTTATTATATTAGTATATTATATATTGTAACACATACAAATGAAGAAATTTTAGAAAAATTCTCAATCAAGTCAGGCAAAAATTGTGCCTTTATCATCACTCTTATTCAGTGTCATACTGGATGTCCTATCCAATTCAGTATAAAAGAAACAATATATAAGAATTGGTAAGAAAAAGACCAGGGGCTGGGGATGTGGCTCAAGCGGTAGCGCGCTCGCCTGGCATGTGTGCGGCCCGGGTTCGATCCTCAGCACCACATACCAACAAGGATGTTGTGTCCACCGATAACTAAAAAATAAATATTAAAATACTCTCTCTCTATCACTCTCTCTTTAAAAAAAAAGAAAAGAAAAAGACCAATATCCCCCTATTCTCAGATGATGATTATTTTTTTAATTTTTTTATTGATGTATTATAATTATATATAATAGTGGGATGCATTGTTTCATATTCATACATGCACATCATTTAATCAATCTCATTCCATAGTACCTCCTCTTTCCCTCCACTCCTCTCTCCTCCTCATCCCCTTGCTCTACTCTTCTGGTTTCCTTTCTACTATTTTGTTTTAAATTATTACATTATAATTATATATAAAAGTGGGATTCATTGTGGTATATCCATGCATGGATGGAGCATCATTTTGTAGGTTTTGTTCCCCAGGACTTCCCCATGCCCATCTCTTTTCTCCCTCTCTATGCCCTTCCTCTACTCCATTAATCTTCCTTTTGTTTTCATGAGATCCATTATCATTCCTTTTTCCTCTCTCTCTAGCTTCCACATATGACGAAAAACATTCAATCCCTTACTTTCTGAGTTTGACTTATTTCACTTAGCATGATGTTCTCCAGTTCCACCCATTTACCAGCAAATGACATAATTT
Source organism: Ictidomys tridecemlineatus (assembly GCF_052094955.1). Lineage (NCBI taxonomy): Eukaryota > Metazoa > Chordata > Mammalia > Rodentia > Sciuridae > Ictidomys > Ictidomys tridecemlineatus. Next base: position 89,164,974 of record NC_135493.1, read on the forward strand.
CATTCTTCTTTATGACTAAGTAATACTCCATTATGTATATTCACCATATTTTCTTTATCAATTTGTCTGTTGACAGACACTTAGGTTGGTTCTATAACTTGGCTATTGGGAATTGAACTGCTATAAGAAAAAATAAGGTACTCTACAAACCACTAGAATTAGTAAGAAAATTCAGCAAAGTTACATTGCTAAAGAAAGATCCAAAAGAAGATAAGAATAAATGAAAAGACAGCTCATCAATTATAAGGTGAATGTTTTAAAGAAGTCAGCTTCAAGACACTGTATATATTTAATATTATTAGATTCATAATTCTAGCAGAGTTTTTATAGAATTTGAACAACTGATTCTAAAATGTATTTGGAAAAACCAAAGGTCAAGAATATCAAAATCAATTTTGAAGAAAAATGACTCTCATGGATTTTTCCTACCAGATATTAAGGTTTGTAATAAAACCACATTGAGTGAGATTATATATTATTGGTGTCGCTATGGACAAATAGGTGAATTCAGTCAGAGTGCCCAGAAACAGACACATCGAAAGTACAGAAATATGCTCTATGACAAAATACCATCGCAGTTCAACAGAAAAGAATAAAAATAAATGGTGTGGGACAACTGGCTATCTATATAGAAATGAGAAAAATTACATTTGTACCTCATATACAAATTAAGTTATAGGTAGATGCAATGCTTAACTATGAAAATCAGCTTTAAAACTTGCAAAAGAATATATAGTAATAGAACTTCATGATCTTGGGATAAAAAAGAATTATTTTAGCACTACCCAAAGAGTATTAGGTATAAAGGAAACATAAATACATTTGTCTGCATAAATATTTAAATCATATGTTGGCCGAGCACAGTGGCACATGCCTGTAATCACAGCAGCTTGGGAGGCTGAGATAGGAGGCTCACAGGTTCAAAGCCAGCCTCAGCAACATCGAGGTGCTATTCAACTCAGTGAGATCCTGTCTCTAAATAAAATACAAAATAGGGCTGGGGATGTGGCTCAGTTGAGTGTCCCAGAGTAGTTCAATCTTCAGTGCCAAAAAAGAATATATATATATATAATTTTAAACTCTAAAAAAATATATATTAAGTATATATATTTTAAGTATATATATATATATATATTTTAAGTTATATATATTTAAAACATTATGTCAAAAGAAAGTCACATTTTGGAGGATATTGTGCAAGAGGGAATCTCATACTTTGGTGATAGATGTGCATGAGTTCAATTCAGAGGTAGCTAATAAAGTTGAAAATGAGCAAACCCTTCCCTCCAGAAATTCCACTTAGAGGTAAGTCCACTGCAGACAATCTACAACATATGCATAAAGAAGCATTGCATAAGATTTTTTCAGTAGTTTCATACCATTGAAAAATTGGTAACGACTTAATTGTGTACCAAAAAAAAAAAACAGATAAATTGTTGTGTAACCATAAAATGGAACACTATACAGCAGTAAAATGAATGAAGTAAAACCACATGGATTCTCATGGTTAAATAGCAAAACAAAATGTTGAGTAGGAAAAGCAAATTCTGAAAGGATACACACCTGAGAAGGACAATCTATATAAAATTTGAAAACATGTCTGTGGGTTCATATACAGTCTGTGATTTATGATGGTTTGACAGATTATTTTTCAATTTTATGATGGTGTGCAAACGACACACATTCAGTAGAAACCAGACTTTTGTTTTTTTTTTTTGTAGGCACTGGAGATTGAACCCAGGGGCACTTAACCACTGAACCACATCCCCAACCCTTTTTATTTTATTATTATTATTATTATTTTAAAAAAATTTTTGAGACAGGGATTTGCTAAGTTGCTTAGGGCCTCCCTGAGGCTGGCCTTGAAATTGTGATCCTCCTGCCTCGATCTCTCAAGTCATTGAGATTACAGGCGTGCACCACTGTGCCTGGCTAGAAAGCACACTTTAAGTTTTGAATTTTGGTCTTTTCCCAGGCTGCCAATATGTAGTCCGATCCTCTCTTGTGATGCTATACAGCTGCAGAGAGCCACATTCTGTGATCATGAGGGGAAACAACCCATACTGCACGGTGTACTGTGTCATTAAGCTAGGATGCTTGGTAGGTTAGGTTTATTAAATGAAGAGAAGGGGAGGAAGGAAAGGTAGAAAGGGAAATAAAGCTGTCATCATTTATATCCACATACTTAAGTGCATCTGAATCAACCTTCAACACACTGTAGCTATGTAGACATTTCAGTGTTTTGCCTAATACTGAATCTTCCAGGTAATTTCTGCTTGCTTCATTTTTTTCTATTCCTTTTATTTTTTATTTGTTCTAATTAGTTATACATGACAGTAGAATGCATTTTGACACATCATACATATATACATAGAGCATACCTTCTCATTCTTCTGGTTTAGGCTTTTTTTTTCAGAATTAAACTCAACAGCATCTTGCACATTTGTTTCTTTTCATAAGTCGGAAGAAATTGTGTTTTATGTCCCTAGTGCTAGTTTAAAACATTTTATTCTAAACCAGAGATAGATTATAGAGTAAAATGCAAAATCCATTTGAGTTTCTGAGATTAACATGTTTATATTTTAGTGAATATTTTCATGCTATGCACTCCCCCCCACCACATTCCACCATCCTTTTTAGTTATGGCTTTTTGAATGGAAACCTTTGAGAAGTCCTATTATGAGGCCCATCCATCTATTTATTTCACATTTCATTAAGCACTTTTGATATGTCAGACAACCTACTTGCTACTAGACCAACAAACTATTCTTAGGAGAATATGGTAAACAGAATGTAGGAGATAGACCCAAACTAGTGATTATAATATGGTTCAGTATGATTTAGTATATGAATTAAGGAATTGTGGGATAGCCAAGAAGCAAAATACCAGAAGATTACATGCTCTAGAAATATCTAACATGATGGTTAACATTTGAGTGGGTTTTGAAACATGATTAACAGTTTGTCAGGAGGAGAGAGGAAAAAGCAGAAAGAAAATTTCATAATGTAGAAAAGGATGTATAAGAACAGGTGACATAAAAGATATACAATGTAGCAAGGCAGTTTTAAGGTGAAGGATATCTTGGGCAGATGATAAAGGGTCTTATATGGCATAAGTTCTGTGGATCAATAAATATGTGCATTGGAGAGTCAAGAGAAGTTTTTCATAGAAGGGAGGGGGAGGACCATAACTCTAGTTACATACACCAAGAATCAGGTCATAACTGATATCACACTATATCTAAAATATTTCAACATGCAAAATATTTCAACATGAAACCAATATAAAAATAACAATGAAATATTTTACCTTGTTTTTTCACACAAATTCTTTGAACACTGGTATGTATTTTATACTTAACAGCACATCTCAAATCTGAGCTATAATTGAAGAAGTGCTCAAATAGCCACAAGTGGCTAGTGACTGCTGTAATGAACATTTATAAGTTTAAGACACTTCAAAAATACTACTCTGAAGGTCAGGGAATCTAGGGTGTGTATCTACCAAACTTTATCTCACATGGATTGAGGGGTACTCCTAAGGTATTAACACTATGGTTTTTCTGGACTCCTCAAGCGCTGGTCAAAAAAGTCAGAGAAGGCGCTAGGGATGTGGCTCAAGCAGTAGCGCACTCGCCTGGCATGCGTGCGGCCCGGGTTCAATCCTCAGCACCACATACAAACAAAGATGTTATGTCTGCCGATAACTAAAAAATAAATATTAAAAGATTCTCTCTCTCTCTCTCTCTCTCTCTCTCTCTCTCTCTCTCTCTCTCTGTCTCTCTCTCTCTCTTTAAAAAAAAAAAAAAGTCAGAGAACCACCCTCAGGCAGAAAGACACAGGAAACTGTATGGAGGGAACTTTCTAGGGCTAACTTCCAGTATGGACAGAAGGGACATAGGTAGGGTACAGACAGCATCTGCAGCTCTAGAACTTTTCTAAAATCTCAAACTATTTTCTCCAAAAACACACATGACAGTTTCAGTGATTTCTTACATTCATTTGCAATTGTGCTTCAACTAGAATTTGTATTTATTACCCTCATTTCTCTGTCCTCACTCCCACATACTTCCATCATCTCTTTCCTGTCTGCCAGCACGTTGAAATGGTCTTTTTCTCAAGTATTTCATTTTGTAAAGGCATTTAATTTCGCATGAGATCTTCCAAATAAGACCCTCACAGACACCATGTTTTTGTGAAGTTCATCTCACAAATAAGAGCCAGTTACGTTGGCTCTGGCCTTGACAGTCACTCAGTAGAACCCAGAGAAAATTAAAAAGGGAGGTGCAGTGAATAATCAGGTGCAACATCCAGATCCTCCCTTTATGCCTGAGGCATTAATTTCCCCAGCTGCTAGGACTGTTGGCTGATGCTCACTCACAGCTGAGACCCACCCCAGGCCCTTCCCTCCGCTGATGATTGCTGCTTCCCCAAACATCACACATACTCTCCATGTCCATCATTCATCTAGTGACTGGTTGGGGATGAAGGGTTCCTATAAAATTTTAGTTCATCTGCTTCCATTCATAACAACTCTAAAGGGCCATCCCAGCTCCAGAGCTTCTCTTGGCATTCATTGACTGAGACCTCCTGTTATGACAAAATCACAGTTCATCTCCTTTCTCTGTCAAACCCTGCTTCCCTTACTCCCTCACAGGGGTTGTTCCTAGAGTATTACCCAATAAACCGCCTGCATATACATTACAGAGTCTCAAAATCTGTTGCCTAGGGAGCCCAACCTGTGACAGAAGGGAACTTCACCAATTTCCCCATGTTTCAGGGTTCTAGTTTAGCTAAATATGAGCAAAGTTAAGGAACAGTCCCCAAGACCACTCAAAATTCTGACACCAATTGCAAGCTGGTGTTCCTAAGACCACCATAATTTAGATAATAGGACTTACAAACCTCACCAAAAACTGTTATACTCATGGTTAATTACAATGAAAGGATCCAAACTAAAATCAGCCAAGGAAAGAGATGCATGGGACAGAATCCAGGAAAATTTCATATATGAAGCTTCCACTTGTCCTGTCCCAGTGGAGTCATAGACAACATTAATGCTCCTGACAACATTGTGTAGCAATATACGTATAGACTATTTCCAACCAGAGAAGTTCATCTGAGCCTAGGGACTCAGTCACATGGACCTAGTTTTCTACCTACAAAGCTAATCTCTGTCTCCAGTCCCTCTCATGACACAAAGGGTTTGGCACAGATCATGTTAGCCTCTCTGATATAGCCCAACAACCCCCAGATAAACAAATGCACTTTTATCAGGCAGGATAATTTCAGGGGCTTAGAAAGTCCCACAATTCAGGGGCAAAAGTCAGACCTCTCTCTGAGCAAGGTTAAATTCTTTACCGCACAAATTGACAGGTGACATATAAAGGGGGAAAAATAGAGATTTAAATTCCATAAGGGCATATTATCTGGAAGTCACCATCATAAATGAAGATATTACAGATATTTTACAGCATGCAATCTCTCATTGTCTTAATAATAATGTTTTATAAATATGTCCATTATGATGGTAAAGGGAAACGAATCAGAATTGACTTTGAAAGAAGCCATGGTTTCCTCTTCCTCTTCTTATACTCAACATTAAAATAGTTTTACTTAGGGAATAAATTTCTCCAGAAAAATAAGTAATGTCTTTTCTGTTTTATTAAGATACACCATCAACTTTCATTCACTTGTGATGACAAGCCTCCTCCCCCAGCTCCATTTGTGTATCTCTCTGGTGTGCTTGTCTGGTATCTGAGTTGCATGGCCACTCAAGATTAAATTCAATGTCAAAAGATAGTCAGGCACATTGACACAGGAGACACAAGGATTCTAAATGAATAATACAGGATGCTGGGACCATTAGGCTGACCACACCCTCCTCACCCATGGTCTTTCTTACCATCGGTAGGATCTGCACAGCAAAAAGCAAAAGCAACCCCCATATTTATGATGTCTAAAAACAACAATACAAACTCTGAAGTCACCATGGAAACTGCCTCCCACTAGCATTTGCCTTTCAAAGGTTTTTAGAAGCATTTATCCACAACAAATCAGCAGAGAAAAAAAATTTGAGACAGATGACCCTAATTATGAATGCCTATGCTTACTAGAGGGATATTTATCAGGAAATAAAGAAGAAGGGGTATTCAATTCAAACTTCATTAAACATTTATTCTAAGAAGACTTAACTTACCTATCTCCCTCAAATTCCCCAAAGGAGCATTTAAAATGCAGCTTTATAAGTGATTGGTTTTACATGTTTCATAAATATTCATATTTTAAAGCAATATATATATTTGTGTTTTTTCTTTTGAAATTTGTTTTATTGACGAATTTGGATATTTCTTATGGGGTAAAATAGGTTGTTAGGAATATATACCCATAGAAAATACAGAATTACAGAATTTGATTTTAATCAGGGCCTAAGTAGGTTTGGCCTACTAAGGAGTGCCAGCCTGTGGAAGAGGGATAAAGGGGAAGTTTAAGAAAAAGCAGGCATTTGCTGAAGTTGTTATGTCAGAGCTGGGGATCAACTTTGCAATTTCACAAAAGTAGAAATAATTCCACCTAAGGCAGATGTAAGGTTTTGATAAGACTCATGACCTTTGGTAGCTCATAGAGCTTTAGGAGATCTCAGTTTGTACCAGGAATTGAAGCTAGGTTGAATTTCTACATGTAATTTCTCTCATAGTAATTAATGTGTCCAACATTCATGTTCCCAAGGATGTTGTATCTCTCTTAGGCCTTATGTTATAGTTATTTTGTGCCTCTCTCTCTGGTATAGACTCTTTGAAAACAGAATAGCTTTTATGCCATTGATATCCCATAGTCCCAGCACAATTCCTTACATACAGTTGGAACTTATGCTTTTTTGTGAAATGAATTAAGATAAAGCCTTTCCAGCTGTACTTAGTGCAAGGTTAAGCCTGGGACATTTTTTTAATTAACAGGGAGGCTCTACTTGACTCATTTTTTCTGGCCGAGTAACCAGACGGTGATCTGCCTAATAGGAAAACTCACTGATTAACTTTGTAATCTGCTGTTTTTCTCAAGAACATCTAATATGGAAAGCAAAACACTTGCCTGTGTGGAGTATTTGACAAAAGACAATACATATAGCACAGTAAAGATCAAGGAGGAAATTTACATGCTTTCTGCTAGAATTGTCTGCTAGAATATTCATCACTGAGATAGTGAAAACAATGACCTTTCAGTTAATCTGAATTCATGACTCTTTCTCTGATCATAGATGAATTTTGAAAATATGACAGCCCACAAATTGGCCACCAATTTATTTCACCTGGATGGTCACCATAAAGCTGCATATGATAGCAGTTAATAAAACAGCCTGAAGAAGAAAATATAGAACAAATGCTAATTTTTCAGCTCAGTAAACATTTGCTGATTACATATTTCTGTACAAATTGCTGAGTTGGGTGCTGTGCTGTAGAGGAAACAAAGATGTATCAAATAATCACCATTGCCTATTAAGCAGCAACTGGAGGCCATGAACTTTATTTCTACTTTCCATAGCAACCCTTAGCATAGGCAAACCACTTATCAGTAAGAGAATGGAGTTTCAGGGAAGTTAGATAACTTTCCCAAAGTTATATAGTTAAGGAGTAGAATCAGGATTTGAACATTGGTCTGACTGTAGCTTTTGTTTTATTCCCATGAACCAAAATCCCTTTTCCTAAGGGACTTTGATATAACCTGAACTACATCTTAAATACTAAATTGCATCATTAGATGCTAAATCATATAAGTTATAGAAGAGTATACTCCTCTGATCATTTTTTTTGAGTTTATCTTTGTCCTTAATGATGTTATAAAGTTCCAGAAGGAAGAGATCAATACTTTATTCTGTAATTTCTGTTGGATTCTGTTGTGTATTTTAAAAGACCTTAAATATATACTGGTGGTTTGATCAATCTTCCCTCAGCATGATTTCTGGGAAATAAGCCAGATAATAGTTGTCATCAAAGTCTAAAAGAAGGAAAAATGGGTATACATGATAATAGTTGATAGTTAATTGAGGATCCATGCCTATCTAATGTGCATTATCTCATTAAGTTCACAAAAACCTACAAATTAGGGCTTATTATACCTATTCTGCAAATGAGAAATCCGAGGCTTAAAAAAATTAAATCTCCAACCCAGGGTTAAGGAACCAGTACTTGATGAAGTAAGAATTCAAACTTGGCTCTGTCTGATCAGAGGTCATGCTCTTAACTCTTTCACTATTTCTTCTGTTCTAAGACCTCCTAGAATAAAAGATACAGTCTTGACTTAATGAGAGATTTTCAAAGAAATAAAGAATATTACCTCATTAAATTAATAGTTTGATTGAAAAATGTATACCAGTTTCAGTATGGGAAAAATTGGTGATTCAAGAAGCAAGAAAAATGGGGCATATTATATTTGTAATATATTTTACAGTTTCTTTTGAATGCTGATGCCAAAAATCAAAAGAGGACTTTTGTAGTGAAGTAGTAGTGGCATTTAGCAAAGTTCTGAAAAAATTCAAAGATTCTAGGCATTCAGTACCTGCATGTTTTAATTAAAGACTTCCTGTGCTCCTGTGAATGACTCACATCAGCCACATGACCCATCTTGAAAGGCTTAAACTGATCTAAAAATTTGTTGAGATAATTGTAATGGGTTTTATGGATTTTATAGTTCCACCATACTTTTCTTCTTTTCCTTCCTTTTTTCTTTCATTTTTTCTTTCTTTTGAATGCCTTCAAGAAAATCAAAAAGTACCTGCCCTCCCCAGTCTTAGAAGTTTTCCTCCCTTTCTGACCTACCCTACAACACTAAGGTAGCCCAGGAAAACCATGCTCCTGGCTCAGTAGTGTCTTGGTAGGGTCTGAGCACTGTGGGAATTAAATGGGATTTCTCACTGTCCAGTTTCACTCCTGGATTCTATCCCCACACCCTCAAAAAAGAGAATACCTATCCATTCCTGGTCCTTGAATTTTGTAAATTGCTCAGAACTAAAGTATCCCTTCATTGTAATGGAAGTAAAAATAGATTTCTGTGAATGGGGTTGCCAGATGCCCTATACAAAAATATCAGGTCTTTAAGGATAGTATGGGCAGGGGAAGTTAGGAGGAAATCTTGCTGGTTTCCTGGTGTGTCCAAATAAATGCATTTGATACTAAAGAATTTGCTGTAAACCACCATGTGATACTGCCTCCATTAAATTGGAACAATAGTTATCTAGTAGACCCCCACTATAACAAAACAATTTATAATTAGCTCCAACTCTGTAGCTAATACCTTCAGAATAACTTTTCTCATCTCAGTTCCTATTTACTCTGTTTAAAGACAATGGTAAATATTATCCTCCTGGAATGCTTTGGACTCAAGTACTCCTTTTCTAAAGATCCTTGTAAATCACTCCACCAAAAATTTTATGTCCTCCATGTAATCCAAATAACTTGTCTTCCATTCATTCCTAGGGTTTCCAGATTTCCAGTCTTTGATAAAATATTTCCAAATTTTTGGTTGCTTCCAGTAAAATATTTTTTTACTAATTAGATATATAGTCATATGTTCTTAAAAGATAGGATACATTCTGAGAAATGCATTGTTGAGCAATTTCATGGTCATGTGAACATTCTAGAGTACTTACACAAACCTAGATGGTCTAGATCAATCATTTGATGTGGCCTCTTGATGCAATCAAGACACATAGCAAATACAAGATACATGAGGTTACTACCAGTGTAACACAGCATACTGTTTTATAGTAAACATTTTTAAATAAGTAGAATGAATACTCTCTAAAATAATGTCAAAAAGTATGTATAGTAAATACATAAATCAATCACAATCATTTATAATCCTTATATATTATACATAATAGTATGTGCTATGCTTTTATATGACTGATAGCACAGTAGGTGAATTTACACCAGCATCACCACAATCATAAGAATAATGCATTTTGCTATAACATTATGATGGCTATGATGTCAGTAAAAGATACAGATATTTCAACTCTATTCTAATCTAATGAGACCACCACCATATTATGTGGTTCATCATTGACTGAGACATTATGTGCCATGTGACTTTATAAATAATCTCATTATCATGCAGAAGACTTCCTATGTGAAAAAAAAATCATTCTATACAGGGGAAATTTCACTTTGTTGGAACTAAGCTTCCAGGCTCCATGATGCAGGTGAGGAGAGTTCAATCGGATAGTAGTTCTGCTCCCATGGGAATGAATTGTCTGGCAAAGGGCAACCTAGAGTTTAGTCAAGCCAGATTTTTCTGATATTTCTGGCATCAGAAGGCATAAGGGGGAACAAAGAAAACTAACTAAAAATAAAATAGAGAAAGACTTCAGATTGTAGTGGCATGAAGACTTTGGTGAATCTTCTCAGCAAAGAGAAAGGATAAAACTGGAATAAAGTATCACAACAACACTTTTAGGGCTTTGGAATTGGTCAAAAGTAGAAAGCAAATTGAGAAGCACTTAATCTTGAGAAATTACTTGAACATCAGGTAAGAACAGTGGGTGTCTGTGGTTTTCACTTCAAAATAATATGGGAAACTAAAAGACAACAGCCAGTGTCAAATCTGTACATCTAAAAGAGTATGGAATAGGAGAAACCAAGTTTGGCATGAGTCTTTCTTAGGAATACTCTTTATTAGGAATGAATGGGCCAGGGCATCCTAGTATATGCAACAAACCCAGTGTTTGTTCTTACTTGAGTTTGTTCTTACTTGAGCTTCTTACTTGAATTGATTCCATATCACAAATATATTATTATTCCTTTCTTTTTTTAGGGAAGAGTACCAGGGATTGAATTCAGGGACACTGGACTACTGAGCCACATCCCCAGCCCTATTTTGTATTTTATTTAGAGACAGGGTCTCACTCAGTTGCTTAGCACCTGGCAATTGCCGAGGCTGGCTTTGAACTCACGATCCTCCTGTCTCAGCTTCCTGAGCCACTGGGTTTACAGGCATGCACCACCGTGCCCAGCTTTATTATTTCTTTCCTTCATTATTAACATGAATTTTCAGATACCATAAGAAGCATGTCTTAAAATTATGTAATTGGGGAGAAAAAACAAGACTTCTAGTAAGGGAGATGGAACAGGATATATGGGATTTATATTTTCAGTTACAATAAACATTCAATAAAATATGATAAAATATCAAAAAAAGTAAGTATGTACCCAACTGAAAAATAGAAAGGACAACTCAAGGTGTCAGAAACAAAAAGGGAATAAAAAGCCATGATGGTATCTTATAATGAACTGGGGTCACTAACCATTAACTTTCAATGATATAACGTATCAATTGGTACTATCCATAAGATAAAAAAAAACTCTAAACTATCATAAGAACTGATACGAATAGTGACATCTATAGAGTTCTTACAAAAGACAATTCTCAATGAAGATAAGCTCATTAAAAAAAATCACAGAGTAGAATTGGAAAGACAAGACTTCTGCAGTATTGTGACTCGAGATAAATAAGTAAATAGAAGAAATGGAAAACTTACCCCTGATATTTAGCATGAGAATAAATAAATTAATGGAATAAAATAGGGAGCCCAAAAAACAGAACAGATATGTGAGAATTAATACATAAATAACCTCATAAATGATTGGGAAAGTTCTAAATTAGCCAATGAGTCCTATCAAGAAATTTTACTAACCCTATATGGAAAACAATAAATCTTTACCCCATACCATTGTCAAGGAAATAAATTTCAAATGGATGTGCCTTCTGTGAAAATCTGAACTTTAAAACTATTAGATCCAGGTGTGATGGTGCACACCCATAATCCCAGCAACTCAAGAGGCCAAGGAAGGAGGATCATAAATTCAAATCTAACCTCAGCAATTTAGTGAGGCCCTGTATCAAAATAAAAAGGACTGGGAAGGTTGTTGAGTGGTGAAGCTCCTCTGAGTTCCATCCTTGATACCAGAAAAAAATAACTATAAGAAAAACAAATTGAGGAATATCTTCATGTTGTCAGGATAGGTCATTGAAAGCATACTTCCCAGAGGGAATTATTGATAAATTGGACTGCATCAAAATTTAAAACTTCAGTATAAAGAACTCATCACAAACAGCATTAAAATTTGAACAAGGGGCTGGGATTGTGGCTCAGTGGCAGAGTGCTAGCCTCACACATGTGAGGCACTGGGTTCAATTCTCAGCAATGCATATAAGTAAATAAATAAATAGGTAGGTAGATAGATAGATAAAAAGGTTCATCAATGACTAAAAAAAAATTTAAAAAGTTGAACAAATCACTTGAAAGAATAGATTTGTAATGTATCACCACTATCACAACCATTTGCAACTATCACATGGTTGGTATCCAGAATACATAAAGATTTTCTATAAATTGATTAGAAATAGATGAACAAATCAGAAAAAATGGTTAAATTATATGAATTTAACAATTCATGGAAGAGAGCATACAGACAGCCAATAAGTATATAAAATAGGTCCAACCTCACAAGTAATTGACAAAATGCAAATAAAGACAAAAATTAGATTCCATTTCACACCTATCAGAGCAAAAAAATAGTCAGAAAATATCATGCAGAAGGATCTCTAGAAAAATAGGAACACTCAACATGGAAATATAAATTGAAATAAGTGCATGGCACTTAAAAATGAAGTTGAAAATATACATACCTAGAAATTCCACTTTAAGATATACTGGAGAAATATTTGCTCATGTGTTCAAGGATACATGTGCTATGTATTGCAGGATTATTGTGATAGCAAAAATTAGTAACAACTTACGTCCATAAAATTGGGATATATCCATATAATGAAGTACTATACAGCTGCTATAAATGAAACAACATGTGCTAGTCATCTTTCATTGCTCTGACCAAAATATCTAACCATAACAACTTAAAAGAGGAAGCGTTTATTTGTGCTCATGGTTTCAGAAGTTCAGTCCGTGATTGGCTGGCTCCATTGTTCTGGGCTGGCAATGAGGCACAGCACTATGGCAAATGGGCATGGTGGAGGAAAGCTGCTCACCTCATGGTAGCAACAAAGCAGAGAGAGACAGGAAGGAGCTAGGGGGACAAGATCCTCAAGGGCACAGCCTTAAAGATTTACTTTCTCCAGTCACACCCCACCTCCTACAGTTACTTCCCAGTATAGCAGTCCTTTCAAATTATTAATCTATCAAGTAGATTAATCTGCTGATTAGGTTACAACTCCCAGAGTTAAATAATTTCACATCTAAACATTTCTGCATTATCTATCACATGAGTTAATTGGGAGATACCTCATAACCATAAAACAACTCTTCCAAAAATAGGTTGAGATATGTTGAAAAAAAAAAAAGCAAATTGGAGCCTGGCATAGTGGTACATGCCTATAATCCTAGACACTCACAAGGCTAAAGAAGGAGGATGACAAGTTTGAAGCCATCCTGGGGAATTTAGCCAGAATTTGTTCTCAAATACATTTTTTACAAAGGGCTGAGGAATGTAGTCGACCAAATTATGTCATGTGCATGTATGAATATATCAGAATGCATTCCAACTTTATATACAACTATAGTGCACCAAATAAAAAATAAATACATAATTAGAAGAAAGACCAATAGAGTAGAGGAAGGGGATCAGTGGGAGAAAGGAGGAGAGGGAAGGGGATAGTACTGGAGATTGAAGTGGAGAAAAGTATGTCATACACATTTATGAATATGTCAAAATGAACTCTACTATTATGTATAACTACAGTGCACTAAAAATTATGATAATAATAAATTTTTAAAATGGCGTGAATGTGGGACTTGGGTTGTGGCTCAGAGGTAGAGCACTCATTTAGCAATGCATGAGGCACTGGGTTCAATCCTCCGAACCACATTAAAAAAAATAAAGATTTTGTGTTTACCTATAATTAAAAAATAAATATTTTTAAAAATGGCATGACTGGGGCTGGGGATGTGGCTCAAGCGGTAGTGCACTCGCCTGGCATGTGCGGGGCACTGGGTATGATCCTCAGCACAACATAAAAATAAAATAAAGATGTTGTGTCCACCGAAAACTGAAAAATAAAATTTTAAAAATTGGCATGAATGTAAGTCAGTGATAACACACTTGCCTAGCATGCATGAGATCCTGGATTCAATTCCCAGTACAGAAAAAAAATTGTACAATTATGTGTTTTGTATGATACCATTTATGCAAACACACATGCATGAAGCACACAATGAATATGCATGTGATGAAACTATAAGAACACAAACTACAAAGATATAAAATTATAATGTCGAGAGAAGAAAGGAAAATGGTCCTGGAGAAAAAGGGCAAAGATATTTTCAAGTCCATCTGCAACTTTTTTTCTTATATTTAAAAAATCTTAAGTAAATGACAAAATCCAGTTATATGTTTTTTATACCTAAATGTTTATTACATTATTATTTCTACTTTGCCTGCCTGAAAAAATGTGTTCTGCATGGTGCAGTGGTGCACACCTGTAATCCCAACAACTCATGGGGCAGGTGTCAGAGGGAAGCTGAAGCAGGAGGATCCCCAGTTCAGTTCAAAGCCAGCCTGGACAATTTAGCAAAACTCTGTCTCAAAATTTAAAAATAAATACAAATAAAAAGAGCTGGGGGTGTGGCTCAGTGGTAGAGCACCCCTGAGTTCAATCCCCAGTACAGCACACACACAAAAAAATGTTTTCCAGTGTTTAAGTAGCTTTTTCACTGCTGCAAGTAAAAGATCTGACCAGAACAATTATAGGGGAGGAAAAGTATATTTAGGAGCTCACGGTTTCAGAGGTCTCAATCCATGGACAGCAGACTTCATTCCTCAGGGCTCAAGATGAGGCTGAATATCATGGAGGAAGAGTTTGGTGGAGGGAAGCAGCTCACATGATGATCAGAAAGCAGAGACAGACTCCACTTGCCAAATACAAATATATACACCAAAGCCATGCCCCCAATGCCCCACCTCCTTCATCCACACTCTAGTCTTCAATCAACACCCAATTAATCCTATCAGGTGATTAATTCACTGAGGGAGTTAAGGCTCTTGTAATTTGATCATTTCTTCTGTGAAACTTGCATTGTGTCACACATGAGCTTTTGGGGGACACCACATCCAAACCATAACATCCAATAATAAAAGGAAGAAAAATATATCACATGAGATACACAAAGGTTTGGAAAAATACATTTGCTCATACTTACTTATTGGAGACCCTTCTCTCTCACAGAACTTTTTAAAAAATGATCCTAATTGTGCTATAGAATTGCTGTGGAGTATCATTTGAGGAAGGATTGTTGTTTATAAATGTCTTAGAATTATTTTTGTGGAGGGGTTTATGGGGATTGAACCCAGGGGTGCTTTATCACTGAGCTCTAGCCTCAGCCCTTTTTATTTTTTATTTTTGAGACAGGGTATCATTAAGTTCTTTAGGGTCTCACTAAATTGCTGAAGCTGGCCTTGAAGTTGCAATCCTCCAGCTTCAGTCTCCTGAGTCATTGGGATTTAAGGTGTGCACCACTGTGCCCAGAAAGGTTTTAGAATGTTATTTGAAGAAATAAATATGCTCACATACATATATAGATATTGGCTACTTATGATGTAAATGATAAATATGCCCCATTAATGTTTAATTGACATAATAATTGTACATGTTTACAGAGTATAGTGTGAAAATTTGATACAATGATACATTTGATACAATGTATAGTGATCAAATCAGGGTAGTTAGCATTTCTCTCCTCAAACACTTAACATTTCTTTAGGGAATTTTCTAACTCCTCTCTTCTAGATATTTTTTTTAAATTTTTTGTTGTATTTTTTATATCTTTATTTTATTTTTTATATGTGATGCTGAGGATCGAACCCAGTGCCTCACACATGCTAGGCAAGTGCTCTACTACTGAGCTATAGCCCCAGCCCCTCTTCTAGTTATTTTTTTTAATATTTACTTTTTAGGTGTCGACGGACACAGCACAATGACTTTATGTTTTATGTGGTGCTGAGAATCGAACCTGGGTCCCATCCATGCTAGGCGAGCACTTTACCGTTGAGCCACAATCCCAGCCCCTCTTCTAGTTATTTTGAGATACAATAAATTGCTATAAACTATACTCACCTTACTGTGTTATAGAACACCAGAGCTTATTCTTCCTATCTAAATGCATTTTTGTACCCATTATCCATTATTCCCCTACCCCTACTAGTATGTTTCTTTTTTTAATATTTTAAAAAAGTTTTTAGTAATGACAGACACAATATTTTATTTTCATGTGGTGCTGAGCATTGAACCCAGTGCCTCAAGCATGCTAGGTGAGTACTCTACCACTGAGCCACAACCCCAGCCCCATTATGTTTCTTTTTATTGCCAAAGATAGTGATAGAATGAGCTCTTACCTAGAACTGCTTAGTGCTGGCTAGGAACTGAGGAATCACCCAAAGAAAGAGTCTCTGTGTTACTATTTGGGGTCTATATGTCAAGGCAGACAGGCAAGGCAACAGAGGTAAATTGATAAATTATAGTCAGACATGTAATTAAAAAAAAAAGACAACAGAGGATGATTATAAAGGGTCATGGATAGATGGAGAAGATAGGACACCCCACCTTGGGCAAAAAAGTCTAACAGCTGAAATCTCTAACCCAGACTTCTGTACCTGATAGAGCAGAGTAAAACCTGGAGCAAGCCACCAAGAAGGATCAGCTTCACAAATCTTTTTCCAACTCAGAGATCCCTGAAGGATGCCTGTGTTCGTCAGCTTCCCATTACTAGGACAAAATACCTGAAAATAACAACTTCAGAGAGGAATGGTTTATTTTGGAACATGGTTTTAGAAGTTGCAGTTCATGGTCATCTGATTCTATTGTTTTAAGCCCTGTGGTGAAGCAGAGGTATCATGGTACAAGGGTGTGGCAGAGGAAAGTTACCATAAGTCACCTTATGGCAGCCTAGGGTGGTGGGGAGGGAGAGAAGAGGAGGAGGAGAAGAGAGAGAGAGAAAGAGAAGAGAGAGAGAGTGTTTAGGGATAAAGGTACACCCCTGGCAACCCACGTCTTTTAACTAAGCTCCACCTCCTAAAGTATCTACCACTTTCCAGGAACACCACAAACTGGAGATAAAGCCTTCAACACATAAGCCTTTGCAGGGCATTCCAGATTCAAACTAGAACAATATCCCATGAACCTAGCAGTCTTGGAGAAGAAAGGTCTAGTCATGCATGGGTAAACTACTTGTTTTCCAACACAAAGCAACCAGAACCTCTCTAATTCCTATACCTGACGTCAACCTAAGAGCAATAAAAGAAGATGGTGAGGGGCTGGGGTGTAGCTCAGTGGCAGAGCACTTGCCTTGCACGTGTGAGGCACTGGGTTTTATCCTCAGCACCACATAAAAATAGATAGATAGATAGATAGATAGATAGATAGATAGATAGATAGATAGATAGATAAAATAAAGGTTAAAAAACTATTAAAAATGAATAAATAAAGAGTAGATGATGAGTTGTTCTCTAGTAATGGTGAACTCAACTGATGTTAGGCCTCTACCCCATCTTACTCCTTTTATTATGTCTACTTCCAAATGCTCACCACCAAGTATTACCTTAACATCAACATGCACACTTCAGAGCACCTACCACAAGCAAAGCACAACATTATGTGACAGCATAATAAAGAGATGTGATGAGACCTCTCACTGTCCTATGTATACACATAAGAAAATAAATAAAAACAAAAACATCCCATGATAAATGCCAATGGAAGCTTTAAACAATATGTGATACATGAGGTCGGGAGGAGTTGAAGTCTTGAAGGAAGGTTTATTTTGTCAAGTACATGGCACTTGGCACTCGGCATAGTTCTAAAAGACAATAGTAGCATGCATTTGAATGATTTTCCCCCAGAAAGAATGTTTTTAGATCAAGGATGGCAAATGGATTTCTTCTTAAGTGAGCCCTATAATCAATAGATGCCTAGCATGAAGAAGGGATAACCCTGCTTTTGGGGCTTGGAGGGAAACATTGGTATTTTTCCCAGATATCTGCCATAGGTGCATATTGAGTAGGCAGCAGCGGGTGTGTGACATTTCCGTACATCTGGTTTACCTACTGAGTGAAACCATGTGCATATTACCTCTGTGTGGTCCCACAACACTAAATTCAAGATTCTCCTCCTATGCACTGGGAGACTTTTACAGCTTTACACCTAATTACAGAGCTGGTCAAGAAAGTGCTCTACCCCTAAGGTGATTTCAATAGCTGCCTGGAATGTTATTGAGTTAGATATCTTTGTTCGGAGTATTGCACTAGAATTTTCTGTGTGGGTGGAATCCTGTGGGATGCTGACAGTTTGTGGGAATTTTGTATGGAAGGAATTGGGTTAATAAGGTCACCTTTTCTTCTTTTTTTTTAAGCTTAAGCATTATTCTACAGTGCATAAGTAAAAAGTCTTTCTTATTTCTAGAGGTTGCATTCAATATTTTCATAAAAGAAATCATTGTGACAGCATATATCAGGAAATGAGTCATGTGTGATTTGAAATTCTAAAGACACTTTCCTCTAGAATCAGAACAACAATAATAATAACAATAAAACATTCATGCACACACAAAACTTCTCTGAAAGATGATATGCAAGTTGATGCAAGAACACAGACGCTGGCTTATGAAGCAGACAGAAATACCTACAACACGTTCCCCATCAGTATCAAACTGTGTCATCAGCAAGATAGGATTAAAGGTGAACAGGCTCTCATTGGAAACCATGATGCAAATCCTGATTCCATCAATTTCTAAATATATGATTTTGGACAATTTCCTCTAATATGAAATGGCAATAATAATAGCTAATCCACAGGGTTGTTAAAAAGGTTAAATGAGAAAATGTACATAAAGCAATTATGTGCAGGTATATTGTACAATTTCAATAAATCTAAGTTCCTTTGTCTCCTGAATCATAATAGGTACAGATCTGACTCAATCTCTCTCAGTCTCTCCAGTTTTCTATTCTGTTTTCAGCTGTGAGCAAAGAAAAATGCTTCCTTCGTTTCTGAATGACCCTCTGTGCTTCTGCTCCTGATTCTATAACTTCCTCCTGAGAATACCCGCCATTGGCCCCCGTGACCCTCCAAATCTTTCTCCACGTTCTGTCACCATAGCCAGCCCTTGCAGCTTTTCTACCTTGCAGGGTTGCCTCAGGCAAACTTTTGTCTGATGCTTTTGCTAATAATTACAATGTTCAGAAAGGTATGCTTCTTGGGGATTCAAAAAGGAGAGTCTGTACCCAGTATTAGAAGATTTTCCAATTTATGCTCAGGAACTGGATGTTATGTTCCTGCCTATGTACATTAGGAAATATTAGTAAATAATTGTCCATATGAATAACAACTTATCTAATTGTTTATTGATTGATAATAGGAGGAGAAAGAAATTGTAGGAACATAGACAAGGAGTCAGAGAAATGAAGTGCTAGAGAAGGAAGAGACGTGAGGAAATCTGGAAAAATAACAGAATTGCTCAGTGTGGGGTAAATGTGCCTTGGCAGGTCATAGGTTTTTAGCAAAACCAAAGTAAATAAAATAAGGAAAAATAAAGTCTGTGCCCCAGTTATCCAAATTAGTAATGGACAATTTGTGGGCCATGAAATGTTTCATTGTGTATCGCTCTATTTTGCTGGAGTGCGCATGGCTTCCCTTATAGCCAGCTAAGCGCACACTTAAGGCTTTTTTAAGTCCCTTATGAAAACTCTACTCCTGCCAGAAAGCAATTTCCAGACTTTCTTATGGTTCTGTTGGGGGATTCTATATACCTTTCAGCCCAGAAAAGATTTCAAGTATCACTGAAACCTCAGCTTCAATGATCCGAGTAAAGTTTGGAAGGAACTGTGATTTTTCAGAAAACTCTTCAAATGCTGAGGGAGTTGATGCAGAATGCTACTTTGTAAATAGCCACCTGCTCACTGAGCAGTGACAATGTGTATTGGATGGCTAAAGATGCTGCTACTTTCATCCTCCAAGTACACCAAATTCTCCTAAAAGAGAAGTAGACCTCCCACCACATCCATTGGTCTTGCCACAGACACAATGAAAGGCACTGTCCCCCACCACACATGGACAAATAAAATTATTGGACTCTTGAATCAGTTGAGTGACCCACAGAACTATTCCTGAAAGTAACATCAGAGTATTTTAGTCTTTGTGTCAGCATGCACATGCATACACATACACAGAGTCTTATGAGTTTACAAAAAGTTTTGTGAGTACATAAAAGACAAAGAAATGACATGAGATTGTAGGAAGAACAATCTGTTGATGTTTTTTATATTTCTGATGTCATATATATTGTTTTTGATAGGTTAGATTTTAAAAAAACAATAAAAAGGTAGCTAACTGGAGTGTGTATCATCAACTAAAGAGGGGTATTAGCATAATTAATATGAATTAATATAATTTATATGAATACCAATTATTCTCAAAATTAAGTATGTGGCTTCCTTCTTTCTTTCTTTTATTTTAAAGAATTTACAGCTTTTTTTAAAGAGAGAGTTTCTTAATATTTATTTTTTAGTTTTCAGCAGACACAACATCTTTGTATGTGGTGCTGAGGATCAAACCTGGGCCGCACGCATGCCAGGCTAGCACGCTACCACTTGAGCCACATCCCCAGCCTGTCTTTCTTTCTTTTTTTTCTTTCCTTTCTTTCTTGTTTTGGTACTGGGGATTGAACTCAGGGGCACTGAACCACTGAGCCACATCCCTAGCCCTGTTTTGTATTTTATTTAGAGACAGGGTCTCACTGAGTTGCTTTGCACCTTGCTTTTGACAAGGCTGGCTTTGAACTCATGATCCTCCTGCCTCAGCCTCCCAAACCACTGGGATTACAGAGATGTGCCACCATGCCCAGCAAGTATGGGGCATTTCTAATGGTTGAAAAAAGTCTCTTGGACTCCTAAAAATATTTTTTTGAATTCAAGCATCCTTAGTCCTCAATCTAGAGATAATAACTTTATAAACTAAAGTCTCATTTTATGACATTATCTTTAAACAGGGAATTATCACCAGGAAAGTATTTGGTCTTTACAACCAGTATAAGAAGTAGAAATTAGTATTATAATAAAAATAGAATAGAAATTCTTCTTTGTATTAATTATGTTTTAAAATTTTTATTTTATTTTGTGATGCTTTGACATTTTGTGGCCTGGAGAGACAGCCCTGTGCCCCTTTTCTAGGGTTAGCTAATTCTCAGACAGAACTACTTTCCTGCCAGTGCTTCTTTCATATACAAAACAACCAATCCAGAGCCCACAGCACCAACTACTTCCTTTATCTAAATCTTACACACCAAGCCAGTATTTCCTCTGCTGTAAACCACCCCAGGACCAGCTACTAGACAACTAGAGACTACCCCTACAGTCCAGAGCCCACTGAAATATCCAAAATTAGCTAATCCTAAACTGCTTCCCTTGCCTTGCCCATTCCTTCCTGCAAAAAAAAAAAAAAAATGTGCCCACCATTTCTCTTTGCCTGTTCTGCTTCTGGAATAAACCAGTATTTCCCCGTGTGGCCCTGCATGGCATAATATGCCCCTTCCTCTTGGAAACTTTGAGTAATAAACTTTTCTTTCAGAGGTAATTGTCTCAATGCCTGTCACCTTCCCATATCCATTAAAAACAGATCATGGGTATATTTTAAAACATTCTTAGTTTCTCAGTTAGGCACCCTAGTTTGAGAGGCATTGCTTTAAAACAGCAGTTCTCAAAGTGTGCTTCCCAGACCAGCACTAGCACCTGGCAGCTAGTTAGAGAAATGCAAATTCTCCAAGCAGTCCAATCTTACTGCATTAGAAATTCTAGAAGAGATAGTCTAACAATAAGTCTTCCAGGCACATATCTAACTGATACATGCTTCAGTTACAGAATCATTGTTCCCTGCATTTTCATGGTGATCCTTCACAAAAGTTTGTATTTGAATACATTGTGGTTCTTTAGGGGTTTTTGTTTTGTTTTGTTTTGTTTTTTGGTTTGTTTGTTTATTTTTGCAGTACTAAGTGTTGAACCTAGGTCTTTGCACATGCTAGGCAAATGTGCTACCACTGAGGTATATCCCCAGTCACATCACATAATTTTAATATTTGATGTTTTAATTTTCATTCAAGGCTATTTACTTATTTATTTTGGATGCTGAGGATGGAACTGAGAACCTCACACATGCTGAACACAGGCTTTACCACTGAGCTGCATTCCCAGCCCTGAACATGCCCTTTACCTACTTGAGCTTAAACAATCTCTTTACTTTCCTGTACCCTCCCCTCCCTGTACTTATTTTGGGCATTAAAACTTTTCTTCATGAATGTTTCTGTGTGTAACTGGCATTACATCCTGGCGTTTATAGCAACTCTCGTAAGCTGTCAATTCTACTCTTTGAAAGCAATAGAATAGAAAGCAAAATTCTCTATCATACACCCAGGATGTTGCAGGTTCATCTCTCTAGAGTGACACCAGTTACATTTGGTGTCCTAGGCACCTCCTTGTTGCAACCTAGTACAAGCCTGGGCTCCAAAGAGAGTCATAGGTCTTACTGGAGCTAAGCACACAAAACTGAGGAGAAATCAGATTTCAAAAGTCTAGGTCAGTGTGTAAACTTCCAACGCTTTTTAGGCTTTTATTTACTCATTTCTGTCTCACAAATAAAAGCAATTAGCCCATTCCTCAAACTGAACCCTTCCTAAAACTTGGGAACTGTAAGACGTCTTCATGATGTCACTTCATATTACCTGTCAAAAGCACCAAAGCACAGTATATATTTAAAAAATATAATCTTGACAATATTTCCATAATCGTTTCAACCAAGTGAGTAAATATTATCTCTTCCACAAATGCTGAAAAATTTTCCAAAGTGACATGTTACAGTTTAAAAGGGAGTCTTTTTCAAATTAATATAATGCTGCCTGTTTATCATAAATAGAATGAGAAGGATTTTTCCCCTACTTGTTTGCATAAATGAATGTTTAAACTTTTCATCCATGTGTAGTGACATCACAGGCTCCAGTTTATTTGCCAGGTAAACAAACCAGCATGTGAAGTCCTCATGCACAAAAGACATAAATGTTGCCTAATCATTTTCACTGTCCTTCCTTATTTATTTGGATCCTCATACAAGAATCATCATTTTTACAACATCTAAATTTTTTGCCAAGGGGGCTCAAATTCCAACTGAAGCATGAGGATGTGTGGAGAGAGGAATAAATTATGTAGCAGGATTTAAGGAAGGAGATCTAGAGTCTACCCCAATTCTTCTAGAAGCCCATTGTGGGACAACATGAAAGTCACTTAACTTCTTGGGCCCACATTTTCTCCTCTTCTCATTTTAGATAACGTCTGAAATGCAAGGCACCCCTCAAGGCTCAAAAGCTTCCATGTTATAAACAGAGTTGGATCTCTTTTTGCCCAATTCCAAGAATGTATTGACCAGGAGAAGATCATAATTTGGGCACCAGACTAGGTGATAATAGTAGGCTTGTGCAATTGCTACAGAAACACTGTGGCCTGGGATTGCCTCCTGCCCTGGAAGGACCTGACGATTAATCACCCTATAAGCTCTCTCTCAGGCAGCCCACTTATGATTCCAGAAGGTACTTTGTTATACAACAGGCCTCTCCCACTGATATTCCTTCAGCTAGAGGAGTGTGCCTTTATTTCATTATGTGATAAGGTTAAATTTTCCTCCTAAAGTAGTGACTCTCAGCCTTGGCTGTACATTTGCATCCCCTGAAGAATTTTAAAAGCTATTATTGTCTAGTTCCTACTGCTAGAGATTCTGATATTGGTTTAGAGTCCCACCTAGGCATCAAGATTTTTAAAAACTCCCCAGATAGCACTAAATGCAGCCAGATTCCAGAACCACTGTTGAGGGGATTAAGTACAGTGATCTGAAAGCCTAGCCTCAGATCCCTCCTGAGGATGGATATTAAAGCAAACATGGAAGGAAAAAAGGAATCACCTGGAAGGAGGACCAAAGGAGAAATGCATGGCCGAAGGAGGAAGGACTTTGTAGGTTATGGAGGACAATCTCCACTGTCCTCATGAAGCAGGTGCTGAGCAAATGCATCCTGCTGGTGGGTGGTGCAGGCGGCTAACTCTCCAGTGTGGCTTCTGGCTTCATCAGAGCCCAAGGGACATGGACGCTAATCCTGTGCAGAGATGTGCCTGTTTTCCATCTGGCTCTTTGCTATCCCTCCCTAAACATGCCTGGCATGGGGACCACTAAAGGGGCACATTTTTCTCCATGTGCCACACTGGGCTTGACACATGTCCTCAAGGATGCAGCTGGGCTGCATAAGACAGGAGCCAGGCCCCCCTGGAGGCCCTTTGATTTGGTAGCCAGTAGACCCCAGTCACAAACAAATGATTGCTTTTCCTGAGTCTGGACTTTAATTGCCTTTCCTTGCAAAACAGGCTCCTAAGCTGTTTAAGAGAATCGATCTGGTGAAGGCATTTCTTTGGTTGAGGCATTGCACTAAAAGCAGTGGCTCAGGGACGAAAGTGATAGTATTTGAAACTGACAAACTCATAAACTCTAAGATATCTTCTTTTATATAGCACTTCAGAGTTTATCCACCTCCCCCCCCCCGCATACTCTAGCTCATTTAGATTTGTTTCAGAGCATCCCCCATGAGATAGGTAAAATATTAACTATCTCTTTTTGTACATAAAGACACAAAGACTCAGACTTGTTTAATAACTAGTCCGAGGTCCAGCTATTGTTCTGATCCTGGATCTGTTTGCTTTCAGTCTATTCTGGTGTCCTTTTCTAATTCCACTTTGTATGGCAGGAGGGTTGAGCCCTGTCAATTTTCTGCAGAGGCTTCTGTGTCAGCTGGAAGGGATGGGTGGGAAACCGTAGGGGGAGGAAGAAAGAGTTAGGCCAGCCCTTCTCCCACAGGAGAAGGTAGCTTCTCCTGCAAGGGCCGTGTCTTTTCCCCTGGCTGCACAGACCTATCCTGATGCCAGCTTTCACCGGTTGACTCCAGTTCCCCAGTGTCTATGTCATGGCCTCCTCCCTATCTCCCTCTATTTTTGTAGTTTCCTGTTGTTGTTAATGTCTGAGTTGCCAAGTAGCCTGTTTGGCTTCTCAGCAATCTCTTTACCTGAGAAACCAGCTCTCTGCATTAAAGTGCTCTGAGTTAAACAGGCAAGAGGATTCTGTTTACTGGCTAGACTCTGTATCAGGCAGGATCCTGGCAGGAAACAGATGGTGCACTCAACAGGGTAACCAAAGAGAGTCAAGCAAATGAAGAGACTGTTTACATCTATATGAGCAGGCCAAAGGGTACCAACAGAGTATGGTGAGAATTGCTGGCTCCTCACTTCCCCTGGGCCAGCAAGGGCATGGGGAGTAAGTAGCATTACCAGAACCAGGGGAGACCTACAGTCTTGGAAGAGAGGCCTCCTGGCAGGGCTGTGACTTTAGATATAAGAACACAGGAATTGCCAAAATCACATCCTAGCAGGGAGAAAGGAATCAAGGGAGGGGAAGAAATGCACCTGTCTCTCCTCCTGCCCACCTGTCTCCTGCTGGTGCCTCCTGCTGATGAAACCCAACTAAAAACCAAAGGGCATACCCACAGAGGTCAGTCCCCAGGAGCACAGTCAGGGCAAAGGAGAGGGAAGATCTGAGTGTGTATACATGTGCTGGGGGAGGGAGAGGAAATTAGAGACAAGTGTCACATTTAATTGTAATATAGCCAATAAAAGACTGAGTCGGGACAACCATCCTGATATTCTGATTTCAGAGCTCAAGTTTGTTCTACTAACCAGTTGATTACACATAAGGGAAGCATGATGCATGAATCCTTACCTTCATTCTTGATGATTTTTGTTAAGGTTTTTTTTTTTTTTGGCACTAGGGATTGAACCTAGGTGTTCTCTACCACTGAGCCACATCCCCAGCATTTCTTATTTTATTTTGAGACAGGGTCTCACTAAGTTGCCCAGGCTGACCTTAAACTTGTGATCCTCCTGCCTCAGCCTCCAAGTCTCTGGGATTATAGGCATGTGCCACATCTGACTATTGATGATTTTTATTGTACAAAATGTGTTTGATATTTAGGTGGTTCAAACTAAAGCAAAAAAATTAACAAATTATAATTGCACCTGTTTATGGGATAAAATGCTGTACACAAAGGGGGGCATGATTGAATCAAGCTAACTAACATTCATCACTTCATATTTATCATTTTTGTAGAAGTTTTGAAATTCAGACTTGGCAATTTTGAAATATATAGTCACCCTGCTGTGTAATAGACCTTAAACTTTTATTCCTCCTGTCTAACTGAAACTTTGAACCCTTTGACCAACAACATCTCCATTCCAGATCCACCCCTCTTTCCCAGGGCCTGGTAACCACCATTCTACTCTCTATTTCTGTGTGAACTCACAGAACTACTTTTTGATATGCCATATATAAGTGAGATCATGCAAGATTTGTCTTTCTGTGCTTGGCTTATTTCACTTAGCATTAAAGAGGTGCATGTTATCCCAAATAAAACTAAATAGTGTTTCATTGTGTACATATACTATATTTTCTTTATCCATTTATCCATGAAAATGTAGGTCATTTTTATATCTTGGTTATTGTGAACACTACTACAATGAATATAGGCAATGCAAACTTTTACTCATCATTTGGGATGCTAAAGCCCTCCCTGGGCATTGTGCCTCTAGAAGGAAGATTCATTAAGATAATGTTGACAGATTCCTGAAAGAATAATTGCATTCTGATTGATGAGATTTTAGATAATTATGACTTTTCTCATTTCAGTGTGGGTTGCTTTCATGATTTCCATGAGCAAAAATTTTGTGAGTAAAAAAATCACACTATTTTAATTTCAGGCTTTAGAAAAGGACGATTTTCAGGACAATTATACCTCCAATCCTTTAAACTCATCTTTTTGATTATAAGCAATATTACTGAGTTTTTACAAATAGGGAACTACTTTGTTTTACATACAAGGAAACTTAAGCTCCAAGGGGGAAATGGCTTGCCCAAAGCCTCTTTGACACTGGGAGAAAGAGCTGGGTCTAGACGAGTTCTCCCTTCTCCCTCTCACCCCAGTGCCTCTTCAGATCCACCTTTGCACCACTTACTGCCCAGCTCCTGGTGAGGACTGCTTTCGTCTCTGCTAAAACAATATTCACTGCCTTTTCCCTGTTGGAAATCTTCTGTTGGACTAATAGCACTTAGGGTAGACAAGGCAAAGAGAGGGCAAGGGAGGGGTTGGAGGGTGAGCTGAAGCTGTCTGGAAAAAGAGGCACACACTGGGGGTGACAATATGAGACTGGTAGGGCCATGAAAAGCTGTGAGGAGAGCTAGCTGGAGGCACACAAGGGCTCAGAGACAAACACACAGAAAATAAACATAGAAAACATTGCTGTTCCCTTGGCAAATGCATCTGACTTTTTTTTTAAATGAAAAGTAACATCTGTGGAGCCATGATGGGCTGGGGGTTTGCCAGACTCAAAGTGCTTTATTGGTTGCTATACACCGTGAGGTTGCCCTCCTCTGACTCGGCAGCAGGGGCCTTTTATAGACACATGCCCTGTCTCGGGAGAAATACAAAGTTGAAATGGATTGCTTAATGTTCTAGACTAGAGTGAATTTGGTAATATTTGAAAAAATGCCAGAGAATGTTCCTTATAATTTGACTCAAGCCCATTTAAATCATCAACATTTGTGTATGTCTGAGAATTCAGACCAGCTTTGAGTGGCTTATTTGTGTGATCAGCTGGATTTTCTTCTTAAGTGGTCAAAAGCTTAGGTACAGAACCCAGAGTAACCTTACTAGGAATAACTGGAGAAAATGAAATACTGGGAAAAGGTAGGACATCAGGAGAGAGAATCAACAAGCTCCATTGCCTGGTAAAGTTATGTTCACAGCTTACATCACTAGTCACTTAATATCTAGATCCCTGACATGCCACAAAAAAACATTCTGCTGTCTATAAACAAATTTCCAGTGGGAAAGCATGTTCTATACTCTCTCATTTCCCTTTTCATGTGTCTCCCCTCTCCAACCTCCTGCTGCCCTGACTCCCTAAAATCTTCTTCCACAGGCAGCAATCCACTTGCACCCCCTTTTCAAGCTTCAAATTTCTTGAAGGACCACTTCCATTCCTTGAAGGACCTGGAATTAGCAAAAATGGCAGAAATGCCATTTTATTTAGAATTTTAAACTTCCTAGTCCTGAGAAAATCAAATCAAGATCATCCTCCAATTTATACTAAGGTATGAATGTATATTTGACTAGATTGTTCTATACCAAATAAAGCACTCTTTATTGAATAGTGAATAAAGAACTCTTCTGTTGCAATATAAATTAGATGCTATGGTATAAAGCCCATGGCCTATCATAGTGTCTATAGTGTCTAGAATTCTACCATGATTGATTAAATTCATTGAGTTACAGAATATATTATTTTGGCATAGAGTGATATTATGGTTTGGGTCTGGAATATAACACAAAGTGTCCTGTTCAGAAGTAGGGCTTTGGAGAGGTAATTGGATCATGAATCCTCTGACCATATCAGTGGATTAATCCATTGATGGCTGAATGAATTGCTGGGAGGTGGGACCTAGTTGGAGGAAGTAGGTCACTGGGAGCATTCTCTAGAAGGGTTTATCTTCTCTTGCTCTCTCTCTCTCTCTCTCTCTCTCTCTCTCTCTCTCTCTCTCTCTCTCTTTCAGCTGACAGCTTTCCTTCTCCATGTCCTTCTAACATGATGTTCTGCCTCACCTTAGGCCAAGAGCAATAAAGCCACCTGACTAGTAACTGAAACCTCTAAAACTGTGAGCCAAAATAATGTTTTTTTTTTCCTCTTCTCCATTGTTTGTACCAGGTATTTTGGTCACAGCGATGAAATGCTGACTAACACAAGTATATGAATTCCCAAGCACTTTTTTTTTTAAGTATTGGGATTGAGCTCAAGGGTACTCTACCAATAAAGTATATCCCCAACACTTTTTATTTTATTTTGAGACAGGGTCACATTAAGTTGCCCAGGCAGGCCTTGAACTTTTAATCTCCCTGCCTCAGTTTCCTGAGGAGCTGGGATTACAAGTGTGCACTACTGTGCTATGATCCCTATATATGTTTTTAATTATATACATTTTAATTGTAATAATAAAGATCTAAGCAAATACAGAAGCAATATGGATATATTTCTGCCTCTTTCTCCCAATAGAAGAGCTCTTGGTTCACTAATACAGAGTGATCCTGTCAAATATACATTCCGGGACCTTCATAGGGACATCTTTGGTCATCTCCCAGTCACCTTTACCACAACTGCTTCACCCCACCTCTGGGCTTGGGAAATACTTCAGTATTCTCTTCAGCACTGGATTTAAAGAGTCTTTCACACTATTTTCAGAACCCCAGAACAAGATGTGTGGCCTTAAAAAAGAGTATTTAAATTTGGGAGCCTCTTGATATGGAAAATCTGATAACTCAGACTTGATTAAAGTAAAAGTTGAATTTTATAAAATGGATCTATCTTTTTAAAAAAATAGAAATGAGCACTGCCTAATATAACTGTCTGCAATAATTGAAATGTTCTAGGTCTTGGCTGTCCAATGTCATAGCCATTAACCATGTGTGATTACTGAGCACTTGAAATGTGACCAGTACAACTAAGGAACTGAATTTCTTTATTTTATTAAATTTTAATTAACTTAAATTTAGATAGCCACGTGGTTAGTGGCTCCCATTATGATCAGTGTAGATTCTGAAATATATAAGTTATCATTTATTTACCTCTGTTATGGCTTTCTTTTCTGCTTACATCTTCATACCATCTTCTCTGTGGGCTTCCTTCTAATATTCTGATGTCATAAAATTATGACACTTGCCAGTAGGATACTTGAAACTAACAGTAAAATGTGTCCATCCTGTGTACAACAACATTATATGCAAAGAATTTTATCCTGGAAACCTAACAAAGTGGCAGTAAGAGAGCTTTATTATTTAACCAACTGTAAGATAGCACTTACTATCGGCCAAGGACTGTGTGATTTATTCACATGAATCCAGTTAATATTCATAGCACTCCTATTAGATAGGGACTCTTTGTTAGTCTCATTTTGCAGAGGTAGAAACTGAGATTTTGAGACATCAATAACTTGCTCTATGTATCCTCATTAGGAAGTGGCAAAGTTGAGGTTCAAACTTAGGGAGTCTGGCTTAAAAATTCATCCAGTACTGGCTTCTAAGATTCCAAATTTTCTAAATCCACCTAATTCTCCTTAGCAAACATCATTTTCTGAATTTCCACTGTATGTTTCTTCTGTATAGGTCACTTAGCACTGACTGAGCAGGGATTTTCTGCTATACCCTACTAGTGCCAGGACACGTGGAAAGGATGATACCTGCAGGGATATAATATCTCCAGCAAAATATAGCAAGAATGAAAATCTGAAATGACTTATCCCTTCCCCCATGTATTTTTCATCCTGCTGGAGAAGAGAAACTACCTTACATTGGACTTTAGGATGCTGCATTATATGTCAAGACCACGTGATGATATTATTCCTAAATTCTGCTCTGCTGTTTCCAATTTTCTTCTATTTTTACAGCATGGTTTAGAAACCTATTCTAATAACCTATACCCATTAAACTCAAGTCATGAAGATCCTGGGCCATCCCATACATAAACTGCTCTTAAATGAGACCAGAACAATAATCACAGCTAAACCTCTGAAATATGGGGGCATCTCAGGAGCTAACTCCTTGAAGCCTAAAAGGGACAACAATGGCTTTGATTTGGAAGCTTTATTCTATACTGTCAGGTTCTACATGGAATATTCCCAGAATTATTGCTGGCTTCAGTTGAAACAGCAGATCAAGTTATTTTACAATGCCCATCTTCATGGAAGCATTGAACTTCAGTGAGGAAACAGAAAAGTCAAAGAGGGAGTGGACAGTTGGTTTCAAAATGAAAACCAATCTCAACCCAATGATTCTTGATTACCCAGTAATAAGCAAGGAGAATTAACCATCTTCACCCCTCTTACTTCAGTCATTACTATATTCCAAGGAACACACACTAATTTTCTATGATCTGTTCATCTTTGTTTTTATGTTCTCATGGAAAATGGAGAAGAAAGGATTTAAAGAATTGTAGCCTACAAGTAAACAAGTGTTTGAAATATATTCCTCAGGGGGAGAAAAACTGCCATCTCTGATGTCAACCTGGAAACTAATATTCCTATCATGGGTACTTTTAAAAAGCTTGTAGTGGGAATAATGCAGACATATCTAATATAGCTGAAATTTAGAGGAAAGAAAATCATATAAATAAAACAGCAAAAGTCTGAGACAGTTATTCTCTGACTGAACTATAACTTGCATTTGATCAGATTGGAATGATTTGTCTTGCTATGTCAGTGAGATAATAGTGTTCCTTTCCCCGGTATTCATTAGGTGCTGACTCTAAGGTAGGACAAACAGCAATGAATAGAAGCTATTAGCAATTGTTCCAGGATGATTCTGTGGGAAATATGAGCCATAGGATGGCTCAGAAAAAAAGCAAACACTTTAACAGATTGGAAGCATTAGTGATAGGTGAAGGGACAATTGGCATCCAATTATGTCTGGTCCCACTCATTTCTATTTTCACAGATTGTGACAAATATGTACTGTAGGATTTGGTGGGAAGTACTTCTTTTGTTTAGATCAGTGAATAAATATGCAATATTTAATGGAGAATGTTTCTTTCTTATAATGTCCTCATAGAAATTAAGATTCACTCAAGTTAATGAACAATTGGAATTTTAGTTTTGTTCTGGTTTTAATATAATACCAATGTCACAAGCAAAATTAGTCATTTTATCACAGCTTTTGGATGGTAAATGTAAGCCTCTTAAAAGCTAGAGCTACACAAAGAAAGCTTCTAGTGCTCATGAGCTTGGATATAGTAAAGTTCTGGATTGTTTTTTCTTTAAATCACAAATTGTCTTGGTGCATTAGCAATATATCAATTGCAATTACAGTGGAAATGGCACTCTGATTTAAAATGAAATGCTATTTCCTTTCCTTAAAATATTTCTTGAGTGTGAAGAGCACACAATTAATTACTATGGGTTTGTATTTAGGCCTGTGAACCTCCTGCTTAATGGATGTCCATAATATCACTTTTAGTTGTATTTTTCCCTACCAGTTACAAAACATTGCATGCTTCCTACATATAATATTGTTTGATAATTATTAATTTTCATATAATTTAATATGGTAAAATAATTATTTTTTAACTTACAAAGATTATTAATATAATACTAGCAATTAAAAATAATACCTTGGATTTATATGGCATATGATTCATATACTGATTGTCTCCACTTGGATTATGGGTACCTTGAACTCCGAGTGTTCAAATGTGAACTCTTCATATTTACCCAAAACTTATTCCTCCTTCTCTGTATGTAATTCAGTTAAGGCTACCACAAATCATCCAGCTATCCAAGCCAAAAACTGGGCATGATCTTACATTCTTTCCTCTTCCCTTTCTACTTCATTAAGTTCATTACCAAGCCTTATCAATTCTACCTCCTTGGTATCATTCAGGCTATGTCCTATTCGCTAATGTCTCTACTGTCACTTTGTAATTTTCATCCAGTACCAACTCATGCCTAGACTATTATAGAAGCCTCTTAAAGGGTCTCCCTGCCTCAGGGATTTTCCCACATTGCTCTCATTTTTTTTTTTCAAAAGGTTTCTCTGCCTCAGGGATTTTCTCACATTCTTCTTATCATGGCCCACAATTCATAACCTCTCCTCTTTTCTCTAATCCTTTTTCTCATTCTGCTCTCTCTGACTGTCATCCTGGGTTCATCCTTCTTACTTCTCATCCATTTTTACTCCTACTTCTCTCTTAGTATCCTCCGGAAGTGAGCATTCACCCTGGAAGCCATCTTCTCTCCCTACATGCCCATTGCTAACTGTCATTTCTTTGAGCACTCATTAAACTATATTATAATTGTAGTTTACTTGCCTGACTGACAAACTACTAATGATCCCTGACCTATGGTGTTGAGCTTAAGGTTTTTCAACTTTAGGATGGTATGAAAGTGATATGCATCCAATAGAAACCATTCCCAAGTCAGGCATCACAGCATATGCTTATAATCCCAGCAATTGAGGAGACCCATGCAGAAGCACTACAAGTTCAAGGCCAGAAGGTTCACAAGTTCAAGTCCAGCCTTGAGAACTTAGTGAGATCCTCAGCAATTAGCAAGGCGCTATCTATAAATAAATAAACAAACAAATGAACTGGGGATATAAAAAATAATGTTAGTGGTAAAGTGTCCCAGGTTCAATCTCCAGTACTAAAAAGAAATGAAAGCACCTATACTCAGAATTTTAAATTTGGATCTTCTCTCAGACTAATGATATGCAGTCAGATTCTCTCTGATGATGCTGGGCAGTGGCAGTGAGCCATAGCTCCCAGTCAGCCCCACAATCATGAGAAGAAACAACTGACAGTCTACAGTGTACTATATAGCTAAGCTGGGGTGTGTGATACATTAGATTCAGAAAATGCATTTTCCACATAGAATATTTTCAATTCATGCTGAGTCTATGTAACCTCATTATAAGTCAAGGAGTATATTATGAACACCTCAAGGGGAAAGAGTGGTTTTTTCCAAGTTTGTAATTTTGTGGGAGCAGATACAGGGGATTGGACCCAGGGGTGCTTAACCACTGAGCTACATTCCAGCCCTTTTTATTTTTTATTTTGAAACAGGGTCTCACTAGGTTGCTTAGGGTCTCACTAAGTTTATACTTGTAATCCTTCTGTGTCAGTCTCCATAGTCACTGGAATTACAGGTGTGTGCCACTGCACCCAGCTCAAGTTTGTATTTCTGAGAGCTAACATGTCTTATCATTGGAAGTATGCAATAAATATTTGCTTAATGAGTGAATGAATGAATACCTAGCATACTTCATCCATAATGTTCTTTGCTTCCTTTGGATACCAGTGTTGGATTAATCACCAGCATAAGATTGAAGTTTGTGATATACTAAGTAATACATATTGGATCTCTGTCCCCGGTTCCTGGCACAGAACTCCTAAAACTCTTTTAATTTTCTGAGTGATGGGAGTGCTAAGTGCATCTTTTGTTCTAACTTTGGGTCCTCAACCCTGATTTATGACACAAAGCTCCTAAATCCTTTGGAATTCCCTGGGTGATAGGAGTGTCTTTTGTTACAATGAGATGATTGTTGGTGGGCTCATGGGTGATCACTAGAAGGGCCAAGCCATGGTTAGAAGCTTGACCCACCCATTCCCTATCCTGCAAGAAGAAGAAAGGGGCTAAAGATAGGTTAATAATTGATCATGCCTACATGATGAAGCCTCCATAAAAATCCCTAAACTACAGGGTTAAGAAAGTTCCTGGGTTGGTGAACATGTATACATGCCAGGAACGTAGGGTACATGAGGACAGAAGTTCCCATATTCAGGATCTTTCTAGGTCTCCCTCTATGTATCTCTTCATCTGACTGCTCATCTGTACACTTTATCATAACCTTAAACCAGAAAATGTAGATGGTTCTCAGGTTCTGTGAACTATAATAGCAAATTACTGAATCTATAGGAACCCCTGAATGTAACCAAGTTGGATAGAAGTGTAGCTAACCTGGGTACCCACTACTTCGTATTGGCATCTGAAGAGGGGGCAAATCTTGTGGGACTAATCCCTTAACCTGTGAAATGTGCACTAATTTCAGGTAGTTAGTATGATAATTCAGTTGTAGAACACCTAGTTGGTGTTGAGAAAGCTAGAAAATTGATTGGTATGGGAAAACTCTCCCCATATTTGGTGTCAGATGTCAAGTGTGAGAGTAAAAAAACAGGCTTTCCTTTATAGTAAGAACTTGTTTTAAAGTGAAAACAAGCTTGACAGGAGAAATGATAGTGGGTGCATGTCTGGAGACAATTCTCTGTAGGTGTGTGTGTGTGTGTGTGTGTGTGTGTGTGTGTGTGTTTGTGTGCATGTATGTGTGTGTGTGTGTTTCTGCACATTTTGCCACCAGAGGCACTGACTACCTTTGTTTCAGATTAAATTTTCTAGGCTCTTTGTATGGTAAACAGCCTTAGAAGACAGAAATAATATCTCCCTTTGGAGCAAAGGAAATTGACTGCTATAATAAAGGAAATGTCTTTATTATAATAAAGGTAATGTCTTCCTCTAGTGCAAAGGTCAGGTATATTTTACTCACTGACCACTATAAAAAGTTTGAGTTCCCTAAGTTCAGGGTGCCTCTACTATAATGCAACCCACAAATGTGCAGTTGTCACCTGTAAGAATTGAGATTTAGGGAACCAGTACATATGCTAGCATTCTGCCTACTACTACTGAGCTCTTTTGTCTCTAACCCAGTAGTCTCATATCTTAAGCCAGCACCCATGAAACTGTAGTAAGTGAATTTGTTAACTTACAAATGGAGTTAAATCTCAGAACTTTCATGGTTATTGAAAGTACTAACTTGGAAGAACCTAACCAATCTATAGACACATCTATAGTGGGGACTATCAAGTTTCCTAGCAAAGGTAGATCAGCATTTTGTGTCATGATAGTGTTAGAGATTTTATATTGGCAGTATGGGTTTGTCTGATGATATGAGAAATGTGCTATCCAATTAACCTTACAGATTACCTTCTTCAAAGGCTAAATAAGCAACATGACAGTGATGGGGTCAAGATGGAACCAACTACATTGTCCAGGGAATTGTTGCCCCAATGAAATTAGTACCATTTTAAAGCAGATCTTCCAAGTAAATGAAGCCTGAAATATGGATTTTATATTAATATATTCTGATAAATAAATTTTGAAAACTAATTTGCCTTTCAAGTAACACATTTTATGTTAAGTTAAACAAGCAAACAAAAAAACCACTGCTGTGTGCCACCTCTGCCCCAGAACAAATAGAAAATAGCCCAGGTCTTGTGTACTATTTGTCCACAGGTGCCAAAAGAAAATGAAGGATAAAACACAGCTACCAACCGAGGCAAAGCAGATCATGAACACCATTTCATTTTTATATCTCCATGATGAGTATTCATCCTTCTTTTTCCTCTTCCACATGTGGTCTCTTGTGGCCTGCTTCTTTTTCCCTCATCTCTCTCTAATTATAGGCTGCATTTATATTAATATAAACTGGATTTCATCCATATTAATTGATCATGTTTTCAGAAAAATCAGAAGACAGAATCATAAATAATAATATTACTTAACATTTGTTGAACACTTAACTGTGTGTGAAGTACTATAGCAAGCAATTTGCATACATTAAATCAGTTTGGGTTGCTATTAAAATACCATAGACTGGAAGCTTATAAACAACAGAAATTTACTTCTCAAAGTGCTGAAGGCTAGAAATCTGAGATCAGGTTGCCAGCATGATTGGGTTTTATGAGAGTCCCTTTCTAGGTTGCAGACTGTCAATTTCTCCTTTTATCTTCACACAACACAAAGAGATCTAGAGAATTCTCTGCAGTCCCTTTCATAAGGGTGCTAATCCTATTCTTTAGGTCCTCACCCTCATGTCCTAATCACCTCCCAAAGCCTCTCCTTTACCATCACTTAGGGGTTAAATATTTGGGGAGGAAACAGCATCCAGTCCATAACAATTGCCTCATTTAATTCTCATAACAATCCTTTTGGAAGATTGTCCCTATTATATAGTAGAGAAAAATAGGATGGTGGATGCTGAGGGATGGGGAGAAGTAGAAATGAGGAATGATGGCTAAATGGGTATGGGGTTTTAATTCTGAAAAATGAAGTGAGTTCTGGAGATTAGTTGCACAATGATGTTAACCTAGTAAACCTTACTGAAATGAACACTTAACATGGTTACAAAGGTAAATTTTATAGTATGTGTATTTTACCATAATTTTTAAGATACATGAATATTAAAAATTTTAAAAGACTGGAGGAATATGAGTCAAAATGGAAGCAATGCTTATATTTGGAGAGTACTGTTGAAATAATAGTTATATCTAGGGGTACTCTGAGATTGCATTTTACCTCTATTTCCAGCAATAAACAATAAAAAAATAGTTGGGAGGGGAGTTAAAGGGTAGATTCTCTATGACATGCCCCATGGGGCACACCAACATGTCCATTTCTGTAGCCATCTTTTTCCGTATTTCTCTGATCCTATTGTGCCCTCCGTATTACTATATCATAACCTGAATCTAGTGAGTTCCTTAGCCTTCTAATATCTATTACTGTGCAATATCTCAGAAGAAATAAAGTTGTGGTTGCTTTTAGTAATATATAAACCCATTTAACCACCCAACTTATGTAGTTTCATCATGGTCAGAAGCTAAGACCACTGTCATGAGCTTCTTTGTCCCCACTTTGCTCAAGTAAGAGGAACAGGTAACTCTGTTGTTCTCCCTCCCAGCAGCAAATCATACACTTTGGTCAAATCCACAAATATTTATTTAGCAATGTCTATACACAAAACAAAACCAAAGTTTTTCCTGAGGCAAACTTGCATCCTCTGGAGGGAGAGTCCTTTAGCCTTGTTTTGTTGGGTTCCACATCGGCTAAGGTTCAAGAGACTAGGCCATGGCGATGAGAAGACCACAGATTGTCCTGTGAGCTGTGCTGGAAATGCTGAATTTGAGAGAAAAAGAAATTCCAGAGGGCTGGGGATGTGGCTCAAGCGGTAGCGCGCTCGCCTGGCATGCATGCGGCCCGGGTTTGATCCTCAGCACCACATACCAACAAAGATGTTGTGTCCACCGAGAACTAAAATAAAATAAATATTTAAAAAAATTTCTCTCTCTCTCTCTCTCTCTCTCTCTCTCTCTCTCTCTCTCTGTGTCTCTCCTCTCTCTCTCTTAAAAAAAAAAAAAAAGAAATTCCAGAAACATTGTAGACCAGACTCAGCTCTGAGAAATTTCTATGTTTGACAGGCATTGGACAATTCAAATTAGAGCTAGGAATTTCAGTTTCCAATGTGTATGTACACATGAGGATAATTAGCTAATAAGTATACACACAGGTTTGTATATATATATATATATGTGTGTGTGTGTGTGTGTGTGTGTATGTGTGTGTGTGTGTATACATAAATAACTTGATAAAGATATATATAAGTATACATACATATGAATATATTTATATATGTAACTTGGTAAAGGCAGATGTTATTAGAAAGCATTATTGCAAGGTGAAGGAAACTATTGCAATAGGGACAGTACTGTTTTTCTTTTGTCTTTTTTTCTTTTTCTTTCTTTCTTTCTTTTTCTTTTTCTTTTTTTTTTTTTTTTTTTTTTGTACTGGGTATTGAATCCAGAGATGCTTTAAAAATGAGCTATATCCCCAGGCCTTTTGTTTGTTTTGTTTTGAGACAGGATTTCCTTAAGTTGCCTAGGGCCTCACTGAGTCGCTGACCTCAAACTTGCGATCCTCCTGCCTCAGCCTCCTGAGTAGCTGGAATTATAGGCATGTGCCACCATGCCCAACTGGGACAGTATTTTTGCCTGTAAGATTTGCAGCTGTTTTCCATGCCTTTTAATACTCACAGTTTATTAGCATCACATGCTATCCAGACTTACCTAAACATTTTTATTGTCAATCCTTGCAACATATATAGGAAGATGATGAAAGTATTCAAGTCTCCTTTATCATTCAGCAATAGATCAAGGAATGGAATTTAAACTTCCACACTAATATTTAGGAACTGACTGAATAGGAAAACAGGGGTTATAGAGATAACCAGATTTGGTAACATTCAAAATTGAGATAGTAGCTGGGCATCATGGTGTATGCCTGTAATCCCAATAACTTAGGAGGCTGAAGCAAGAGGATCACAAGATCAAGACTGGCCTCAGCAACTTAATGAGACCTGTATCAAAATAATAAATAAAAAGGGGTGGGAATGTTAACTCAGTGTTTAAGGATCCATGGTTTCAATCCCCAGTACTAGAAAAAAAAATTAAGACAATGAAGTACTAAAATCTCTTGGTCCAGACATCCAATACTCTGCAATCATTTATGAATAAATTTATTTTTCCAGGAGACTCCCACATTGAAATATTCTGTCTTGGGGTCAGAATGTGAATACTTGGCTCCACACAATTTTTAGTTTGCTAATACTGTCATAATATCAGAGGACTTGTTAGAACATCTGGGTGTATTCCACTGTAACAAATTACATATAGTCCCTTTTTTTGTAAACTATGGTTCTTTTTAGTTATACATGACAGCAGAATCCATTTTGATATGATTATACAAGCATGGAATATATTTTGTTTGATTCAGACCCCAATACTTCTCCATCCCCTTCCCTCTCCACACTCCATGCCTCTTTCCTCTATTGATCCCATGCAAAGTAATCTTAACAACCAATGTGAAAATTATAATTGTTCTGTGACCTTTACAAATTGTTTTAAAATAATTAAAATTCCTCCTCTTGTTAGCTACAAATATATAGGAAATTAAAATAGTAAAATTAATATGTGTTTGGCATACTGTAATTTAAAACATTTGATACTTTGAGAACTAAAGTGTTTCATTTCTTTGTAAAATACTTATCAAAAGTAGTTTGAGCAGTGCCTGCTTCCTTCTTCTTTTCATATAATCTTCCATATGGAGCAAACCCTTTACTGTCTCTTGGCAAATTGTCATAGTACCATCCATCTATTTATTTATTTATTGGTACTGGGGATTGAACCCAGGGGCTCTTAACCACTAAGACACATCCCTAGCCCTTTTATTTCGTTTTTTAAATGAAATATTTAAGGTTTCATTAAATTGTCTAGTGTCTGGCTAAGTTGCTAAAGCTAGTCTTGAACTTGTGATCCTCCTGCCTTAGCCTCCTGAGCCACTGGGATTATAGATGTGTATCGCCATGCCCAGTTGTCATACTCCTTTCTATGTTTGAATCAGCTGCCATAATTTTGCCCTATGCACTTGCAGTATTGTAAAATATCTTGGCAGTTCCTTTAATGTTTTGGTTGGGTTTGATTTGGTTTGGTTTGGTTTGGTACCAGGGATTGAACCCAGGGGTGCTTAACCACTGAGCCACATCCTCAGTCCTTTTTTATATTTTATTTTGAAACAGGATCTTGCTAAGTTGATTAGGGCTTTGCTAAATTTCTGACACTGGCTTTCAACTTGTAATCCTCCTGCCTCAGCTTCCTGAGCCATGAGGATTACAGGCATGCCCCACCATGCTGTGCTCCTTTGACATACTTTTGCTAGTTTCACGTCTTCAGGGATAGCTTCATTCTTTCCATCATGACTACTTCCCTCATTTTCAAGTTTGATATCTTCCCCTTCATTAAGTCTCTAGAGAATAGAGATAGAGTCAACATTGCCACAGTCTCTTCTTTTATAATATTCTGTCAGCTATTTTTGCATTTATATTCAATGTAATTTTAACTTCCAGTTTTACCACTTTCTGTTTCTTTGCTGCACTTTCATCTTTCTTGACTAATTTCTCTTTCTAATTATCCATTTTTGCATAATGTCATATGGATTTATCTCTGGGTGGCAAGGAAGCACCACAGGTATACCTTTGTTGCCCTTGCATGAGGTGAAGAACAGATGTTCAGTGACCAATCACCGACAGGCTTTGAAAGAAGTGATTTGATTGGCCACAGCTTGTGATGCACTTCTGTTATTTTGTACTTGACTTGTGAACCAAAGAGTTAGCAGCCAAGTGTTCACTTTATGTAATTACTCAGTTAATATATCAGGGTGATGCAATTTGAATCATATTGCTAGAGAACTGATTTAATTTAACTGAAGTGGAACTGCAGTGTCTGAAAGTTTTGAATATCAAAACTGTGCAAGGCAAATA
This sequence comes from Ictidomys tridecemlineatus, assembly GCF_052094955.1. NCBI lineage: Eukaryota > Metazoa > Chordata > Mammalia > Rodentia > Sciuridae > Ictidomys > Ictidomys tridecemlineatus. The sequence goes on from NC_135493.1 coordinate 89,205,841, forward strand.
CTTACTATCTCTAGCAAAACCATGAGATTCGCAAACTTCTTCTCATAACTCTGAGTACACAGTGTTACCCCAGAGTTAGTGTCAGAGTTTAATTTGCACAAATAATTTGGTGATCATAAGATGCCCAAGATGTCACCAGAATGCTTACTCAAGTGCCCCTCCATCCCACAATAGAGCAAAGATGGCTTTGGTTTATAGACACCTGGGAATGAATGCTCCTAAGAGAGGAAAGTGCCAGTCTCAAAGCCTGCTCCTAAGAGAATTGTGGTAGAAGGTTCACTTGAGGCAATTGTTTGGTGGTCAATGTGACCTGCAGAAGACCCCTAAGAAGGCAGAAAGGCCTCAACCACTGCCTTGAATTTGAATTGTTTAGAATTATATGCACTAACCAAGGGGACTTCCTGAGCAATTTCCCACTAAGGACGTTGCCGAGAAAGGCAATTTGCAGTGCCCAGCAACAGAGTGGGGCTAGGCCTATTTCAAGTACAGTGGCAGAAAAACACTGCTGAAAGGCTCACTGGAAAAAACAACCAGGATAAAATGTTTTTGCAATTCTTTAGCTGGTATTTATTAGCCTAATGATATTTTATTTTTATTATTATTATCGTCATCAATTTTTTTGTTGTTGTTGTTACTGGGAATTGAATCTAGGGACACTTTACCACTGTACTACATCCCCAGCCCTTTTTTATTTTTTTTAATTTTTTTTTTTTTACTTTGTCTACCTTTTCCAAGGCAGTACTGCTGGCATAGTCTTTAGGAATTGATCAATAAACATTCCAGATCCCTACTTTGAGACGGGGTTTCACTAAGTTATTTAGGATTTAACTAAATTCCTGAAGTTGGCCTCAAACTTGCAATCCTCCTGCCTCAACCTCTTGAGTCGCTGGGATTACAGGTAAGTGCTACCATGCCTGGGGCCTATGTGATAATTTACAGACCTCACACAACAAAGCTTGCTCTTTCATTCAACAAATTATTACCGAATGCTGACTCTGGCCTGTACTATGCAAGGTCCCAGGGTAAGGTGATGATGATCACAGACCTCTCAGGAAGGTGGCCATCAAATTGCCAATGACACAATCATATCATTATAATCAAGACATCAAAATAAGCACAACAGAGGAGATTCACAGGGTACCATGATTATGTAGAAGGTAGGAGGAATATTTGGGGAAGAAATTCTTTTCTTAAGAGAGTTACACTTAGGCACCCAACCTGAATCCACACATTGTAAAGCCAGTCTGGCATGCTATGGACATCACAGTGCTCCTCTCTGTGCAGGGACTACCCTGATCTACTTGAGTCAGCCCACTCTCCATTTTCCCTACTCTGGTCTTGCCTTGCCCTACAGATTTAACATATATGGTTGGCAATCTGGCTGCAAACTTGGCTCTATGAGCAGTTTTGATTCTCTGCTCATGTCTAATCCTGCTACCTTGACACTGAATCCACAGGCATGAATGTCCCTTAAGTGACCACAGCCTCACCTGTAGGATCCAGGCAATTTTGTGAAATGTATATGGTTAGAATTTCAAGATGCTCTACCCAAATCCACTTAAAACATAAGGTCCACTGCCATACCTTGAATCCCAGCAACTCAGGAGGCTGAGGCAAGAGGATTGAAAGTTTAAGGCCAGTAGGGCGTGGTGATATACGCCTATAATCCCAGTAGCTCGGGAAGCTGAAGCTGGAGGATCAACAGTTCAAAGCCAGGCCAGCCTCAACAATGGGGAGGCAGACACTAAGCAATTCAGTGAGACCCTGTCTCTAAATAAAACATAAAAAATACAGGTTGTGGCTGTGGCTCAGTGGTAGGTAGAATGCTACCTCAGCACCACATAAAAACAAAATAAAGGTATTGTGTCCACCTATAACTAAAAAAAATAAATGAAAAAATATATAAAATAGGGCTGGGGATGTGACTCAGTTGTCAAGTGCCCCTGAGTTCAATCCCCGGTACCCCCCTTACCCCCAAAAAATTCATGCCCAGCCTAGGCAAGTTATTGAGGCCCTAAGCAGCTTAGCAAGACCCTGTGTCAAGATAAATAAATAAATAGAACTGGGGATGTGGCTCAGTGGTTAAGCTACCCTGGGTTCAATCCCCAGTACCAAAATCAACAACAAAAAACATTCAGTTCACAATAACTAAGTCAATTTTTCCCTTTTCGAAGGCAGTACTGCTGGCATAGTCTTTAGGAATTGATCAATAAACATTCCAGATCCCTAGTTACTTGGTGAGGGTGTGGCAATAGCTCTGAGATATGTGTTCTACAGTCTCTCTAAGGTCCCTAATGGGTCTGAGCCTCAGTTGTTCCCAGTGGTAACCTACTTGAAAAAGCACACTTTATTGGCTCCCTTCACTTCCCTGTTTCTTTCTTTCTTTTTTTGGTAGTGCTGGGGATTGAACCCAGGGCCTTGTGCATAGGACGCAAGCACTCTACCAACTGAGCTGTATCCCCAGTCCCCCTGATTCATCTCCATGCTTCATTGCCAGTATTTTCTAGGCTCATCTGCCAGATAAATGACTTATACTTGAATAGTTGTCCCACTATCTGGATAACCCAACTTGGTCAGATGTCTATGAGTAAGTGCCACCTTCCTGGCAACATACTAAGTATTTGACATGCTTCATCTCAATTAATCTTCAAGACTACTTAAGAGAAAAAGAAGACTACTGGGCAGGTATTTACTGTGTTTCCCAGAGTCTTACAGATAAGAAATTGAGGCCCCAAGAAGTGGCTTAAGATCACACAGTCAATTAATGGAGAAGCCAGGAGTAGCTACATTAACTTAAACTAATTTCATGAATTATGAACAGCAAAGGTAACCTACCTCATGAATGCTCTCAGAATGATTTGTACTTACTTTCCTTACTTCTTTTTTTCTCCATGGTGCTAGGGGTAGAACCCAGGGCCTTAGGCATGCTACATCCCTAGCCCCTTACTTTCCTTACTTCTGAAGACACCCTACTTTAAGGCCATCTGGGTTCCCATAGTATTCTAACATACAGACTACATCTTCAATTTTTTGTGCATATACTATTTGAGGGCAGTTATTAGCCTAATGAGGGGGTACACCTATGCAAACTGTAGTGGAGGTTTTATCTTAAGTTTTATAAAAACCATATAGAGTCCAAATGAGTAAAGTTTGACTTTATTTTGAAATTTATGAAAGTTAACACATATAAAGACTATAATGTGAGTGTAAATCTTATTCCATTTTTGATGATGGGGTCAACGAAAGGTGGTTGAAAAAAAAAGGAAAATTTTTTTCTCTGAAAGGCACAAAATAAAAAACAAGCAGTGGGAGCTAAAACTACAAAAGACAGCTGAAGAAGTTCTAAATTGTAACTCCCAGGGTTTTAAGTGTTGAGATGAGTTTTCTTCATGTGAAACAAAAGGAAAATCAGTTAATGAGACTGAAGGTGAAGTGTTATGAATTTTCAGAGAAAGCAAGCTGACACTTGATTGGCATATTGAAGGAGAGGAGGAGAATGAATGGAAAATTTATCAGACAAAGTTTACAGTTGCCTTTTTAACCTCAGAAATGAACAGGAGTGAGGATAGAAAAATAAATGCTTTCAACCTTAAAATAAATGGCTAAAAATTATGAACCCTGATTGTCTGGAAATAAGGAGGATTTGTCCAACTGATATGAAATGTCGGTGATGCATCTAAAAGCAAGGATGAAAAAAAGCTATGGGGATAGAATACCCACAAAGTAGAATTGAGAATTAATGTCTAATGTCTCTGGGATATTCAGCAAGGCCCAGGTTCTCTGAGGCCCTACTTGAGCCCAACAGAAGCATAACAACTAGGTCCAAAGGAATACAGAGACAGGAGCACAGGAGTGCCGGATATTACCTTCTCTCCATCTTTTATTTGCCATTTGGAGCCCTGTCTTATTTACTGGGTTCATTCCTTCATCATTTCATGGCTTGTTGCTTTTTCTCTGAAGTGCTTAGGCCCTCAATCACCTCCTCTAAGCAGGTATCCTCAGAGTTCAAAATCCATCCTTGGTCCCAAATTTGTTCTTGAGGGTTGGACTCTGAACATGAAGAGTACCAGACAAGTGATGGGACTTTGGGGAGTATACAAATACCAAGAGTGACTTGAAAGTCATAGGAGCCATTGATTTCTGGCCCTGTCTGCTTTATGCTTATAGCCAGGCAAATGCCCTTATGGTCATCTTGCATGGGCTATACACTGTGACATTTTCTTAACAGTCCTATTCTTTGCTGTATCTTTTTCCATATATTTTATTGGTACATTATAAATACACATAATAGTAGGATTCTTTGCTTTACCTTAAGTCATTATTGAACCCAGATAGCCATAGGTAGGTCTTTTAGTAGGATTCTACAGAGAAATGTAGCCTATAGGAGATAGATACAGATAAAAATATAGATGATCAATAGATAGCTGTTGTAAGGAATTTGCTTGTATGATTATGGAAGCTGAGAAGTCCAAAAATATGCAATGGGCAAGTTGAAGACCCAGAACAGCCAATTGATATAGTTGCACTCTGAGTTTGAAGGCCTGAGAACCAGGAAATCCAATGGAGTAAGTTTCATTCTGGAGGCAGGAGAAGACCTTGGTTGAAGTGCTTAGTTGAAGTGCTTAGCTGGGCATGGTGGTGCACACCTGTAATACAGCAACTCAGGAGGCTGAGGCAGGAGGATAGCAAGTTTATGGTCAACCTGAGTAACTTAGCAAGACCCTGTCTCAAAATAAAGAGGACTTGGGGTGTAGCTCAGTGGTAAAGCACTCCTATGCTCAATTCCCAGACCCCCCTCCCCACAACACACACACAAAGACCAATGTACCAGCTCAAGCAGTCAGGGAGGTGAATTTCCTTATTAGCCTTTTAGTTCTATTAATTTCTTCAATTGATATGCTGAGGCACCAACATCATGGAGGACAATCTGCTTTACTGAGTTTACTTATTTAAGTGTTAATCACACTCAAAAACACCCTCACAGACATATCCAGAATAATATTTGATCATATGTCTGGACACCACATGGCCCAATTAAGCTGACACATGAAGTTAACCAACACAGTAGAATTATCCTTAAAAGGCCAGGCAGGGTGGCACATGCCCATAATCAAAATGACTAGGGAAACTGAAGCAAGAAGATCATAAGTTCAAGGCCAGCCTCAGCAATTTAGGAAGACCCTCAGTGACTTTAGTGAGACCTTGTCTGAAAAAACAGTGCTTGGGATATAGCTCAGTGGTAAAGTAGTCTGGGTTAAATCCCCAATACAAAAAAAGAAGAAGAAGAAGAAGAAGAAGAAGAAGAAGAAGAATTATCAATAAAAGTTAGCAAAGTATGTAGTACCCAATTTCTGGGAGAAATTCTTGGAGAGCTTCTCACTTCCTACCAACTAAAATGTCTGTCCAATGCTCTTGCCAGTTCAGGAATAAAACATAATAAATGAGAGATTATTAGGTATGTATGTATTTTTTAACAATCATGGACAATGGCCCAGAAGATTGATAAAGAACCCTTATTTCTACCCCTATCTCTTCTCATCTCCAGAAAACCTTGTGAATTCAGGACAGGACATGGCTTTTTAGCCTCATTAGAAGTGTGAAAAAGGACAAATTTAGAAAAATACATGAGTTAGTCACCAAATATAGTTAATTAACATGTTTTTAAAATATTATAAATTTTAATGTTTTTATTAGTGTATTATCATTATATATGATAATGGTGGTTCACTTTGACATATTCATAGACACATATAACATAACTTGCTGCTTTTCAATCCCCAGTACTTTTTCTTTCCATTCCATCCTCTCTCCTTCAGCCCCTTCCTCTACTCTACTTGACTTCCATTATTTTTATTGTTTTTTAAATTGCTGCATAATAGTTATACATAAAATGGAACTTATTATGATATATTCATACATGCACATAGCATAATTTTGTCAATTTCTTCCACAGCTCCTCCACTTTCCCATCCTTTCTCTCTCCCCCCAATCTCTTTCCTCTATTCCACTGTTATCCCTTCTACTTTCATGAAATCACCTTAATGAATGTTATAAATTTTTAATAAAAATTTCCCTTAAAATTGAGACTGATTTCCTGATATCAGTTGTCTCTTTGCCCCCAGCTGCCAATTCTTCCCTTCACCTGCAGTTGCTGCTATTGGAAATTGGCCACCATCAGTCATCAGGAGGCTCCTTCCTGTCAATGCTTAAATTACATGTTTTCCAGGATCTTCCATTTATACAAAGAGAGAAAGAGAATATCCATATGCCTTATTCCTTTTTTATATCTCCTTTATACAAGGCAAAACAGCAACCACAAAAGCGATGAGTATTGGGGCTGGGGTTGTGGTTCAGTGGTAGAGTGCTTGCATAGCATGTATGAGGCACCGGATTCAATTCTCAGCACCACATACAAATAAATTTTTTAAAAAAATAAAGATTCATCAACAACTAAAAAATATATAAAAAATTGATGAGGGGCTAGGGTCGTGGCTCAGTGGTAGAGCACTTGCCTAGCATTTGCGAGGTCCTAGGTTCAATCTTCAGCACCACATAAAAAATAAATAAAAATAAAGGTATTGTGTTCAACTACAACTGAAAAATAAATATTTTTTGAAAAGTGATGAGTACTGATAATTGACATTTCTGAATTCTTTTGGGATCCATTTGGAACCAGACTTCATGACATTTTTAACAATGGTTCCTAGTTGTTATTTTGATTTTGTTTGTCTGTTTTGTTTTGTTTTTGTCACTGCTTTGCAGTGAGAAGTTTTGTAGAAACAGGGTGATCATAATTCTCAATTTGTCAATTTATGACTATTGCCCTGACTTAATTTGTTAATGACATCTCTTTTCACTCCACAAAGTCTCCTGGTTCAGATAATGAATCATATGTGCACCCTATTTATAGGGTGCATTTGGAACAGCTTAATGGTAGCTGAGTCTCATTGGCAAATGTTTAACAGTTCCTCTGCTTTCCTCTATGGTTTTTCTGAGACCATATTAGAGCTTCATCATCAGTGTTGGTGCATGCCAAGGTAAACATCTAAAAAGGATGTCCTTATGGAGTAGTCTCCACTATACCATGTCAACCATTACTGGGAATTTCTGTTTACTTGATATATATTTGTTGTTGATGGACCTTTATTTTATACATTTATTTTTTTTATGGTGCTGAAAATTTAATCCAGTACCTCACACAAGCTAGGCAAGTGTACTACCACTGAGCACAACCCAGCCCCTGTGTACTTGATTTTAAATAATCTAATCTCTTAGTCTCTAAAGTTCTGCTTCAAAAGTCTAACCTGGAATCCAGTATTTTTTATTAATATTTTAAACTCAGGAAACGTGTCTTTTCTTTCCACCTTGATTTTTTATTTTTTTCTTGAAAACACAAAGGTTTTGAGCTCTGTGAAGAACCTGTGTTTACCTTTGTGTTTTTCACTCTATAGACGGCAAGTTTCTTTTATCACTGAGTCTGCCAGGAAGATCATCCAGGGTTTGTTTGAGTCCAAGTTGCTGCACAAGAGAGTTCATTTTGCTTAGCCTATCTGATTGTACCCAAAGGTAAAGCAGGACAATCCTCATCTCCTCACTCTGTTTTTGCAGTACAGAAGATTGAGCCCATGGGTGCTCTGCCACTGATCCATATTCCCAGTCCTTTTATTTTATTTTATTTTTTTTTTGTCTCACTAAGTAGCTGAGGGCTTGGCCCAGGCTGGCCCTGAACTTGCCATCCTCCTGCCTCAGCCTCCCAAGCAACTAGGATTACAGGCATGCACCTGTAATGTCTTCTGATGTCCTTTGAAATCATCATTAATTCATTTTATGGAACCTTTGCTCAAGTAAAAAACCATGCTTGAGTCAACAGTCACAGAGTGAAATAGAAAAGAATAAGATGATGGCCTGCTGGGGGACACCTGGCTGAGGGAAATGGAAGTTTTCTTGCATTCTGAGCTCCAGGGAAGGCTATGGATGAGCCTTCTTCTCCTTCTTTTTTGTTTCTTTTTTTTAAATTATTGGTTGTTCAAAACATTACATGGCTCTTGACATATCATATTTCATACATTTGATTCAAGTGGATTATGAACTCCCATTTTTACCCCGTATACAGATTGCAGAATCACATCGGTTACACATCCACGTTTTTACATACTGCCATACTAGTGTATGTTGTATTCTGCTGCCCTTCCTATCCCCTTCCTATCCCCCCTCCCCTCTTCTCCTTCTTTTCTTTCTCCTCCTCTTTCCTTTCCTTTCTCTGACTCACCTCTATTTTTCTTTAGTCCTAAATTCTTGCCCTCTCTTCTTCTTCCCTGGTTTCTCCTGTCTTCTACTTTTCCTTTCTCCTGTGTTCTCTTATCCCACCTTCTCCTTTTGTCCCCTCACAATCTGCCCTTTTTCCTCACTCTGCCTCTGGCCCTATCATTAGCTCCATCTTTCAAGGAAACTTCTCCCCAGAATTCAGCATGATCTTCCCAGAATTGGTGGTGCCTAAAGCTTTCTAAGTTAAGAGCTTCTGGGATAAGTGCCTATGGTCTACTTCTTTTCATAAAGTGAGTGATAAAGAGGTTTCAAGGAACTGCTTCCATGAAAAACAACTTCAATGAAATCTAGTATGTAGATAACATGGGGGTTAAAAGATCCCACTGGATCATATAGCAGGCAGGGAGCTTTAGAATGCGTATGGGACCCAGAACAATTTCAGATGTCCACACACAAAGGTTATTGTTAGCCTGTGCTGAAAATAGAAATACAGCATCACTTCCATGATGATATCTATGTGTACAAGTATCATTGGTGGTAGCTGTGCGTGACATTTTCTGTACATTGTAAAACCTGAAAGCAGTGTATACTTGTAAAGAGTGGCATTAAAGTGAATTTAGCTGGTCAATAAATAATGACCCTATGTGATTCTTTTGGCAAATGAATATTCTGGACATTGAAAACAATTTTATTCTATTTCTTACAATTTAGTTTTGTTTTAAACACAGTGCACACACATAGTTCCTTTAGCCTCTCTTCTTTCCAACATATATTTCAAAACTTCTTTTACCCAAGGTTCTGTCCTATGGGTAAGAAGAAACTCTGCTTTGCATATCTGTCATATTTCTTTCCCTAAATCAATTTGGATTTTTTTTCTCATTTTTTACCTACCACTAAGTAGAACTAGATGACAATTTTATATTCAAAGGAATTTGCATGATATAAATGTGCTATTAAATAAACATAATGGAAATGTATTGCTCTATTGTAAATTACTAATATAATCTCATTTCCATCTGGGATTTTTTTAAAGCATGGTTAAATTTTTAGTAATGGTAAGTTAATGACATATTAAAAATGAAACAAGAACCATTTATCTGAAGTATCAACAATATTATTATTATATATCTTAAAAGGTCATCATTTATTTAAAACATAATTATAGAATGACTCTAAACCACACAGAGACTTACTTTTCAAAGTATACATTACATTTTTCCACTGAGACTTAACTGTATTTAAACAGTGGTGGTTGGATTTTTGAAGGCAGGAAGCACTATATCATTATTGTGTGTTTGTCCTTTGAACAAATTTGGCCCACAGGGCATTGACCTTCTAAAATCAAAACCAACAGAGCCCACATCAATGAATCAATAGTGTTAGATCTAATCTCTCCTCTTTTGCCCTAGATTCAGGTTTTAGGGGTTATGTGAACTTAAGATAAAAGAGAATATGATGAAAATAACTGGGCTAGCTGGAAAAAAAAAATCCGCCTGGGAAATGGGGAAAAGTTAAGTGTACCATTTAAATGGAGCTTTTTCTTTCTGGCAAAGATCTCCCCAAGTTTTTATGATAAATTCAATATGGTGCATGTTAATAATTAACTCCTGATTATTTAAGAAAATTAAGTACATGGATTATCAAAAGTAGAATTTATAAATATTCTGTTCCACTTAACAGTTATCTTCCTGTTGTTTTTTCTTCAACTACTATAAAAATCATTTTAATTTATCCTAGGGGCACACTTCAGTCTGGTGGTGAAGGGTCCAAGCTTCTTAGAGTATGTTATGAAGGGAAAGATTCACACCATGTGAAATATTTACCACGGTCAGACATGGTGATGCACACCTGTAATTCCAGCAACTCAGGAGACAGGAGGATCACAAATTTGAGGCCAGCCTCAGCAATTTAGTGAGATCCTAAGCAGCTTAGCAGGACCCTGTTTCAAAGTAAAAAATAAAAGGGCTAGGGGAGTGGCTCAGTGGTAACTGAGTATCAGAGAAAGGGTGTGGAGAAATACTTACCAATAGAAACTAGAGATGATAACAAGAATTGGTGTTTATGTGACATTATACCACTCCTAAATTTCACAGACATTATTATGTATCACTCAACTCTGGGAGGTAGAAAAGGTATATATATATATATATATATATACTCAAGAAAAGGTTTATATATATATAAAATTGCTATCCAGAGTTTATAGATGGATACATGGAAAGAGGGAAGGAGGGAGGGAAGGGAGGAGAGGGAGGGGAGGGTTTGACTATTCCTTATTCAAAAATCTGAAATCTAAAATGCTCTTAAATACAAGACTTTTTAAGTGCCAACATAATGCCACAAGTGGAAAATCTTACACCATGAAAACTTATTCATGAACAAAATTATTAAAAATATTGTACTACTGGGTGTGGTAGTGCATGTCAGAAATTCCAGTGATTTGGGAGGCTGAGGCAGCAGGATCTCAAGTTTGAGGCCAGCTTCAGCAACTTAGCAAGACCCTGTATCAAACACACACACACATACACACACACACACACACACACACACAATATAAAACTGTCTTCAGGCTATGAGTATAAGCATAAAAACCTAAAGCTATTATGCATATAGCTATTATGTATGCATCATAGTAGTATGAAGCATAAATGAATTTCATATTTAGACTTGGGTTCCATCCCAAAAATATCTCATTATGTTTATGCAAATATCCCAAAATCTCAAGAAAAAAAAGAGAAAATCCAAAACAATTCTGGTCCCAAGCATCTCAGATAAGGGATATTCAATCCATAACAGGCTTTTATTTTTAATTGTCTATGTAGACCTTTAAATTTCAGTTTAACACAAATCCCAGTTGCATACCTCCTTATTATCACAGACAGCTTTCTTGATTTTACTAAGGTATTCCATGTTATTTTCTTGCATCTTATGTATGAGGTAGCCAGGTTTTACTTCTACTATGTATGGCATCAAAACCAAGGACTTGGCACATGCACACATTCCCCAGTGGTTGTCAATCTTATGAAATTCAGACCATTTCCAGATTATTATCTATTTTAGGCAAGTGTTTTGATAATGGGAACATTTTGAAAGGAGGATGTTAGTCACTGAATTATGAACTTGCCCGCACTAATTCCTCCATTCCTCCATTTATCAAGTATGTACTGAGTGTATCACTAGTTTGCCAAGAACTATCTGGGCCATAAAAGGAAAACACTAAATTAGAGCCAGGCATGGGGTCACACACCTGTATTCCAGCTACATGGGAGGCTGAGGCAGGAGCATCTCAAGTTCCAGGCCAGTCTGGGCAATTTAATGAGACCCTGTCTCAAAATAAAATATAAAAAAGGCTGGGAATGTGGCTCAGTAGTTAAGCTCCCCTGGTTTCAGTCCCCAGAAAGAAAATAAAAAGAAAAAAGAGCAAATTAGAATTACAGTCAGACATGGTGGTACATACCTGTTATTCCCATTGCTCAGGAGTAGAGGCAGGAGGATTGCAAGTTCTAGCCCAATCTGCGGAATATAATGAGAACTCACAAAACAAACAGACAAACAAAAAAACAATGGAAAAAACAGTGAATTTGAAGTGGTCCTGGCCTGCAAGAAGCTAAACAATATTCCCAAACCATAAAACAGAAAGTGTTTGTGGGCAACTTGAATGCTAAGAATTTAGATCTTCTCAAGACAAGGTATTTTTGTTGTTGTTGTTGGTACTTGTGTGTTATGATTTTAATCCTTCTCAATTGGTATAGGGAAAATATTTTTTTTTATTTGAAAGACTATAATTCAGTGATTTCAAACTTCAGCACACTAAAAAATCACCATGGAAACTTGGTTAAAATGAGATGCCTGGGGCTGGGGATATACCTCAGTTGGTAGAGTGCTTGCCTTGCCTGCACAAGGCCCAGGGTTCAATTCCCAGCACCACACACACATAAAAAATGATATGTGTGGGCTCTAACCCAAGGTACTGTGATTGAATTTCTCAGTTAGGGCCAGTGAATTTGACTTTTAGCAACCTCCCCATCCCCCTAAACTCAGGTATTCAAATCAGTTAGAGAGATTCAAATGGTTCTGAAAATATTTTCCAATGAAGTATCTTATTGTGGGCCCTGCCCATCTAGTCATACCCTTTTTTGGAAACCTGATTCATAGAAAAAGTTAAGCATTATTCCAGATGCTGTGAGCACTAATAGTTTGGATGATCTCTGCATTCTTATCTGTTCACAATGAACTCTCCATCTTTTTTAAACAATGCTGAGGATTGAACCCAGGGTTTCACACATGCCGATCAAATGCACCCCCAATCCTTCATCTGTTCTTGAAGCACGTGATATTTGCCTTGATTATAGATATGAACACATTCTGCTCTGTAACCTGGGTCTGTGTATTCATCTCTTGCACTTGACCATGAATTATGGAGGGTAAGGGCTTCACAGTCTACTATGTTTTCCCTCACCATTTAAGATGAATATAAGATGTTTGCAATAAATATCCATTTTATTGAATTAAATGAAGAGGATATATAAAGACCAAATATATTTGTGCTTCTCTATTCCAAGAGCTGCTTGGAATTACCTTAATATGATTCTCCACTACTGGACAACAATGAGCATAAAGTCCTATAAAGGGTTCTTTCCACTCTCCAGAGAAGCACACAAAAAAATGTTCTTTTAAAGGACTCCTCCCCACGTTCCAGGCCTCCCTTGAGCCTTCCCCAACCACAAACTCCTGCTTTTGCAAATGTCTTTGTGCTAAATTCATAAAGAACAGATATTGTATTTAACCTATATATTTCTAAGCTATTTTCTTATATTTTCCTCTTGGATCTATGTCCTCTTGGACCTGAATAGAAAATATTCACTGAAATGACGAACCCATTGTAAAGTTTTCAATGAGGTTTCAGTGCAGGTGTTGTATGATGAGTTATGAACATTAAACACCCTTAAACACACACACACACACACACACACACCACCACCACCACCACCACCACCACCGTCACCACCAATAATATCTGCAAAAAATGTCCACATGCATCATTCCATTACTCTACTCAAAAATACAGAAGAAAATTAGTTAAATAAAAACACAAAACAGTGAATGAGTCTGCTGGGAGTATTTCCTTGTGTTTTACATTATCACAGCTAAACATTAAGTCAGCCCCTTAACTTGATTTTAATGTATTTAAGCAATAACCATCAAGGCACAGGGCACTTTCTGGGAATTAATGAGCAGCAAGAAGAGTTGATGGCCTAAAGTCGAACCAAGGACCGTTAACCCCAGCTGGCTATTAATTCCCCAGGAAATGGCCAGCACTGAGGTTGGTATTACTATTTATAAGCCCTTTATATATGAAGAAAAGAATTATATATATCCCCCCTGCCGCGCCTTCATTTCAAAGAGTGCAGTGGCAAAGCAGGGAGTTGAATCACACCATTGTTGCTACATCAAGCCTTTTCTGCTAAATTAAAAGTAATTACCAAAATGAAGGCTTTGGTCTACAACCAGACATAGGTAAGAGCCCTATACTACTCTCTTCTTCCTCATCCCTACCACTAACAAATTAAAGGAAAGTAGTAATAGCAGCACTTTTCCTGGGACACTTTTAATGAGGTCCAGCACATGCACAGTAAAGCACATGAATCTCCAGCATGCTATCATTTTTAGATACATACACACCCACATTATGACCCAGATCAAGGTTTAAGAACATTTCCAGTACCCCCCAAACCTTCCTCATTTCCTTTCCCAAGCATTATCCCAACAAAAGAAGTCACAATTTTGCCTTTGTTCCTATAGGGTTTTGTCTTTTCCTAAATGTCATATGAATGGAATCACACAGTGTGTGTTCTTTTGTGTTGTTGTTTTCTTTCCCCCCACTCAGCGTTGTGTGAGTTCCATATATTGCTGTTTCTGGGAAACTTTAAAATGCACTAAAGTTTTGTTGTCTTTTTTTAAAGCAAAACCAGAAAAACTTTCTCCTTTTTTTGGCTTATTAGAAGCATTTATGCCTCAAAGTCTGAATGTCTAGAATCTGTTTACATAAACACATATTTATGAATCCTGGCACAAAGACCAACACTGTGTGTTTAGGACATATTAAATTTTACCTGGGGTAGCGGGTGTAGCTCAGTGGTAGAACACGTATTTAGCATGCTTGAAGCCCTAGGTTCCATCCCCAGCACTATGGGAAAAAATTCTACCTGTGGTAAGGTCTTATAAAACTGTTTTGAGGACAGACTAATCAGAATTGTGCATAAATGAACATTCATAAAAATGTAGTTGAGCCAGGCACCATAGTGCATACCTGTAAACCCAGCTGCTAGGGAGACTGAGGCAGGAGGATGTTCCAGGCCAGCCTGGAATTTATCTCAAAATAAAAATGGCTGAGGATGTAGCCCAGTGGTAGGGCACTCCTAGGTTCCATCCCCAGTACCACACTCATTAAGTAATTAATTAAAATGTAGCTGAGACATCTTCATTAACTCTCCCTCCTCCTGCCCCATTCTAAAAGAAATTATTATCAAGTGTGTATTAGACTAGATTCCTTATCTCTTTATCCTCACAACACTCCATAAATATAAGCATTGTTTTCTCCAATGGACCCACAGGAAAACTAAAAAGCTAGCTAATTTGCCCAAAGTCACAGTCCTATGTGGTAGAGTTAGAACTCACCCTCTGTTTGACTGCAGAATCCAAACACTTCTATCACACCCACAGCCAGGGAAGAAGTGGGTGTCCTGGTAGTCAGTGACTGGGGAGAAAATGTGTGAAGCAGGATTTTCACTCATATTCCAGCAGGAAGACCATTGTTGTGGGGTATATCTGAGCTTTTAGTCAGTAGGTTATTTAAATGACTTTTTAGTGAGACTTTGCTTTAGTCTACATTTGCTTATATGGGGTATGTCTAATTTCCTGATCAGCCTTTCAAATACTCTTGTAATTTTGACACCTACCATTTATTGAGACTTTACTAGGTGATCAGCACCATTGTAATGCTTTGTATCTGTTATCTCACTTAATCCTCAAGAATGCTCTTTGAGAAGATACAATTGATACCTTTATTTTACAGATAAGGAAGTTAAGGCACAAAGGGATTAAGTAGCTTGCTGGAGGTTACACAACTAAAAGGTCGGGGCTGGCTTAATTTGAATTTGAATGTTGAGAACTATTACCTCTTCTAGTAAATACAATGCCATACTGCTTAAAGCTAAGCTGTGTGCCCTTTTGTAGCAACTTTGCCGCTAGTCTTTGTATTTTGGTTCATCCATCCAATTCAGATGCAAATGCCTGAAACACAATGTGTCTTGCATTGCCTATTACTGCTTTTAAACTTTCTCTAGGTTGTATATCTAGTGGGTGCTGGGTAAATATCAGCATACTCACATATCAACATATTCATTGAATCTTCTGATGTATTTTCACTTGGAGGGATAGGGCCCATGATGGATAACCAAAAACAGTGGCCTTACTTCCCAAACAAAAGACTGGGAGATCCTTTCTCAACAAAGACTTAGTCTTAAAATTGTTGAATATGGAAAGTCTTACAAAGATAGAGGACTGGGGCAGTAGCTCAGTAGTTGAGCGCTTGCCTAGCATGCATGAGGCAATGGGTTTGATCCTTAGCACCACATAAATATAAACAAATAAAAACAAAGGCATTCTGTCCATCTACAACTACAAAAAAAAAAGATAAGGATAGAATGATTCAATCACTTTTGTTCTTTATATTCTGGTTATCTATTGCCAGTTTATGATGTTAGTGGATTCTGTGGGTCAGTAATTCAGGCAGGGGAAAACAGGTGTGGCTTATCTCTCTTCTACAATGTCTAAGACTTTGGCTGTGAAGACTCAAGATGGCTGAGAGTGATTTGACTGGCTAAGGCTGGAATATCTACAAGCTTCTTTACTCTCACTCTTCACTCTTGATCTCTCTGAGATCAGCTAGTACTGGTGACTAAAGCACCTATACCTGGCCTCTTTGGGTGATATGGGCTTCCTCAGAACATGATAACTCAAAATAGTCTGAAATCTCATGTGGTGGCTCAAGGCCAGTACCCCCATTTCCTTTCCCAAGCAGTATCCCAACAAAATAAGTCACAATTTTGCCTTTGTTCCTATAGGGTTTTGTCTTTTCCTAAATGTCATATGAATGGAATCACACAGTGTGATTCTTGCAGACAAAGTAAAAGCTGTATCACCATTTTTGATCTAGCCTTGGAAGTCACAAGCACCACTTATGTTAGACTCTATTGGTTAAATTAGTCACTGGCCTGCCAAGACTGTGAGGGGACACAGACTCCCACCTGTCAATGGGAGTGTCAAAAAGTTGCAGCCCTGTTTTAAAACTACCACAGTTCTATTTTCACTAATGACCTTCACTGAATTACATAAAATCTGCACTGTCCCAGAAAGCTAGGACCATGTGGACTTCAGTAGACCAAAGATGGAATTTGAAATTGCTGACTTGGGTAGGTTAAATGAAATACTCTAGCACCTGGCTGTATTGGACATCTTGGATCTCTAGGGAATTTCTTGAATTAAACACTTCCATGAATGCCAGTGAGCTGCCTTTTCTTTATTCCCCATTAAAGTGAGAGGACCTCTAAGCTGCCAGTTTTCCCTCTTCTGTTTGCTCATCCTTTCCTGGTCAGTGTCACAACTTGAGATTTTTCTACCCACGTTTCCTGTCAAAGCTAAAGGGGAACATTTCCTGTTTCCTGTGTGAGAAATTGGCCTTACCCTATGAATTCTTACTGACTAGGAAACTGTGACCCCACTGAGGAGATAAATGAGGAGACATTTCTTGGGGCAGAAAAATCGATTAGAAATGTCACAACCCTAGGTTGATAACCTTGCGGTGAATGTGACTCCAGTTATCTAGTAAACAATTGCACAGAGTATTTGCATTTGCTATCTAGCAGATTCGTCATTTTGTAATCATCAGTCTTTCTGGATGTTTAGTTGTTCCAATTTAGAATCATAGTGGTCCAGAATATCACCAGGCCCCCAGAGTTTATGAATTGGAGAAATCCATGCATTTAACAGATGAGGGCTCAGAAGCCAGAAAGGTCACAAGGGAGCCTTCTCCAAGGTCAAATGGCCAGATAGCAATAGAGTATAGAACAAAACCAAGTTCTCCTTACTGCCAGTCCAGGTTCTTTTCACTATATCATCAGTGTCCTCACCACCCATTTGCAGACCCACATAATGAACTTCACTCTACACAGAGTGGCACCTAGGAAGCAAAGAGCTGAAAAATTCTTCTCGTTTCCCTTTCCTTCACTTTTGGTAGGAAGATTAAATGACCTTTAAGAATTAGAAGGGCTTTTGGTGTTCAATAATATTTTTGTGGTGTTTTAATAGCATATAGCATCTTTCTGCATGTGGGCACATTTAAAATCCCTGGGGGTTACTTTCTGCTTAAAAAAAGTGTCTATAGTTTGAAAGTGCTGAGAGGTAGCAGGAAGAGGTTCAGAGGACAGGAAAAAGAGAGCTCTCACAGTTTTAGGTTTGATTAAGACTCACAGGTAAAAGGTAAAAAGAACAAACCTCACTCAAAAATTTTCCAGCCAAGAGTAGTGGTGTGTGTCTAATCCCAGGAATTTGGGAGGCTAAGGAAGGATTGCAAGTTTGAGGCCAGCCTCAGCAACTTACAGAGACCCTTTCTCAAAATAAAAATAAAAAAGGACTGGGGATATAGATCAATGGTAAAGTGCCTCTTAGTTCAATCCTCATTGTCAAATTTTATTTTCCAAAGTAGTCTTCTCTTTTTCATTATTTTGGGTAATTATTTAGCTATGTGTCAGATAACTGGTCTTCTAAGCAAACTAGGAATAGAAGAAATCTTGTGCAACCTAATAAACAAAAAAAAAAAAACTATGGCTGAGATCATAATTATTGGTAAAATGCTGCAAAATTTTATCCTAAGATGAAGAACAAAGGAAAGATATTTGCTCTTAACACTTTGATTCAACATTAAGCATTTCTAGCAAGAGAAATAAGACAAGAAAAAGAAACAAAAGACTTAAAAGTAAAAAGAAAAAGTAAAACTTCACAGATGATATGATTGTTTACATAGAAAGCACTAAAGATGTACAAAATAAATCTAGTAGAAGAGCTAGAGATGTAGCTTAGTGGTAAAATACCTGCCTGGCAAGCATGAGGCCCCAGGTTCCATCCTCAGCACCGCAAAATAAAGAACAAAAATCAAGTAGAATAAGCGAGTATAGCAACATAATATGCTACACGGTCAATATATAAAACTAAATTGTACTTCTCTGTAGTAGCAATAGACAATTAGAAGATGAAATGGAAAAAATATCACTCCAATAGCCTCAGATACTAATATACTCCTAGGAATAAATCTAAATCTATGGATGCTTATGTTACTTCCTGATTTAGAACACCACTAATTTCAACACTATCATTAATAAAATAGCTGCTCCAACCCCAGTAGTTTCTATTTACTCCATGTTTTCAATTGTTCGTCTTGCTATCTCTCAAATGATGCCGTCAATTTGAGTCACCCACTTTGCATCTTCCTTGTTCAAAGTAGAATGAAATTTATTCAGTAATAACAGATGTTATATTTACTAAATGTTTTGGTTTTTTTTTGTTGTTGTTGTTGTTGTACTGGAGATTGAACCCAGGGGTGCTTTACCACTAAGCTACATTCTGAGCCCTTTTCATTTTTTATTTTGAGACAGACTTTTGCTAAATTGCTAAGGCTGGCCTCAAACTTTCAATCCTCCTGCCTCAGTCTCCTGATGCAGGAAAATTGCAGGTGTGCACCACCATGCCCAGAACTAAATGTTTTTAAAACTATATTTTGTTATTTTAAATGATTATTTTTCTTATTCCTCATCTAGGGGAATAAGAAAGAGTTTATTAAATTCTCGAGGAGGAAAACATGAGACACCATAAACAATAATTTCTACAATTTTTGAGTAATTAAAATAAAGCTGAAGACAAATAAATTATATTAAAATAAATTACACATATCCAAAAACTAGAGAAGTTAATAAAATGCTATATCAGGAAGTTGAGCTCAAAGTGGAGAAGCTGTAGGAAACTGGAATTGAGATAGTGTTTCCCCAGAAGATGATAATAAAGATCTGCTTCTTACATGCTTGGAGAACCATCATATAGGCCAGAAGTGTACTTTACCTAAGTTCAGAAAAAGTAAATCGAATGGAGATCTGACTAAAATGAACATTGCATCACTACATAGAAAGTGATAATCTCTAATTTTTATGGAGATGCACCAATGATTTAAGTACAGTTTATGACCACTTTAGATCATACTTTCAGAAAATCTAGAAAGGCTTAGTAAACCTAAGCATACCAGAAGGTGGAAACACATTCCCATTGTGGATTTGGGAGTTACATTCTTTGCTTTCTTTTAGTCCTGAATTCAAAAGCCTCTACATTCTCTCCCCTCCCCTTACAGGGACAAAATAAATTCAGGACAAAATCTGTACATCTTTAATAACGGAAGGAGGACTTTTCTACCCTCAGGGGTTCCCAGTATCAAAAACACACAACACATTTGGCCTGATTATTACAATGTGTCCAAACTAAGTTTTTCTTTGAAAGATACTCAGAAATTTATGAAGAACTAGACATTAGAAGTATGTCCAAATCATTGACAATTATATTGCAGGTAAGTAAAAGTATATCCTCAGTTTTGGAAACAACATGAAGTATTTAGAGGTATTTTGAGTAAACTGTTATAATATCATCAGCTTATTCTAAAATTGCTCAGAAAACAACAACAAAACATACATACAGAGAGGGAAAGAGAGAGAAAGGTTAAAGCAAATGGAGAAAAATATAAACTATTAGTGAATCTGAGAAAGGGTATTTGAGAGATCCTCAAGTTTAAAATTATATCAAAACTTAAAACTTCCAACAAAACATGTATCTAAATATAAATATTTCACAATCACTGTTGTAAGTTATCTATATAAACCATATTTGATACAGGCACAGTGCCACATTCCTGTTATACTAGCTACTCAGGAGACTGAGGCAGGAGGATCATAAGTTTGAGGCCAGCCTCAGCAACTTAGCAAGGGTCTGCTTCAAAATAAAAAGTACTGGGGATGTAACTCAGTGGTAGAGCATCCCTGGGTTCAATCCCTAGTACTACACACACATACAAAAAAAAATCACATTTTAGTGGTTTCTAAACTGAACTGGAACACTATATCTGAGGTTTCAGGTGATTTGTCTTATATAGAGCCACCATCTATTTTATGTCTTTAAAAGAACCTATTATTCTCACTGAAGCTCCAAGAAAAGTACATCTCTTCAATTAAGCAAAATTGAACAAACATTTTATCAGAAATGAACTTTGGAGTTGCTTGTGAATATGGCCAAATAGCACCTGGAAAAACGATTGCTGCCCTAAGCTGGAAAGGAATGTGGGGAATGAATAAAAAACTGTTCTTGTTTCAATAAGTGCTGTTAGAGGATGAATTCTTAATTTTATAAATATTTGGAAGGTGTTAAAGTAGAAGGAGAAGATGTAAAAAGAGAGCATCATAAAGACTAGATGATGAGAACATATGGAAATAATCATTTAAATGATTGTCATTGCTAGAGCCATCCTGAATCTTAGGTTCCAGATTGGAGAGTGGAAACTATTTCCTCCAGCTTCCTTTGGCATGGCAAATGAAGGAAGTGGCACTCAAAATAATCCTTGTAACGTAAAAATGGCAAAACACAGGGTGAAAGGAAGAAATATGCCCAAACCTGGTGAGAAAATGAGCCCAAAGACTGCTATAATGTCTTCTAAAAAAAGAGGAAAAAAAAGCAGATGAAAATTGCCCATAATTTGTTTGAATTGAAATCTTAAACTCAGTGCAGCTTAATTTCTTTCTCTTTGATGAAATGTGTTTATTCTTGCTAGTACTTTCTTTAAAAGATGTGATCGTTTATCAAATTATAGTTGTTCAGAGTGAAAAAGAACAGAACAGTCATGTTTCTTGATAGAAACAAAATGGCTTTTTGTGATATACCTGAGTATATCAGCATATCCTCATTCTATGGGTTGAAGTGGTCCAAGAGGGAACACAGATTTAACGGTAAGGGGACACAGACCCTACCTCTCAAAAGAAGGTCTATGAATGAATTTGTGGCCATTTTAAAAGTTGCCGCACTATGTGATCAATTCCAGTGGCTCCAAGCTTCCTGTGGGCCTGCTGTGGCTGCAGGCACTATTCATTCAGACTAAATACAAAGGCAAGTAAATCGTCATTTCCCAAGAGCAATCCTCAGTTAGCCATTGTATCAGTTTCAAACATAGTGACTTAACATAACATCGATTTATTATCTTATAGTTTGGAAGTCTGAAATGGGTCTTGTTGGGCTAATGTTAAGACATCAACACAGCTGCTTTCCATTGGGGGCTCCCCTCCAAAGCTCAAAGCAGGGATAAAAGGCAAATGACTCACCTGAGGCGGAGATTCAACCAAGAGATTTTATTGGGGGGCTGCCCTAAGGAGTGGCCTAGGTCAGAGAAAGAAGAGGAGGAGGGCAGAGAGGAAGAGGATAGAGAGAGAAGAGAAAAAGACAAAGAAGAGGAGGAGGGAGGAGGGTGGATGGAGGAGGGTGGATGGAGGAGGGAGGAGGAAGGAGGGAGGAGGAAAGAGAGAAGAGAGAGCGTGTGTTTACAAGCTTAGGCTTAAGAAGGGTTGCATAAGGGATGTGGCGGGTGCTGATTGGCAGGGTGACTCGGGAACTGCAAACAGACACTGTGTCCTATGGGGATTGGTCGAGGAAACCTTTGAATTGGGCGCTCTTGGCTTGGCGCCCTTTGGAGAAGAGGGGGAGGGGTAAGGGATTCCATGCTGTTCCCCGAGAGGGGGGCAGTCTCCCACACACCCAACAAGGGAAATGAGAACCAGCAATGGATGGTGAAGCACCTTACGATTAGTAAGTATTCAAACCTGCTATCATATCCCAAAAGGGAGAATCCATTTCCCCACATTTGCTGATTTCTAGACGCCATCTGAATTCCTTGGTTCCTGGCTCTCTCCACCTTCAAAGTCAAAAGCATTTCATCCTCAAACTCTTCCTCTCTCTCTCTCTCTCTCTCTCTCAAGCATTTCTACTTCTGTTATGACATCTCCTCCTGACTAGCTTTCCAGCCTCCTTCTTATAAGAACCCTTGTGACCACATTGGACCAACACACATGATTCAGGAAAAAGCTCTCTATCTTAATTTATTTTGCATCTACAAAGTCCGCTTTACAATGTCATGCCATGAAAGTAATATGTTCTTGGGTTTTGGGAATTAGAATGTGAACATCATTTTGTGTGTGTGTGTGTGTGTGTGTGTGTGTGTGTGTGTGTGTGTGTGTGTGTGTTTGGTACTGGGGATTGAACTCAGGGACACTCAACCACTGAGCCACATCCCAGCCCTATTTTGTATTTTATCTAGAGACAGGGTCTCACTGAGTTGTTTAGCACCTCGCTATTGCTGAAGCTGGCTTTGAAATCACAATCCTCCTGCTTTAGCCTCACAGGTGTGCACCATTGTACCCAGAGAATGTGGACATGATTGGGATGATTCTATCTACCATGGCCATGTTGCAGGAAGCCAGGAATCACTTGGTTTGGAATTTTGTGGTTACAGTTTTATATACTGCTTTATGATGTGGGTGTTACAATTTGTTGGCTAAAAGGCAACTCTTAAAAAAAATCAGATGCAATGTTTCTTTCTTTTAGTTTCTGAAATTCTTATTAAAATTTGCTTGTTGCTGGGCATATTGGTATATGTCTGTAATCCCAGTGACTCAGGAGGCTAAAGCAAGAGGATTCCAAGTTTGAGGCCAGCCTCAGCAATTTAGCCAGAACTTCAGCAGCATAGCACTTAAGACCGGAATGTAGCTCAGTGGTGAAGTGCCCCTGGGTTCAAGTCCCAGTACCAAAAAATGAAATTGCATGTTATGTTCATCCCCTGACCATCAGCTTAATCATGGCCTTAGGGTAGCTTGGTACAAATTCTAATTGCAAGACTTGAGAGATTCCTGATCTTAGCCAGGACTGGTGGTACATGCCTACAATCCCAGCAACTCAGGAGGTTGAGGCAGGAGGATCACAAGTTTCAGGCCAGCCTGGGCAATTTGGCAAGACCTTGAATCAAAATAAAATATAAAAAAGACTGGGGATGTAGCTCAGTGTTAAAGCACCCCTGGGTTTAATCCTCAGTAGAAAAAAAAAAAAGATTCCTGATCTGAATTCCTAATTCTTCATAGCAAAATAAATTCTAGGACAATTATCCTTTCCATCTCTCAGCCTAGTGCCCATAACATAGTAAATTTTCTAATAATGCATATTGAATGAACTGATTATCAACATTACTAATGAAAATAACGGGTCTGAATTCTCTCTTGATCAAGTGATATCTTTATGTTACAAATAATAACCCATAACATGTTTTCTTGAGGGAGTGTTTGCTTTCTGAGCACAACCATTTGGTAAGTGAAGTTGTTGGATGCTGTTTGTTAATGCTGGCAAGTAAATAAAAGAGATTTATAGACAACCAGCAGCAATCTGACACTGACCTCCCTCTGAAGAAAGACTGTTTACATTTCTGTATCACAAATGATAAAACTTGCTACATGTAAAAGGACTTTTCCCAATAGCGTGTTTATAAAAGAAAAACAAATATGAATATCTCAGCTAAACATGATGTATAGTTCTGATGTTTACCTTCAATTTCACCTCCCTGAACCCCCTGACCAGTTCTGGCTAAAATAAATGTCTTTATTCTTATTTTGTCTGTGTCTTTGTGTTCTTTCCACTGATTGACCATGGTGGCCAATTCCTGTCTCAACCCATGCTGAGCCATGTTGCATTATTCATTTTTTCATATCTGAGCTTGTAGGTGAATTACAGAGAATCTATTTGCTATTCACCAGTACTCAGAGTTAAGAATTCACAGCACAATGTCTACACCATTGATGGTTCTTAGCTATTTCCACTTGCTAATGGTGGGATGCACGCAAAAATGGAAAATTAAGGAGTGTGGCTACACATTAATTTGCCCTTTGGAAAAATTATGCCCATTTCCTGCAAGCACAGAATAGTTTTATAGATCGAACTTGATTCTAGCAGAAGCACACAAATGACTTCTAGGCTGAATTCTTTCTCATAAATGACCCTCTTAAAGCTAAGTCTCCTCATAATTCATGCATATGCTCCTTGTCAAAGTCACAATTTTTTTCCTTTTTTTTCTGGTACTCAGATTGAACCTGGGGTGTGCTACCCCAAAACTAAATCCCTTGCCCCTTTTATTTTTCATTTCAAGAGAAGGTCTTGCTAAGTTGCTGTGGCTGGCCTTGAACTTGCCATCCTCCTGCCTCAGCCTCCAGAGTCACTGGAATTATAGGTGTGAGCCACCACACCAGACTTGAAGTCACCATCTTAGGTTGTTCTACTTGTGACTATAAAAGCTGCCTTTCTTTGAACACTGGGTTTCCAACTGGTGGGCAACAGGCCATGTCCAGTAGAGTGCCACAGGGATGCAATGAGAGATTCTCCCTGAATGCTTTAGGACATGCAAAATGAGAGTCATTAATAGAGAGCCAAGAACCTATTAGAAAGCTAACATCCAAGAAAGCAAGAAAAATCGAAAGGGTATTGTGAACATCATAGCTAGAAGCAGGAAAAAATACAGAGGCAGGAACCTAAGAAACAGAGATAGGAAGGAACATAAATGAATGTGAAATAGTAAATATGAAGTATTATGGAGAAAAGACTTAGAATAGGAGCTATTGCTTATGGTTTGCTTTTATGTGCAGTCAAGTATCATACACCGTGTGAGGTTTTGGGCATTGTTCAGTACTCAGGTTACTCCCCATTTGCCCTTCCAGTTCATTCTCGAACCTTCTTTACTCTGATTTGAAGTCCTTTAGAATCCATCACCCAGGTTCCTTTGCTGTCTGGCTTCTACTGTGTTTAGGCAGTAGAAGGCACCAGGAAGAGAACTGAGAGCAGGAGGAAGGGGTGATCAGACTATTTATTTGTATGGGCTTCCACCCAGTCAGTTGTAGACTGGCAGTGATTGTGAACACAGTCTTCAGCTCCTATCTAGTGGCTGTTTCCAATAGATATGGGTGTCCCTGTTTCCCACAATTTCCCCCTCCCACCTGTCCCATCAGACCTAAGGATAATATCAGCTTCCCACACTTACTAGTTCCAAGGTATTTCATGATCCATTGCTGGTCCTCATTTTCTTTCCCTTACCTTTGCAAATATTCCCAATTTTCTTCAGAATTCCATTTGGGTGTTACTGTTGCTAGAACCCCCAACTGACAGTTAATGAAATTGATGTTTCCTAGAGTTGACAAAAGTTCTAAACATTTTTTTTAATTTTTTTTAGTTGTAGTTGCACACAATACCTTTATTTTATTTATTTATATGTGGTGCTGAGGATTGAACCCAAGCCCCTGCACATGCTAGGCAAGTGCTCTACCACTGAGCCACAACCCCAGCCCCAGTTCTAAACATTTTTGAAGGGTGCTGTGATCTTTGTGTAAGCATATATTTGGTTCCTATACGTCACCCTAATGTGGACAGGCATGGTGGTGTACACCTGTAATCCCAGTAACACAGGAGGCCGAGGCAGGAGGATCACAAGTTCAGAGCCAACTTCAGCAACTTAGAGGGGCCCTAAGTAATTTAGAGAGACTCTCTCTCTAAATAAAACATTAAAAGGGCTGGGGATATGGCTCAGTGGTAAAGCACCCTGGGGTTCAATCCCTGGTACCAAACAACAACAACAATAATAATAATAATATCATCTTCCTAATGTGTAAGAACTGTGATTTGGGAAGAAATGCTTCATTACCGCCTTTTAGTGGCTTATAATCTGCCAAGATGACAAGACTGAGCATACAAAATACTATGACACCATGAAATAATTACCATAGTATTGGGAAATCCAACAGAAGAGTGAAAGACTTAATCCAAATCACTTGGGCTTTTCAGAAATCTTCTCTGTTAGCAGTGTGAAGAAGGACTCACTGCTAGATTGATGATTCCTTATCATCCCTTGACTTTGTAAAGTCAGAGACCCCCTTTCCTCCTTGGCAAACATCTAAGCAAAGACCCACCTTACTTGTGTTTGTTACATCTTGATCACATAGGCTTTCCCTGAATCAAGTTGGTCCTGGATCAGGATCCCCAAAGCACAGGCCAGGATAAGAATTTAAGTATAAGCTGTTTGTGAAGGAAGGGCTGTCTGGAGAAACCAGTAAAGTAGTGGGGGAAGCAGGACACAGAAAGGGAAAAAAACAAGGGTGTGATTTCCCTGGCTTCCAAGGGATCCTTCACCCCTCCCCCTCCTTACCCTTGGAAATGTAAATTGCACCTCAGAGTTTGTTTCCTTTGTGATAAGGGAGGGGGAGCTTTCATAATTCTGTACCAGCTAGTTATTGCTTATGAGCTTCCCAGAATGGGAGGTGGTGTGGGTAGAGACATAAAGCTGCCAGGTTCTTTGCAGGTCCAATGAAGTGAATCCAGTAGCCCAAGGGTAGTACTCTGAAGAAAGCTGCAGGTGTGAGGTGTTAGGAGCAAAGCATGCAGAGCTGGGGGATGGGTCCATAAAACCCATAAAGGAGAGTCTGGGGGATCTGGCCAGAGCACCAGCAGCAGTCACTTGCAAAGCCCTACCAGAAGCACATCTGCAACTGGTTAACACACAGTTAAACAAAATCCTGGGGGAAAACAAACAAGCAAAACTTTCTTAATCTGCCCATCTTGAACTTCTGGAGGCTTTGTAAATTACTGTGAATGACACCCTGTGGTTAAGGTGACCAACAGTATCCCAGGATGCTGAATTTTCAGTGCTAAAATCCAGAATGGTCCTGGGTAACCTGGAAAGGTTGGTCACTACCCTTCCTGTATCTGACATGCTATTCCTTAAAGAACTCATGGAAGATCTACGTCAAGCAGAACCAATTGTGAACATAGCAAAGTTGTGAACCTTCCCTGATGTGGCACTGGGTGGTTTCTAGAGCTGCATTGAGAGCATAAGTTTTTACCTGGGAAGAAATTTAGCGTCTATAAGGGGTATAGGAAGCGTAGAAGAGGATGGGAGAGGGCTTCAACTTTGAATTGTCTTCTAGGGACAGCCATGACCTTCATAATCCATGTTAGTAGGGAAGATATTTTTCAAGGTACACTTCTAAGGAGGATCTTGGATTCACAGGATAGGAGAAGGCTATGAATATTCTCCAAGAGGTTCCAGTAGTAGGACAGGGGCTCAAAAACTCCCCATGGACCTTTCCTGGGACATTTCTTCTAGATGAAATTCTCAGAATAGTGCATACTTCCCACTTATTCTCCAGTGAGAAGGGAAGGGAAAACTGTTTGACACTAGTTTGATTTTTTAAAGTGTCATTGTGAATTCTATTGATGTGATAATAAATTTCCATTTAGCAATATTCTTATTTAGCTTTATTTCAGGTTTTATGTGAATGATGATGAATAATAACACTTCAAATTATATCAATTTTCTATATGAGAAAATATGCCATTTTCATGACATTTTTTGTTTTTTAAAAAGGGAATCAAAAGGTGATTCATGACTACAGCTTATAACTTATGTATGGGTTGAAACATTTTCTAAAGAGTGTTGTCATGATGATTTCACCCTGGGTAAGCTGAAAATGTTTCAGAGTGAGGGTTTTGAGTTATTGCATTAGAGATAAGTTTGTATGCAGGTGTCAATTGTAATTGTAAGAATCTTTTGTATTTTATTTTCCCCTGAGCTAGAATCAGGGCTTTTAATCCTAACCGCATACGAAAAATATTTAGTGAGCTTTAAAATAACTCCAATGCCAGGATCTCACTAAAGACCAATAAAATCTGAATTTTGGGGAGCGGGCAGGACTGCTTCATGGGCGGGCAGCCTAGGCAGTTGCACTTAGCAGGGGCCCTGCATTTGTTTTTAATGTTCCAGCATCTTGAAATTCTTAGTAATTTTTTAACAAGTGGGCCTTACATTTTCAGTTTTTACTGATTCCTGCAAATTATATAGAGAAAGCCCTAAGTCTGGGCATTAACTTTTTTTGGTGGGGGTACTGGGGATTGAACCCAGGGGTACTTTACCACTGAAGTATAACCTCGGCCCTATTATTATTATTATTATTATTATTATTATTATTATTATTATCATCATCATCTTGATTCAGGGTCTTGCTTAGTTGCTGAGGCTGGCATGGAGCATGTGATCCTCTTGCCTTGGCCTCTGGAGTTGCTGGGATCCCAGGCCTGCACCACTGTGCCTAGCTTCCCAGCTTAAGGCAGTTGCACTTAGCAGGGGCCCAACATCCTACACTGAATCAAGTGCATTAGTGAGGAAGTCTTACATAAGCCTGCTAGTAAACACAGACACTGTGGATTCAAAAATCTGGAGCCTTTAAAAAGATGAGACTTTGCTGGGCATGGAGGCACAGTCCTGTAATCCCAGCGGCTCAGGAGGGTGAGGCAGGAGAATTGTGAGTTCAAAGCCAGCCTCAGCAATGATGAGGTGCTAAGCAACTCAGTGAGACCCTGTCTCTAAATCAAATACAAAATAGGGCTGGGGATGGGGCTCAGTAGTTGTGTGCACTTGAGTTCAATTCCCAGTTTCCCCCCTGCCATATTAGACTTTGCTTTTGCCCAGGGCTGCTAGGGTCTACTTTACCAGATCATGAGCCCTACCCCTTACCCTATCTCAAAGGAGCCTTGCAACACCACATCTGCAACATCCTACACTAGGATGCAGGTTAAGAGAAACAGAGATGGGTACTTCCCTTTACCTGACCCAGTGTTCTTCAAATAGTTTACTTTGTATCCTCCACATAGGGGAGGGAGGGGGATGTACTGTTAGGTTTTCTTTTGAGCTGGGTGCCCAGTGCTACAATTTGAGTGTTCCTGCCCACTGGGGGAATGTTAGCTGAATCTTGTGTTCTTTTAGTCAGAATCCCTTCCCTGTCTCTATCATTGGAACACTTGGGTTACTGCACAGAAACCAGGAAAAGAGCCCAAATTATGTGAAAGGAAGGTCTTGGGTGGACAAATTCTATGATTCAGAAATTATCGGGTGGATACATGTTAATATATTCACAAATAAAAATTGACATAATGAAAAGAAAGAGAACACAAAGTGCTCATCATGGGTGTTTTTATGTTGTGCACTATCCTTCATTATTACCATTCTTTGCTTCAAAGAAATAAAATTAGTTAAAAAACAAATTAGCTTTCCCATCAATAAGGGGGTAAATACTTTGAACATCAATCACTCTTTTTTATGTTTTTATTTGTTCTGTTTAGTTATACATGATAGTATCAATTTTGACATATTTATACAAATATGGACTTTGTATAAATATGTCAAAATTTGTATCTTATTCTTTCAACAAATATTTATCAAACACCTACAATGTGCCACACACCATTCTAGGTGCTGGTGCCACAGCAGTGAACAAAATGGACAACAATTCCTGTCCCAAATCCATGCCTTCAGGGAGTGTGTATTTTAGTAGGGTGTTTGATGGGAATAGATGCTTCAGAAGGATGTAAAGCAGCAAATAGAGCTGTTGGAGCTTGGATGTCAGCGTGGCTTTGGGATCACAGTGCAGGGAATATCTAAGTAATCACTCTAGACTTGAGCGTTGGAGAAGTTTTGTAGCATTCTACACTAACATTCTACCTGACCCAGTGTTCTTTTGGTTGCAATTGCCTACTGCCACCCTAGAAAGCCAGAAAAGTTTTGATGCCTTGGGACCCAATTGCTGGGCATTTCCCAAGATGGAGTCAGCTATGCTATTTATTCCATCAGTAGGTTTAATGATTGATGGAGTTCATATGCATTGTAAAGAACAGGGGCTTTTGGCCTGGGGAGAGAGTGTTTTTCTAGCATGTGCAAGGCCCTGGGTTTGATCCCTACCACCACAATAAATAAATAAATAAATAAATAAATAAATAAATAGAAAAAAAGGGACCCTTTACTGAGGATAACTTAACAAAAATACCATAAGTAGACCACTAATTTTTAAATTGCCAATATTTCTTCATGGGCCCAATTTTTAAAAACAATCTAATATAAAATTTGCTTTCATTCTGTTGTAACACTTTGATTCAATTTGCAGGCTCTAGCTGGACTACTTCTGCACATTTTCATGAGGGAATAAATCCAGTGAAGCCCTAAGCAGCTCCTGACTGTTTCAAACATTTTCTAAAGTTTTTAGAGTCTAGGTATCAAGATCCAACAATGGACATACAGAGAATTATTTCCAGCTTTCCTTTCTTTAGAAAATTGACACTTTCTATTTCTCCTGGCACTTCTGACTGAAGAACTACTCTATTCATCTTCAAGTGGTACAGGCGTCTTTCAAAAGCATTTGGTTCTCTTTTATGGATAATATACAAAGGGGATGGATTTCTGATATTGCTTATGGGTATAGATTGGGGTCTGTCCCAGGCACACATTTCAAAATGAGATTTTCTCTAACAGTGGAAGCTTCAGCATTTCTATTAAGGAAGGGCAGAAGGGCTATATCTGATTGGAATTCAGAGATGGGGGCCTGCACTGAGAGTCATGCTGTTTGGGACTTACTCAAAGTTGCATTTGCATATCAAACACATATTTATCCAGTCTATATATTTTAGGAGGATGGCTGGAGAGGGGTTCACAGTTGGTGGAGGTTGAGAGGGTGATAGCTCCCCTCCTTGACTCCTACACTACCCGGTTAGGACCACAAATGCTATCTGGATTGAGAGGAATGCAAAGAATAAGATTCCCAGGAGACTTTTTCTCTTATATTATAGTCCCATGTTACCAACAGAATCAGCTAGGACTTATCCTTCATGTATACTTCTCCCATATGACGTTCCAAGACTAAGTTTGTTTTGGGCTCTCCTTTTCTTTCACTTTTTTGTTGTTCCTTTATGGAGAGACCTGTTATGGTTTGAATGCATGTTTCCCATCCAAAATTCATGTAGAAACTTGATCACCAATGCAGTAGTATTAAGAGATGAGGCTTTTAGGAGGTGATTAAGCCATAAGGGCTCTGCCCTCATGGACAGGATTACTTCCATATAAAAGGGCTGGAGAGAACTAACTAGATCCTTTTGCCTTTTCCTTCCACCATGTGAAGACACAGCAAGAAGGCCCTGTATTAGGAACTGCTCCTCATACACAATCTGCAGTGCCTTGATCTTGGACTTTCTAGTATCTAGAATTATGAAAAATAAATTTCTGTTCCTATAAATTAGTCTCAGGTATTTCTTTATAGCAGCATGAACAAAGACATTATCCTATATAATCTTTCATCTAGTTCTTGACAATTTCAGCTTCTCAGTTAACTTGTCAGATATTTATGGAAGATACTCTATGAGCTACTAGGCAACGGGGAAGAGGATATAACAATGAACTAGGAAGTTGAGAACTGATGTAAGTTCAGGCTGGGAAATCTTCCAAACTTATTTATATTTTAATTTGGGACTCCAGAAGACAAAGGCTTCCTTACTTAAAGGAAGGAAGCTATTACAAGCCAACAACTCATGACAGAATTGAATCAGTAGGGTATATTTTAGTATTGGGGGGCTACAATTTGTACAGTGGACTCCACCCTGCATCTTTCACACTCATACCACCTAGGTATCATGTGATCTCAAAAGAAAAGAAAAATCTACAAGATTCGTTGAACTTATTAAGATTCTGTGACACTATGATTCTAAATTGCAGCAGAGTCTCATTTTGGAGGAGCCATTAGATTAGGTAAATTCTAAAGATTCTTTCTGATTCCTGGGTGATTCTACACTGCCGTTGCCCTTCATCTACAAAAATAATTCTATCATTCTTTTTTTCATACCAGGGACTAAACCAAGGGGCACTTGGCCACTGAGCCACATCCCCAGCACTTTTTATTTTTCTTTTTTAATTTTGAGACAGGGTCTCACTAGGTTGCTTACAGGCTCTCCAAATTGCTGAGGCTGGCTACAAACCTGCAATCCTACTGCCTCAGCCTCCTGAGCTGCTGGGATTATAGGAATGCTCCACCACACCAGCTCTAGCATTCTTATATACTCTGTGCTTAAACATTTACTCTACACTGGGTGTAGAAGATGATGGGCTGCCATCACCAGGAGTTGATGATGATTTCCTGGTATATTGATTTCCTAAGGCTACAAAGTACCACAAACTGGGTGGCCAAAAACAACTGAAATGTATTGTTTCACAATTCTGAAGGCTAGAAGGCCAAAATCAAGGTAGTAGAAGGACCATATTCTTTTTGAAACCTCTAGGGGAGAATCCTTTCTTGTCTGACTTCTGGTAGTACCAGGTGTTCCTTGGCTTGTGGCAATGTAACTCCAGTCTCTCTGCCTTCCCGAGGCCAAATTCCTTCTGTGTCTACATCTCTACTTCTTATAAGGATACAAGTCACACCTTGGATTAAGGAACCATTTTACTCCTCTTAATTATAGACCTTCTCTCCAAATTAGGTCACATTTGTAGGTTTCACAGGGTAGAATTTCAACCTATTCTTTTTGAGGGACACAATTAAGGAAATATGTCACCATATAGGTTGTCTTTTTTTTAAACATTGTTTTAATATTTATTTTTTAGTTGTAGTTGGACACAATACCTTTATTTTATTTATTTATTTTTATGGGGTGCTGAGGATTGAATCCAGAGCCTCACATGTGCTAGGTGAGCACTCTACCACTTAGCCCCAGCCCCAGCCCATAGGTTGTCTTTAATTGCCAACTCTGAAACAGAACAAAGCAAGATTGTCCATAGTGGGAGGAAATTATGATTTTACTAACCTGATGTGCTTATCTGTTGTGCTAACCAGTCATATATATAATCACATATAATCATTTTATCATACTGCCTTTTCTTGCTTTTGTTTGCTCCTTTCCTTCTTTTTTATTTTGTTTCTTTTTAGTGCTGGGGATTGAATTTAGGGACTTTGGGCTGGGGATGTGGCTCAAGCAGTAGTGCGCTCGCCTGCCATGCGTGCAGCCCGGGTTCGATCCTCAGCACCACATACCAACAATGATGTTGTGTCCGCCGAGAACTAAAAAATAAATATTAAAAAAAAAAATTCTCTCTCTCTCACTCTCTCTTTAAAAAAAAAAAAAAAAAAAAAAAAAAAAAAAGAATTTAGGGACTTAAATATGCTAGGCAAGTGCTCTGCCACTGAGCTACACCCCAACCCCTCTTTTCATTTTTAAAAACTTGTTTTTTTTTTTTTTTAAATTTTTAGTTGCAGGTGAACACAATACCTTTATTTATTCATCTGTCTATTTATTTATTTTGATGTGGTGCTGAGGATCAAACCTAGTGCCTCACTTATGCTAGGCAAGCACTCTACCACTGAGCTACAACCCCAACCCCTAAAAATTGTTATTTTTGTGGTCCTGGGGATTGAACCCAGGGGCTTACAAATGCTGTGCAAGTGTTCTACCACTGAGCTACACCCCAGCCCTTTTATTGTTTTTTTTAATTTTGAGAAGGGTCTCACTAAATTGCCTAGTTTGGCCTCATACTTGTAATGCTTCTGTCTAAGCCTCTGAGTAGCTGGGATTACTTTTTCCCTTTTTTTAAAATCATGGAATGATATGGTTAAATAATGCTGGGAATTTATGGAAAGATTGGGATCAGAATTTTGAGTAAGGTAAATAGTGAGGTATTATTTTTCAGTTTATCACATACCTGAAGCAAAACAAAACAAACAAATGAACAAAAACACAAGAGAGCTTACCAAAGGTTTTGTAGCTGAAGGATCTATTACAAGTATTCAGGTTTATATTTAGCTTTAAATTATACATACACACACCTACATATATGCAAAGACACACACATATTTTTAAGTAACTTAGCTTAGAGCATCAACATTTCAATCTGAACATTACATGGGTGGTATTGTCTCTATCCTCATTGTCTTGTGAGATAAATGGTGACATATTTCCTTAACACAAGGAGGAGACCAATTAAAGTAATTGACATTCTGCAAATCTGAATCAATGATGTTACCCACTAATCCTAATCAACCAAAGTAAAGAAACTGAGTTCATGCTTTTCCTAGAGGAAAAAAAAAGAAGAGGAAAATGGAAAAAGAACTGTCCCATCATCTCCCTATAAATCCATTCTCAGATACCAGAGGAAAGAAAGAAATCTATATTATGTTCAGACTAGGGTCTCAAAGAGTGAATGAACACAAAACTATTTAAATACTTAGCAGGAGGACATTTCTCAAGAAGGGAAAGCTAACACATTATGAAACTTTTTTTTTTCTGGGATGGGAATCAGAATGGGAGATGCCAATAGGATTAAATTGTTAGAACAAAAAATCTTGTTTTGTTTTAACCCTACTGTTTTGAACTCAGACTAGTCATTAGAGCTCCCTATCCAGGGGTCTATACGGGATATTCAGATCTCTCTTCATCGATGTCACAGACATGGCAAGAGAACTTTTGAAACCAATGGAGGGTGACACAGGATTCCTTGGGGACAGCGGGAGTGTCCAGTGCACTTTCTTATTTAAAGATCAGTGAAAAATTTTCAATAGCACAGGAACTAAAAGGGGAATGTGAAATGTAATGGTGTTTGGTCAGTGGAGCAAAGGATTTGTAGTGGTGAAAGAGTGGTGAAAAGAAAACACAGATAAAATTATTTGAATTGTGCTTTTTACATACCTTGTAGCAACAATTCAGGATTAGAAAGAGGTTCAATTGAAATTTTGTTCCCTTAGTTTTGACCTGAACAAAAAGGATTTGCTGTTTTGTTTCTTGCTTCTTTTTATTCAAATGGGTCACACCCTCCTGGTTTTGAGAAATCTGATTGTTATCTCTTAGTTAGAACCAAGCCTGATGAAGTACTCTTTCCAATTTTGGATGTTTAATTTTGCTGGATTCTTATCAAAGACCTCAAGGGAGACTCCATTTGAAGGACAAAAATGATTGTCAAGTGAGCTATGGATTAGGGTCTGATTCTTGGAAATTCAATTCAAATAGTTTAAGTGAAGATAAATTTAATAAGGCAGATAGAAAGAAACAAAATACACTTCTGGGGAATAAACAGGGCAAAGCAAACATATAGGAACTCATTAAAGAAGCAGCCAAAGAGCAATTTATAACCAATATCTGATATATAATTTAAGACCCAAAGCCCACTTATATTAACTCTATTGCAACACACATACACCCAAGGAATCTGGCTTGCAATTGTTGTTGAGCTTACCTTAGCTGTTTTTATGTCTTGCAAGTGTTTCTCTGGAGGCACACACACAAAATGTAAGAGTGAAACCGGATTTATCAGAGGCATTTACTTGGATTAATTAGGTAATAAAAGCATTTTCAAATTGCTAATTTACTAAGTAATGTCACCGGAATGCTGAATTACTTTACTTTTATTACGATGATCAAAAGAGATAAATGCAGGCCTACCCACAAAACCAAAGCAAAGAGAAAAGAGGCAGCAGTCATTCTTTGCATAATTACTGGCATTTGTCATCCTTCTCTTGAAAAGGGAATCATCAGTTTTTCTAAAGACTGTTTTCTTTGCTTCAGAGTCTCTTCTCCAGAAATGTTTATCATCTCCATTGTCCTCATTTACAACACGTACAGTACTGATATGCTTTTCATTAGTCAATTTAATGAATTTAATTTGGTTTGAAATGTTAATTAAAAAGTGCACATTTTATTCTTATAAAGATGAAACTTTAAAAACTCTTAGTTTTCAAGCATTAGGTTAACTTACTAAAAGCAGAGTTGAAAAATAGGATTAATCAGTCTAAAATTTTATATCATGAGCTTGGGGTTTATTTTCATACTGAATTATTAATGAATTTTCCTATCTCTAAGAAAGTAGAGGCTAAAAACTCCTGGCACCTATAACTTTATTCAGGGAGAAAATTTTGAAGAAGAATGTAAGAGAAAACAGAAAGGAAGTTTGTCTGAAAAACCCTAAAGAAAAGGCTACCACACCAGATAGTTCCTAACCAGAAAATGAATGAGAATTTTATTGTTTCTTGACTTAAAAAAATCTATCCTTTGCCTGATCTGTGCCAACCTGGAAGAAAAAGAATCCATTTTCTAAATAACTACATTTAGTAATTTCCATGAAATTGGCATTTTTTTATATTTTTAGTTGTAGATGCATACCTTTTATTTTTATATATTCATTTTTATGTGGTGCTGAGGATCGAACCCAGTGCCTCACATGTGCTAGGCAAGCGCTCTGCCACTGAGCCCCATCCCCAGCCCTGAAAATGACATTTTAAAACTAAGGCAAAAAGCCAAATTAAAACTCAGGAGTTCCTAATTCCTAAATTCTGAGCCTGTTTTAGGAAATACCTAAAATACACTTTAAAACGAACCAATTAATATAATTACAGTGGGTTTAAATAACACATACACACTCGTTCTGTTTCTGCAAAACACAGCTGTTCTGTTATTTATATTTTGCTATTTTTTTAAATTAGAAATGTGGCTTTATATACATATGTATAATACATATATGCAAAGCAACTTTTTAAAAAAGAGTGAATCTGTTGTCTTTTGCCATCATTAAATGAAAAAAAAAACAAAACCCAACAGCCTTACACTAATTAGCTTGGGAATCTTATATCCATGCCTCAGAATATTACTGCGGTTGTAACAAGGACAGCAGCACATCCAGGTAGTTAATGTAACAGAAACAAGGCACAGGCAGCAACTTGCATCCCCTGGCAGTTGACATGGTAATTTCTTCGCCTCCTTTCTTGGGTTCACTCCACCCCGCTTCACAAGACCCCCCTCCCCCCAAGACACGAGGCACCCTCGGGGCCCTAGAAGGTGCCCTGCGGGGAGTGAAGAGACGCCGGAAGAAGGAGCACAGAGCGTGCGGTGCCTACACCCTTTGCCGCGGGGTGAGGGCGGGCCCCTAGAGTCCCAGCGGGTTCGCAGCACTGGGGTCGGGGCGGATCCCAGGGCCGCCCCCTGCCCTCCCCCAACCCCGGATCTGCGGCACGAGGCGCGGGGCCCGCAGCCCCCGGCTGGGCCCCGACTGGGATGGGCGGGCGGGGGGCGGAGCGCAGCGTTGCGCGGGGCGGCGGGAAAGGGGCGGGGAGGACAGCTTTAGCTCCGGCGGGCTGAGGGACGGTGGCAGAACCTGCGGGCTAGGTGGGCGACTCGCCCTCGAGGACGAAGAGGAAACAAGGGCCGCCGCTCGGAAGGAGCGAGGAGGCGCGTGGAGTCCAGGAGTCCGGCCGCAACCGCTACCTCTACCTCCAGCAGCGGGAGAAGGCGCACCGGCAGGCGCACCGGCGGCAGCTGCGACCCTGCGCGCAGGTGGGCACCCTCAAGCAAGGCGCTTTGCCCGCTCCCCGGGCCGCCGCCGCTGGCCGGATGCCCTTCCTTTCTGGCCGCTGCGCTTGTGGGCGACGGCTGGGCAGGTCCAGGGGCAGGAGAAAGGTGCACGGCCCCGTAATGTGCGCGCGTGCCGTGTTAGGCGGGGAAGAGGTGTGGGAAAGCCCACTCCCTTGGGATTCACTGGAGAGTCTCACTGTCCCCACCCCCACCCGGTCCCCTTGGTAGGAGCTCAACCCCGGTGCGGCTTTGGAGAATTGCGACCCCCCTTTCCCGCAATCTCGGTGGTGCGTGCGGGTCGCTCCCGTCTTCACATCCACACCCAGCAACCATCAGGACTCCCCGTGGTCCGGGCCCGCGTGATTGTAGGACCTTAGGAGGAGAGACTGGTGGCAGGACCGGCCAGGGCGTGTGCGGGGAAGGTTGGAGTTGCAGGAGTATTGTGTACTGGCGCCCGTGCCTTCTCCCTTGGGCTCCCTCATGCTTTTTGGGCCAGGGTGGAGGTGGCGCGGGTGGGGGGCGGAATGGGTCTGCTGAACTTATCTGTGAGGGTTGGCTGTGCACATGCCCTTGGCGCTTGTACACGTTTAGGCGAGGGTTTAATGGAGGCACGTGGGAGCAGTATCAGTCACTGGCGGGTCCCCAAAGACCCTCTTGGGATGGCCCAGCGCGTGTTTGGGCTTGGGAGGGAAGGGAGAGTGTTGTGTGTGAATGTCCGTCCTAGGGAGGAAGGGAATGTTTCAAGGAGACTTGAGATTTTCTTGAATTTGCTGCAATTTTATTAGCCTAAACAGGCTTTCGGGGCGTTAAAGTGAATTACGGGTAAGTGGGTTGGATCTCTGATGGCGGTAAAGAAGCCCCGGGATTTGTGGGGTAGCGGCCCCGCTGGCTAGGTGGCGCTTCTGGCGCTCTTACCTACGTGGGGGGTGGTGCTTGTGTGTTTGGCTTAAGGTGCTGGAGCTGGGGCACTTGCCCTAGTAGATCCTGGGACTGCGAGGAAGGTAAAAGGCTGCGGCGCGGTGCGGTGCGGTGCGGGTTTTTCTCAGTTAACTCTAGGATTTTAGGTTTGTCTGTCCGTCTCTCTTTTCCTCTGATACACAAATCTCTCTTTCACCTCATGGCCGCTTGGACTCGGATTTTTCTTCCTCCGCTCCTTTCCTCTTTTTTTTTTTCTTTTTTTAAAGAAAATAAGCTCTACCTGTATTAAAACCCATGGGGCGTTAGGAAGACCTTTCGGCATTTACCTGCATTCGAATCGGGTAGGAAGGACATTAGGATGAAAACACCCCACCAAACTCTGCTTGGACAAAGCTCTAGTTCAGTCTAGAAGTATTACCATTTCATTTCATTTTTAAGATTTATTTAGGTACTGGGGATTGAACTCGGGGCTCTTTACCACTGAGCTACATCCCCAATCTTATTTATTTTTATTTTTAAAATTTTGAGGTGATCTCTAAATTGCCGAGACTGGCCTCGAACTTACTATTCTTTTTCTGAGTCTCTGGGATTACAGTTACAGGCATGCATCGCCGCGCCCGGCTGTATTACCATTTTAAATAGAAATTTTACAACCTTGTGATAAAGTAATCTTAGCTTTAGGTACTCTCATCGTCTCAGTGCGGTACTTACAAAATTCTTAATTCTCCGATTAACAAAGTGAGCAAGTTGTCTTCTAATTTTACACAGCAGGTCTTGAAATGGCTGTTAAGTTGGGTTCTGTGACTCCATCTCTTTCCTTAATGAACTGATCGGAGGGCTGTATAGTTGATGACCCTGGATTTAGGTATGTTACTCTTTCTAATCAAATAATTTGTTAAACCATTTAGGGAGAGGGATGCCTTAAAAATTTCCACGCAGAGGAGAAAGAACATATTTT
Source organism: Ictidomys tridecemlineatus (assembly GCF_052094955.1). Lineage (NCBI taxonomy): Eukaryota > Metazoa > Chordata > Mammalia > Rodentia > Sciuridae > Ictidomys > Ictidomys tridecemlineatus. Next base: position 89,245,343 of record NC_135493.1, read on the forward strand.
TTGGAGCAAATTTTTTGCCTCTCCCCCCAATTGTTCCTGTTACACGCCTGGAAAAGATGCATTGTTGATGAATAATGCACGGTTTACTTCTCTTTAATGTCTACAGGTGGCAGTGTAGAAGCCAAAACGGGAGCTTCCAGAAGTAGTTTCTGAAAAATAAGAGTAGAATGTACATGAGTAAGCAAGCACAGGAATCTGAAAACCACAGGTATGTAGAATAATTAATCCACCTATTTGGCTTTATAATTATTGCCTTCCAGTAGTTGCTCTCATGCTCAATATTTTGACATTTCTATAGACTTACATGAAGTGAAATGTATTTTGAGGTAATCTCAAGAGAAAACGAGTATAATCTATTTCAGACAATGTATTTAAATAAAAATATTGCATGTCATTATATTACCTTTATTGTTCTAAATTGAGAAGCATCATTTACCTAGTGTGACCATGTGGCTCTGCATTTAACCAGTTGTTTGATAACTTTAAAAAAATACTTTTCCTGGATCCATATAAAACTATTGGTTCTCACCAATTTTGTTTGGGATATTGTTAGTGGTCAACTTGTTGAACCAATATAAGTATATAATTTAATAAATTTGCCTTGATATCACACTCATCAGAATACAGATGCATGAAGAAGCTTCTTTTCAACCAGTGCTTTTTTAAAAATATTTATTTTTGGTCCCAAGGATGGAACCAAGGGGCTTTACCTCTGAGCTACATCCCTGGCACTTTTTATTTTTTATTTTGAGACAGGATCTCTCTAAGTTGCTGAGATGGTTCTTGAACTTGCTATCCTACTAGAGCCTCTGGAGTTCACCACCATGCCCAGTATAGCCTGTTTTTAATCTCAGCATTTTTCTCTTACTACCTGGCTGCTTTTTTTTTTTATCACACTAATTTGCCCACTTAACTGAAATAAGGAGGGCTTTTTAAAAAATTTATTTTTTACTTATTTATTTAGTTAGTTTTTGATACTGGGGATTGAACCCAAGGGTGCCTTGTCACTGAACTACATCCCTGGCCCTTCTTGTTTTTTAAATTTTGAGACAAGAGTCTTGTTTTTTTTAAATTTTGAGACAAGAATCTCACTAAGTTTCCCAGGCTGGCCTGGAACTTATGATCCTCCTGCCTCTGCTTCCTGAGTAGCTGATAATACAGACTGCCACTGTGCTCATTATGATTTCCATTTTGAATAGCAGTGTATAAATGTTATGACATCCAGGTTAATTTCTTTTTTTTTATTTTTTTGATAGTAGCCATTCTAATAGGTGTGAGGTGGTCCTTGTGGGTTTAATATGCATTTCCTGGTGAGTAATGATGTTGAATGCCACTTCATATACTTAATAAACATTTGTATATTCTTTTGTGAAGTGCCTGTTCTTTTGCCCACTTGTGAATTGTTTTATTTCTTTGTAGGAATTATTTTATATTCTGCATGAGTCTTGTGTTAGATATATGTGTGTATATATATAAAACAAATATTTTCTCAGTTTGTGGTTTGTTTTTTCACTGTGTTACTAGTAACTTTTGGTGTTTTTAATGAAGCCCAATTGTCAATTTTTATGGCTATTGCCTTTTATTGTATTTAGGAAATCATTTTGCCTTCCACTCCTCCCCTCCCCCCCTCCCTGCTCCCCCCTCCCCTCCCTGCTCCCCCTCCCCTCCCTGCTCCCCCTCCCCTTCCTGCTCCCCCTCCCCTGCTCCCCCCTCCCCTCCCTGCTCCCCCCTCCCCTCCCTGCTCCCCCCTCCCCTCCCTGCTCCCCCCTCCCTCCCCTGCTCCCCCTCCCCTCCCTGCTCCCCCCTCCCTCCCCTGCTCCCCCTCCCTCCCCTGCTCCCCCCTCCCTTCCCTGCTCCCCCCTCCCTTCCCTGCTCCCCCCTCCCTTCCCTGCTCCCCCCTCCCTTCCCTGCTCCCCTCCCCTCCCTGCTCCCCCTCCCCTCCCCTCCCCCTCCCCTCCCCCTCCCCTCCCCTCCTCTCCCCTCCCCCTTGCTCCCCATCCCCTCCCTCCACCCCTCCCTCCTCCCCTCCCTGCCCCCCCTCCCCTCCTTGCTCCCCCTCCCCTCCTTGCTCCCCCTCCCCTCCTTGCTCCCCCTCCCCTCCTTGCTCCCCCTCCCCTCCCTGCTCCCCCTCCCCTCCTCTCCCCTCCCTCCCCTCCCCCTCCCCTTTTTCCTTCCCCTCCCCTTCTTTCCCTCCCTTATCTCCTTTCCATCTGTCTATTAACCACAGACACCTGTGACAGGTGGAGGGTTCCAGCTGCCATGATGAACTTTCAGCCTACCACACAGAGGTTGGGCTCTATGGATGGTATGAAGGAGAGCATTCCGATTACATCCTTTACCCAATAGTACCTTTGCAGTCCCTGAACCTGGGATGCTAGCTGGTACCATGGGGCTAGGGAAGACTGCTGGACCTACAGTCCCCAGAGTTATTTTTAAAAACCTTTTTAGTTATGAAAAAGATGAAGACAATTTATTTGGAATATGGCGTAAATTAGCTACAGTTTGACTATCCCTTATTGGAAATGCTTGGGACCAGAAGTGTTTTTCAGGGCTTGGAATGTTTGCATATGCATAATAAGCTATCTTTGAAATGAGATCTAGGGTTAAGCAAATTAGGGAGACCCTAAACAACTTAGTGTGACCCTGTCTCTCTCTCTCTATATATATATATATGTATAAGAACTGGGGATGTAGCTCAGTGGTGTAGCATTTGCCTAGCACCAAGCACTGTCAAAAAAAAAAAAAACAACAAAAGATGAACCTAATATTTTTAGTGCATCTATATTTTGACTCTGACCCATCACATGAGGGTTGGTGTGGAACTTCAGATTTTGGAGCATTTTAGTTTTGGGATTAGGGAGGCTCAACTTGTGCAAGTATATTTCAAATATGTGCCCTACAGATGGAAGTTATTCTTTGTTACAGCAGGTGGCATAAAATGGGTTTGGGAAAATATGTGTTTTTTCAATAAGATCATTGGATGAAGATATTATTACTAAAGTGACCCCCACTGTCTACTTCTGTCACTAATTATACACTGGGCCCTTCTTGGGTAGGATGAATCACAGGGAAGAGTATGATGAAGATTTAGCTATAGGAAAGAATGTGGCAAAATGGGTGGATATCCACACTTCCTCCAAGGACCATTGCTGCCAATTTGATCTACATTTTTTTAGCCCCTGAAATTTGAATGTCTCTTAGGATTTTGCCATTCATTAGCTTTTTCTCCTCAGCATCTGCATCTTTTCCCTGAATATCTTGTATTCACTTTTTTTGGGGGGGCGGGGGGTGGTTACTGGGGATTTAACCCAGGGGTGCTTTGTCATATCCCCAGATATCACTAAGATGCATCTCACTAAGTTGCTGAGGCTGGTTTTGAACTCTTCATCCTCCTGCCTCTGCCTCCTGAGTTGCTGGGATTATAGGCATGTGCCACCATGTGGGCTTCACATTCACTTTCATCACTTGATCTGCTTTCCTTTCCTTCCCCCATGTTGTTCTTAGATCCCCTCAGGTCCTTATCTCTTGCTTCTACTACCTGTCCCTCAACTCGGGGTCCAGATCTGTATCCTTAACTGCCTCCTAGACATTTCCTTCTGGGTGTCCCACAAGTGCTTTCATAGGAAACATGGATGTACCTTTTCAGTCTCCTCTTCTGCTTTCCTGCCTTCATTAATCTGTTTATCCTGAATCTAGGATTCTGAAGTAGCAATCTTGGAACTGGCCCTGATCTTCCCACACAACTTTCATCACCCTCTCAGTCCATATTTAGTTGGTCGTCAAGGCTTCTGAGCCTTTTTCTCCTTCAGTCTCTGAGAAATTTTTCAAAGACATCTCATCATTGTCATGTGGTTCAGGTTCTTTAATTCCCCCTTTAGGATGTGGTAATAGCCTCCCAACTGGTCTCTCTGATTTGTACTCTTGCCTCTAATCCATCTTCCACTTGTCATCAGCTTTCTTTCCTTAAAACAGATTTAATCATGCCATTTTCTCCTTAAAGATGATTTGTGGTTCTCCACTGCCTACAAGAGGCATTCAAATCCGATAGCATGATTTACAATATGAGACCCTTCGTTATTTGCCTTCCATCTGTTTTTCCTGCTCCTTCATCTGCCATCTCCGCCCTACACTCCATCTGTCCTAAACTATTTTCCATTCCTAGAACATTCCTTGAGTTCTTTCCTGCATCTATGCTTTTTCACATGCTGTTTCTTCTACTTCTGACGTGCTGGCCTGTCTACCTGGAAAATTACTGTTTTTCCTTTAAGAACCACCTCAAATGTGGCCTCTATGAGCCTTCCTGTTCTCTTGAGTAGTAGACCTTGTTACTTATATCTGTTAGTGTGGTTAGAAGGAAATGACTATAATTGCAGGCATTAATGTGTGTTAATCTTTGTATACCTATTAACTGCTCCATAAGGTATTTAGTAAATGTCCCTGGAATCCATTCCTGACTATATCAGTGAGACTTTGCTGCTTAACTAACATGTCAGTTTAGTTAGGGATTTTAAATCGCCACCACTAAATTATTTAGCTTTGTATTTTTGGGTTGGCATTTTGAGTAAGACTCAGTTGGGTAGTTCTTTGGGTCTGGGTAGGTCTTCTGACAATGGCCAAGTTCACTCATGTGTCTGTAAACTACTGGGTGGTTTGGGAACTGGCTCTTCTAGGATGACCTCAGTTCTTTTCTGTTCTATATGGTCTCTAGTCCATCCCAGACTTGTTCATACTTTGACTGGATGGACTCTAAGAAACAGTGCAGAGGCATACAGGGAGTTTTGTACAGGAGGCTTAGATTTGCAAGAGAATTCTGAATTCTGTTAGCCAGAGCAAGTCACAAAGCCTGCTCTGATTCAGGAGATGGGGAAACAGATCCCATCTCTTTATGGAGGAGCTGCAGTCACTTGGCAAGAATTATGGGCAGAGGGGCTTGGAGCACTGGCTCAGAGGTATAATGTTTGCCTAGCATGTTCAAGGCCCTGGGTTTGATCCTCAGCACCACATAAAATGATAAATAAGATAAAGGTATTAAAAACAAGAAACATGGGCAGAGAGAAGAATTGCAGTCATTTCTTCAAGCAATCTGGGAGCAGAAATAGGTTCCATCAGGCTAGCTCTAGAAGGATGATTCCAAGTCACCAGCAGGGTGAGCAGTTCTCACCTGACTCATGGATCTAATTGTTCCTAAGATGAGCCCGAGATAGCCTCATGGTTCCTAGTATCCTCCATCAGCCTTCCTCTCCAATTCTCAGCCCTTACCCTCTTTTCCAAAATACATTTAAGGCATCCCCAGTTTTCTTTTGGCCTTAGTGTTCTGGGCAAGCCAAGTGGAAACCATTGGTGCTGTGAGATGAGGAAGGAGCACTTAAGTACTTGAGAAAGGAGACAACATCTGTCTTGCCACTTCTTAATTATCGAAGCTTCTGTGGCTAGTAGCCCTGGCAGTAAGGGACCTTCTCATTGTGGAGCCCCCTTAAGTATTTGCCATTGATTCACTACATTTGATTTTAAAAGACAATTTCTGGGACAGTGTCAGAATATGAAAAGAGATGCAATTGATCAGGACTGTTCATCTGTGTCCCCCTTTGCTACATATTAAGATATCTACCAACTGAGAAAGAGCCATCAGGAATTACCCAGTTTAAATTTTTGCACGCTTCCTTGACTGTTACAAAGCATTCCAGGTGCAAACATGAATTGAAATGTTTGATTTTTTTTTCCCTTCCATTCAAGGGTCCTTTTTGTGGATTAAGAGTACATTAGTTACATATACATGTAGAAATTTAATTGAAATCTACTAAAGCATACATGACATGACCCTGGTTTTCCAGAAATATAGAAATATATATCCTAGAACACATCTGTACATTTTAGTTAGAAGTAGTTAAAGAAAGCGGGCTGTACTGTAGCTAGTTCAGAGTCCTTGCTTAGCATACATGAGTCCCTGGGTTTCATCCCTAGCACAGAAAAAGAAAAAAAAGATTCAAATTTTACCTCATTAGTGTCCATTTCTACTAATCCTAGAGATGTAGAACTATGATGTGACCAAAAGGCAGAAAGGAATGAGAGGCACTTAGGGTCTAAAAGACCCCTCATGACTGCACAGTTATCTCTCACTGTCTCCTGCCACTCTTAGATTGGCCATTGGCACAGCTGGAGGCATGAAAAATCCATAGCCTGAGTAATCTGTACCAAAATAACAAGCTGCACTCTTTGAGGATGAAAATAGAATTTTAACTTATGTTAAAAAATATGTTCTCATTTTTTTTCTTATGGCATGCTTTCATGCTTTTCATTTTTCAGAGAACAAAAGATTTTGTTCTTATCTCACGATACCCATTTATAGATCAGTTACTTATTGGATTCCTGTGTAACATTTGGTTTTTACTTAAAATGACAACATAAACTCAGATGGCCATATATCAGTATTTTTAGAAGACTGCACGCAACAAGTTGAGTTAGCAAATCAATGTTTCATATGATTTTAATAATTGATCAAATAAAGGTAAAGAGTATAGGACACTAATTGAGCTAGCATTTTTGGGTACTCATGCTTAGAAAGAGCTATTCTCAGAATGATGCACAGTAGGAATTTTCTGATGTATAAAAACAGTATAAATGCATATATACCCAAATGAGTATGTCTATGTGCTAATACCATACATAGGTACATCTATATAGGTAAGTAAACATAGAGACAATTCACACATCTGCTTATATAAAGTAAACTATTAACAAAAACTATGCACACCATAAATATAGAACTGATGTCATGGAAATTTCCTTCTAGGACAGTAACTGAGTTCTATTGTGGATTATTAATAAAGTATATTTACATTGAGGGAAGGTTGGGGTAAATGTAATGAGTTCAAAGTGGTGGAAGGAAGCAACCTTATAGGTGCTTTTACAGGCAGATTTTAAACAGTACACATATAACATGGGATAGATGGTAATCAGTTACTCTTCTGTCCTTTGAATACTAATCCTACATTAAAAATATTTTTAAAATGATTTATAAATACTCTATATATTTATATTTTATATAAATATAAATATTTAAATATTATAATATTTATATATAATATAAATATATAAATATTATATATATATTTATACTTTTGTTCCTCATTAATATGTTAGCAACAATTTTTTTTGCAATACCCAGGGGGCGCTGTACCACTGAGTTATATTCCCAGTCCCTCTTATTTTTTATCTTTCATTTTGAGATGAGTCTTGCTAAAGTGCTGAGGCTGGCCTTAAATTTGTGATCTTCCTACCTCAGTCTCCCAAGTCACTGGGGTTACTAGTGTGTGCTACAACACCTGGCTAGAATTTTTTTTGTTGTTGTGACATTTTCAGTAATTTTAACCTCTGAACGTAGGCTTGGGCACAGAGACAGAGGTCTGCATTCATGGCCACAGAAACTGCTTTGCTTATCCAGTAGCCCCAGCTGTGTGTGCAGGAGGGTCTTGGACTGTGCTTCGATAATAAAAACAAAAGCAAAAACCTGGTAGGTATTTGACCAGAAAAACACAGTAGAGGAAGACGATGAAGTCTTACAGAGCTTCCTCAAGAGAAAGGGGGTAAGAGGGTATGGTGGTTTCAGTTAATCCCAATTCCTCAGATTTATGCAGGATAATGTTTTTTTCTTGGAACAGCTGTGCAGGGTCAAATGCCATGTGTACTGTGGGAACACAGTGTATCCTGGTGACAGAGTCCATATAGGATTAGCAATTGTCCTTTCCTTATCTCCAAAGATGGCAATGTGGGATCTTTTCCTATAGTCTCCATTGTTCATGTTGATAACATTTTTATTTTATGGAGAGGAGTTCTGGGATCCAGAAAAAAACCTGACTGACTGTTGGGGTTCAAATGACAAGTCTCTGGCCATACCTTTCAGTACCTCTTTGACACATGTTAGTTGCTGAGTGTGTGTGGGGTGCTCTTTTCAGTGAAGATAGAAGGTTTATATACCTACATGGTAAGAGTGCATAAGTACCTACTATGCTGAATTTTGCATCATTCTCAGTGGAAAGAAAAATTACTATAAAAGCCAGATGTTTCACCAAGAGCTTTGACCTTGGACTGGATATGTCCTTGTACTGGTCCAAAGTTCGACTCTGAAGGCTGGATTAAAAGTCGGGAGGCTGCTGTTCTGGTCCCCAGTCATCTTCTAACTAAAGTAATTATTGGTAGTTGGGCACATTTTTATTGCTCTGATCCTCAGTGTTACCATCTTAACATGAAGGTTGGAATGCTGATCTCTGAAGTTGCATCTTCTGACACCAGTATTTAATACTGTGGTTTTGTCCTCTCGAATTTCAGTGAAATCCTACCATAAAACTATCACTGGGATTAGAATTCTGCTTGTGTAAAATGTGCAGCTGTATTATTATGTTAATGAAATAATTCTAGTGGTCAGGTGGAAATAAGCAGGTAGTTTCCATCACAGTATTTTCTCTTGTTTTGCAGTGCTGGGGGTTGAACCCAGGGTCTCAAGGATGCCAGGAAAGTGCTGTACCACTTAGCTATATCCCTAGATCCTGCATGTGTCTTAATTTCTGATACTTAATTTTTCCAGGGTTGTCCTTTGGATTGCCTTTTTAAATGGGTTCTAGTTGTCTGTTGAAATTCACTCAACTTTTCCTCTGTTTCCCATTTTTTTCCCTAGTTCTTTTTTTCTTTTTTCTTTTTTTTAAAGAGAGAGTGAGAGAGGGGGACAGAGAGAGAATTTTAACATTTATTTATTTTTTCTTAATTCTCGGCGGACACAACATCTTTGTTGGTATGTGGTGCTGCTGAGGATCGAACCCGGGCTGCACGCATGCTAGGCGAGCGCGCTACCGCTTGAGCCACATCCCAGCCCCTTTCCCTAGTTCTTTACCCAGTTAATCATGGTTATTTAAGAGGTCTTGTCTAGATGGGTGTGGTATGTGCATGCCTATAATCCTAGTTGAGGATTCCAGGTGCAAGGCCAGCCTCAGTAACTTAGTAAGACCCTGTTTCAAAATCAAAATTAAATCCCCAGTACAAAAAAATAAATAAGAAATAAAAAGAAATAAAGAACTTGGGCTGTGGTTGTGGCTCAGTGGTAGAGTGCTTGTCTGACGTGTGAGGTACTGGGTTTGATTCTCAGCACCACATATAAACAAATAAAGGTCCATCAACAACTAAAAAATATATTAAAAAAGAAATAAAGGTTGTGTGTACTAAATCCAATATCTGGGTCATCTGTGAGTCTCATCCATATTCTTTTTCTCTTTTGAGTATTGGTTACATTTTGTTGCAGTTCTGTTAATATATTTTATATAGAACATCATGTCTAAAAGACTCTTACTAGCTCTAGATTATATCTTCTTTTACAGATTTCTTCTTTTCCTCTATAAGGTAAATACAATGAGGAACTGACTACTTCCACTCTGATGACAATTGAGCTAAATTAAGGCCAGTTTGGTTTTTAGGAAGACTCACTACAACTATGGTTGACCTCCGTTGGTGGGCTTGAGCTTAGCCTCCTGTTCCCTTAACTTTTGCAGTTGGAACATACTCATGTAGGTCTGGAGGAGACTCCACTCTGCCTTCTAGAAACCCTCAGCTTAGTATTTCAGCCTTCTTTTCCCAGCTCCAGAACTGAGCAAATGGAGGATTTGTCACCTCAGCCTTTGTGTGTTCACCATAAAGCTCTATTGGCTCCCTTTTCCTTACTAAAAATCCTTTCCCTTGGCAAGACTCAACAGTGTGAGCCCAGAGTTTCCAGATGCCCAGAGGGAAGGAAATCAGATTATCAGTTTACCTCAGTAGGGCTCCTTTCCTCTGGCATTCCTGTCTTTGAGTCCTTTCTAGTGGAATGGAAGCCACAGCAAACTATTTTTCTTTGTAAACCAAGTCAGATGGGATTTACAGTTTCCTAATGTACATAATTTGCATGTTCTCATTTATTCTCATGGAGTCTTCTGTTTTTAAGCATTACATTTTTTTCAGCTTTGTGATAAAAAGTAGTTTTGGGTGGTAAGCACCTGCTGACTCATTACAATATTTCCAAAGGAGGAAAATGGGAATACTTAGGACAATATGGTTCTCTTCAAAATATTTTCATCATACTTTTTCCATTTTTCAATTTAAATTTGTCTAGAAAATATTTTGTAGGTAGAAGATGGTAATGGGGGCAGTTTCAGTTGGTTTAAAGCTCTCAAATATATTCCTTATTGGGCACATTTACTTTTCTCTCTCTTCTTTTTTTTTGGTAGTAAAATGAGGCATGACTGTCATTACAAGCTCTCCCATTTGGGTGGGGAATTCGCTCCAGAGAATTCTAGTACCACTAATAGGCAGTGTCCATATGGTTCACACATGTAAAAACAAGAGAACTAGCCCCTCAAATTACTTAAAGTTGAACCATTTCATTGTTAAGGAGCAAGTCTGTTGTTTGAAGCTGTGTAAGACTTGGCTGGGCCAAGAGCCCTAGGGCTGGTGGAGGCCCTGAGTTCTCATGTTGGCTCTGCTTCCCATAAGTCATCTTTTCTGCAAGGGGCCTCTTGTTTCCTCATGCTGAGAATGAGGACATCAGTATGCAATCACGTGTCTCCTAATGAAGTGGATAAGTTCTGAGAAACGCATTATTAGGTGTTTTTTTGGTGACTGTGTAAATATCATTGGGTGTACTTACATAAATCTAGCTAGTATAGCCAAGTATCATATACTGTGCATGATTGTACGTGCTATACTTTTATTTGACTGGAACACCATGGTTTGTATATGCCAGCAACACCACAAACATGTGAGTAATGCATTGTGCTATGGTTAAAACTGGTAGGAATTTTTTCAGCTCCCATTATTGACAGAAACATCCTTATGCAGCACATGACTGTAGCTGAATCCTAATCCTTTCTGTCTCTGCCCTTTGGATTCCAATGAATCATTCATCACTTGGAAATTAAGGCTGTATTTGGATTTCAATAAACTGTATTGCCAGCATCAATTAAAAGAGTAAAACTAGGCAAGTCTTTTTTGAGTCTTTCAAATGTTCTATGTTTGTGATGCCTAATGGGGAAATAGGAGCTATGTGTCAGTGTCTAAGAAACAGCAAGGAAACAAAAAAAATAGTAATGTTTAATTCTGGGTGCCTGAATTTGAGTCCCAGGTTTGTCATTCATCTACTTTAAGGCCTTGGGCCTCCCAACCTTTATAAGCCTGTGTTCCTCAGCTAGAAAATGAATAGAATAGTATCTTACCTTTCTCATAGGGCTGTTGTGGGGATTAAATAAAACTGCTTCATGTGTGAAGGCTCTTTCTAAACAGTAAAGAGCTATGAAAACATCAATTATCATTAGGACTAATGATGCAACCCTTGTCAGCAGTAGCCATCTGTTTGTTGTGGCTGTCACTGTCAAAAGCAAGATGTGAAAATGGCTCAAGGGTATTTAAATTATATACACCTTTACTTTTTGTTCATGTCTTACTTTTTTTTTTTTTTTTTGGTTCTTTTTTCTGGTAGGTAACCTGGCACTCTGTTCAAGGTCTGAACTGTCTCCTTGAAGCCATTGAAATGTAGAGCTGGAAGGGACAGCTGGATCATCTTATAAATCTCCCTTTTAAAGATGCAGCTTAGGAAGTTTAACTGACTCACTGAAGGTAACAGCTGCTTCAAGGTAAAACCATAATTAAGAATTTCTCTTAGTTTCAACCCTGATTTGTGCAATTACTCCTGTGATTTTAATCAGACCAGAAGAAATGAAGGAAGTTTCTTTGGTTTTCAAAAATTGGGGTTTGTCACTTGCCTCCTACTTCACAGCCCCTTACCTATTCTGTTGCTGGCACCTCGCCCTAATCCACAGAAGAGGGTCCTCCAGTTCCCACCCAAAGCTGATACCACCAGCTATATTCTTTATTTAATTTTTTTTATTTATTCACAGGTACCTACACAAAGTAGGAAGAATTATCTCTCTCTCTTTTTTTTTTTTTTTTTTGCAGTGCTAGGGTTCAAACCCAGGGCTTCATGCATGCCAGTGAGCCACATCCCCTGCCTCCCTGCTGTGCTCTTGATTGTGACCCATTTTTGCCTCTGTCAGGACATATTCTAGCTGTCATACTCTGTCATATATTGTCTTCCTTCTAACTTGGTTATTTTCCTTGGTCTACAAATGTGTCAAAACTCAGAGAATTTTTACTTCACCTTACATACTGCTTCTTCTTGATACTCACTATTGGAAAGAGAAACTGGTGGGCAGAGTCACTGTTTTTTTTCACCTTCGTTCCTTACATGGTAATGTACAAACACAGTGACTGGTTCTTCGTGAGAGCTCAGAGAAGTTCCCTACCTACCACCTTGCCTTGCCCCTCTCATTCCATGTTTCCCTCTTATCTTCCACCTATACCCCCACTTTATTATATTTTATTTTGAGGTTGGGGTCTTGCTAAGTTGCTCAGGCTGGCCTTGAATTTAGGACCTTCTGCCTCATCTTCCCAAGTACATGGTGACATTCTCCCAAGATACCCAGCTCCTTGTCCCCTTTATTGTCCTGTGTTCTCCCCTTCTGACCATTTGTTGTCATTTTGTATTCTAGCCTCTCTTTAAAACATAATCCAAGCCAGGCATGGTGGTGCATGCCTGTAATCCCTGCAGATCAGGAGGCTGAGGTAGGAGGATCATGAGTTCAAAGTCAGCCTTAGCAACGGTGAGGCACTAAGCAACTCAGTGAGACCCTGTTTCTAAATACAGTACAAAATAGGGCTGGGGAATTGGCTCAGTAGTTGAGTGCCCCTGAGTGCAATCCCTGGTATTCCCCCAGCCAAAAAACAAAACAGAATCCAAAAAATGACCTTGTTCATTAGTGGCCCAGTGATGAACTCACAGGCCCAATCCTCAGTGGCCTCAGTTTTCCTTTATCTTGCTGCACACTTTCTGGGATCAGAGGCTCCTTTATAGCCTCAGGATTTAGGCTGGCTTCTTCCTCCCTTCTAGTTTTTTCATATCTTGTTTTTATTTATTTATATGTGATGCTGAGGATTGAACCCAGTGCTTCACACATGCGAGGCAAGTGGCTCCACCACTGAGCCACAATCCCAGCCCTCCCATCTAGTATTTAAAATGACATTATTTTCCAGCAGAATTCAGAAGCAACATGTAGTCTTCCCCCCATTCTGCCTCTTCAGTGCTTATGCTCACCGGCACCATGCTGAGCCTTGCCCTTTCAGTCCCTCAAATATCTTTTCTTCCACAAACAATTGGCTCAAACACCCTCTTCCAGGAAGCCTTCCAGCAACCTTAGTTACAGCTCCACAGAACTTTAAAGGTCCTTCTAGTAGCCTGATTTCAATGCCATTGGGATTCTACTTCATCCAGCTTCTAGTGACTTCTTTGTGGTCTGAGATTGTCAGATTTACCTCTTTGGAACTTGGCCCTCAGTCAGTGCTGAACAAATGAGGGGTAACATGCATTTATTTTAGTATACTTCCTGGAGTTAAATACTACTTTAATTTAAATGGCTGAGTGTTGGTTAATCAGCCATGGAGAGGATCCAAGATCAGAAAAGATGGGTTTTTGAGGAATGTGCTTTGTTGTGGGAATCTAGCATGTCAGTGGCTTATTAAGTATTGAATTATTTTCTGTCAAGTACCACAGTATGACATATAAAGAATGGCCCTCTAAGGATGTCCATGTCTTAATCCCTGGAACCTGTGAATGTATTACATAGCAAAGGGGAATTGAAGTTTGCAGATGGAATAAAGCTTGTTACTCAGGTGATTTTAAAATAGATTATCCTGATAGGCCCAGTGTAATCCTGAGGGTCCTTAGAAGTGGTTCATGCCATAGGAACTCCTTCTAGCTGATTCCATGGAGTGCTGAGGGTCTTAAATTGCCTCGAATATTATCTCTAGTTAATGCCTCATTGAGGTAGTCTTTTTTATAAGAGATAATTATATCCATTTTCTGTGATATTAGATGTAATGAAAGAAAGGTACTTTTATTGAATGCTTATGAGAATCAGGTGCTTTATATGTATTACCTTATTTAATGTGCTAAATAGCCCAAGAAGTAGATATTAAATCCTTTTATGGATGAGGAAATGCAGAGTGGTTAACTTACACAAGGTCATACTGCTAGTAACTGATGACCCTGGGGTTTTATTGCACAATAAAGAGCAAAATTCTGAGGTGTGGCTTTTTCACTTCTGCAAAGACATGCCCATGTTTTATACTCCCTAAAACTATATTTTAAGAAGTCTTGCCTTGAATTTTGAAAGTTGAAGGTGAATTTGTATATTATTGAAGCATAATGACACCATTAACAGAGTACAAAAATTAATATTAGTAATTCCAAGAAAAATCTTTTTTTTTTTTTAAGAGAGAGTGAGAGAGGAGAGAGAGAGAGGAGAGAGAGAGAGAGAGAGAGAGAGAGAGAGAGAGAGAGAGAGAGAATTTTTTTTTTAAAGTTTATTTTTTAGTTCTCGGCGGACACAACATCTTTGTTGGTATGTGGTGCTGAGGATCGAACCCGGGCTGCACGCATATCAGGCGAGCGCGCTACCGTTTGAGCCACATCCCCAGCCCCCAAGAAAAATCTTGATCATACATTGACATAGATTTCCTTTCAGTCGTCTTTTCCTCTGTGCAAATATATGCTGCATGCTGCAGTTTTCATAGCTGTAATCGGTCATATTACACATTTTTCATTTTATATTCATTTCATTTTATATTATGTATTTCCTCATGTTATTATATCATTGTAATTATTATATTTAATAGACTATAGTTTGTTTTTAAGTATTTTATTAGTAAAAGAAATGCTGAAAAGTGTGTCAAAGGGTCATACCCAAAAGTCTGTGAACTGGGGACATTTACTTCACTTGCCAATGGGCAGGGTATCAAATCCTTTTGTAGAGAAGGAGGAATAGTCAGGGAATAGTAATCCCATCTACAATGTGGAGCAGGTTGAGATGATCAGAAGTAGAACATAAAAATATAAACAAAGTAGCAGCTATTAAGAGCTGGTCTTTCATAGCTGGGTATGGTGGTACTTGCCTGTAATACCACTAGCTTGGGAGGCTTAGGCAGGAGGATTGTAAGTTCAAAGTCAGCCTCAGCAAAAGTGAGGCCCTAAGCAACTCAGTAAGATCCTGTTTCTAAATAAAATACAAAATAGGGCTGGGGATGGGGCTCAGGGGTCAAGTGCCCTTGAATTCAGTCCCCGGGACACTCCCTACCCAAAAAAGGAGTTGGTCAGTCTGACAGGGTTTCCTTATCTTGGTAAAACTGGCTTCAGACTTGCCTGCCTCAGCCTCTCATAGCTGGAACTATAGGTGTACATCATCATGTACGACTCAGGCTGCTCTCTCCTGTGTGCTCTCTCCCTCCGTCTTCCTCTTTCTCCCTCCCCCACCCTTTCAATTGTATTCATGGGCATTTTACTGCTGAGCTACATCTCCTTTTATTTTGAGATGAGGTCTCACTAAATTGCCCATGCTGGCCTCGAATTTGCAATTCTCTTGCTTCAGCCTCTTGAATCTCTGGGATTACAGAAGATGCTGGGATTGCAGGCAGGTGCAGAGGCACCCAGCTGAGACTAGTTGGTTTTGAACCCACAGTCTGACTTTAGGTAGAGGCTCTTTGTTCAGGTGCCACTTTTGAAATGAACAGATGAAAAGAAACAGTGTATGGAAAGCATAAATTGCATTGCATGACATGCGGCAACAGCTAGGCTACCAGCACATGCCATTTCCCCCAAAAGGTATAATTTTAGTCCATGGTATCAAATGTGCTACTTTAGTGCCACTATTTAGGTAGCACTTGACTATCTAATGGTGTGGATTTTCTAGTCATCAACACTGAGTTCATCAATTATACTCTAAATCTTTTACTTTCACATTTTTATTTATTGTATTTTGTACCATTGGGTGTTTGTTACCCAGGACTTCACGCATGATAGGTAAGTGCTCCATCACTGAGCTCCATCCCTTGTCCAGATCATTTTTTTAAGTGCCTAGGAATTCCTGGGGAGCTAATTTAAACTTCTTGGCCCCACATCCCAGAAAATACTTAGGTGAGTAATTTCTAAAAGAAAGTTATTGTTTATAGTTCTATAGACCTGACAAGCTCAAGGTTCCAGCATATTTTTGTTATCTGGTGAGGTCTTGCTCTTTGCTGCATAGATGGTGCCTTGTCCCCTCATGGCCTGATCACTTCTAAAGATTTCACCTCTTATTATTTGTATTGGAGATTTTTTTAGCACTAATTTTGGAGGGACATAAAACATTCAAAACTATATCTCAGATGATTATTACAAATTCTTTGCTACTTGAAGGCTGGTCTAGGGACTATCAACACCTAAATCATCTGGGAGCTTCTTAAACTTGGGGCCCATCTCATAGCTACTGAATCAGATTCTGTATTGTAGCAGCATCCCCTGGAGAAGAGAGCACATTACAGTTTGAACAGCACTGATATAGATGGTCCTTAGGCACTCAGCACGAAAAGAAAACTTTTCTTTTTAAAACATGAGTTTGAACCTAGGGCATTGTGTGTGCTAGGCATATTATTTACCAAAGTTTGCTTTTTAATTATTATTTGCCTTTTAATGTTACTAATGAATAAATCAATAATAACTTAAATTTAAAGAAAATCCTTTATATAGTATTTAAAAATAGGGCCAAGCATGGTGGTACACGCCTGGAATACCACTGGCTTAGGAGGCTGAGGCAGGAGGATTGCAAGTTCCAGGCCAGCCTCAACAGTTTAGCAGGACCCTATCTCAAATAAAAGGGGACAAGTATTTACGTGCCCCTGGGTTCGATCTCCAGTATCAAAAAATAAAAAATAAAAATAGGCATAGTTAGAATGGTAGTAATATAGAAGTAGAATTTTCTGGGACTTCTAAGAGTTATCTAGAAGATTTAATCTAGATTGCACAATCTTGGTATATGACATTTTGTTTGACTTATTGGATTCTTCCATTTTACAGAACCAAACTCAAACAATATCCTAAATAACCTAAAATGTAAAATTTGTAGTCTTTAAAACAAAGTGATAATTCTTGAACTGAAGAATCTTTTCTGCCACTTGTCAGTGTTCTTTGATAGCAATGTTCTTGAGTTTTCTTTTGTGTATATTGTATGCCAGGCACCCAAATCCCTGGAAGGACATCCATACTGAATGAGGTGGTATTTGAAAGTCTTTTACAAACTTCCAGATGTTCAATATAAGGTGTTTGCTAGGTTTTAGGGAAAACTGTAGCCTATGGGGCCAAATCTGTGCCTGTGTTTATAAATAAAATTTTATGGAATCACAGTCATGTCCATTCATTTCCTTAATTGTTCATGGATGCTTTCATGAGCCACCCCCAGTATCATTAATAAGGGATAGGTAGCTTTTTGTATGTGTGTCTAATTTCGAAGAGTGAATGATAAATCTTGATTTTTTTTTTTCCTTGAAAGAGAAAAAAGGCACCCATCTAACATTTAATAGACCTCTCTCTTTTGTGTGTGTGTGTGTGTGTGTGTGTGTGTGTATGGTATTGAGGATTGAACTCTTGAGGCCCTTTACTACTAAGCTATATCCCCAGCCCTTTTATATTTTGTTTTTGTTTTAACTTTTAGATGAGTCTGGTTAAGGTGCTGAGGCTTGTCTCAAACTTCCTATCCTCCTTCCTCAGCCTCCCAAGTCCCTGGAATTACAGGCGTGTACCATTATTCTTAGTTTTATAGATCTTTATTTTTGCTTTTGCCAAATTACATATTTGCATTAGGACTCTAACCATAGGTCAAATGACCTTTGCCACTTTGGACTATTTTTTTTAATGAGAGAGAATTTTCTAACAACATTTACTTTTTAGTTTTTGGTGGACACAACATCTTTATTTTATTTTTATGTGGTGCTGAGGATCGAACCCTGCACTCGTGCATGCCAAGTGAGCGTGCTACCGCTTGAGCCACATCCCCAGCCCCTGTGGACTATTTTTAAGTCTTTCATCTAACCTTTTCAAAGTACTAATAATGATAAAAGCTCTTAACAGATGTTGACATTACAAATGCAATATTTTGGGACTGGTGTTGTGGCTCAGTGGTAAAACGCTTACCTAGCATGCGTGAGGCGCTGGGTTAGATTCTCAGCACCACATACAAATCTTTTCTTTGTGGGCAAATTGATATAAAAATTTAATTTTTAATACAAAAAGTCCATCAGCAACTAAAATTAAAAACAAAACAAAATGCAATATTTCATCAACAAACTTTTTTTCTTTTTGATGCTGGGGATATAACCCAGAACTACACCCAAGCTCCTGTGTATATTTTTATTTATCTTGTGGGTGCATACTACTTCCCTCAGATAACCCAAGGAGTATTTTCCCTAGGAGCTCTCCAGCTTAGGCTGTTCCTTCCCTAAGGTGCCGCTTTGTGGTGGGCCATGAGCCCTTCAGGGACAAACTGCACAGCCTTGTCATCAAGGAAAGTGAATCTGCTGTGAGGCGTGTCATGGGAAACCCTGCTGCTTAGCGTAAGAAAACCCCATCATATACCTAAGACATGAATGGGACAACCTGCTGGTGGATACTTGTTGGAAAAAAATTCCACAGTCTAAGGAATCTCAATCTTTTATTTCCCCCCTTAAATGTATAGTCTTAATTCATATTTAGTTAATTTATTGTTCTTCATACTTTGCTCTATATGGTTGTGTATATTTTGAAATGTATGTATGTATTATCTATATGTGTGTCTATATTTTCTGTGTGTGCACATGATGTGTGTAACTAATTCTCATTTCTGATAAGCCTCATTACTGAAAGAATTTAAGAGAAAGGGCTATGATTGTATCTTTACAGACCCTTTCTGTGTCTATATCCCCTTTCTTAATTATGATCCATTTTTGGGGGCAGGTTACTCACTTGTGAATTAGTAAACACACAGGAGAACCTTTTTGCAAAGGAGTATATCCATTGTCTTTATTTTCTATATTATTTCAGCAGTCTACCAATAGTTCATTGATTCAAATAGCTATGATAGGAGCAGCTGAATTCTTTTCTAAAGACTAGAACATTCTCAAAATTTAAGAAAGGATTACACCATTTATTCATAACTATTGTCAGGACATAAAAATACAGAAGTAAGTACTAAATAATCTGTTTAGCTATATATGCAGGGAATTAATGTCTTCAGATTCCAAATACAGCAATAATGAGCAAAGTTACAAGCCAGTTTTCTCTGCTCTAGTCTCCACTAGTCTGCTTGAATGAGGATAAAGAGAGATGTATTAGTCATAAGAATTGACAGAACTGGGATACATACAGCACAAATAGCACTTTAGAGACATTTGAAACTATGGTATTCAGCTAAATGTTTCCATAGTTTGATAAATTCATCCCTAGATGTTGCCTAGGATCGTAGTGCTGTGAACGGCTTGTAACAGATTTGTGTGGTTGCTATGTGCCAAAAAACAAAAAAACAACAAAAAAAAACCCAATAAACAAAAACTGAAGAAGGAAACAAGCGGCAAATAATATCAGGGTGGGAAAATATTGCTATAGTAACAACTTACTTCCTATAGGAGGAATTGGGAGAATAAAGCAAGAACCCCCCCAGAACTTGGGTAGAAATAATTTTTGCACAAAATGGAATATATAGAAAAACAAAAGCCTTGCTTCCAGTGCTGCTTTTTATTAACGATAACTTTATGATACGGAGTAATTTTAAATGTTAACATTTTGAGTGACTTTCTAATGCACTGTTGAATTCGGTTAAAATTGTAAGAGAAATGGCAAAGGTCTGAGATAAGGCAATGCCATCTCATTTCTTTTCCTAGCAAAGACAATTCCTCAGTTGAAATACAGTGTTTTAGAGAAGTGAATTGTATATTTTCTTTAATTCCCTTAAACCAAATAACTCTTGATCAAGAAATTCTTTAACAGCCTGAATCTCTTGGGGAGCCCTTCATCTAAGTTTTCTTTCTCAGGATCGAAAAAAAGTCACATAGTTATTAATGTTATCTTTTGATTATGAAATATTAACAATTATAATTTCTTTACTATCTTCTAATGTGGCCATCTCAACCCTGGCTGCATATTAAGATCACATGGAGAGTTTTTCTTTTAAGTAAAATAATAGATGTTCATGCTCCACTTTGAGTTTCTGGTTATTCAAGATAAGACATAGGCCTTTGTATATATGTGTGCGTGCCCTTGTGTGCAAGTTTAAACTGTGATTGTAATAATTCAGCCATGGTTGAGGATCCCTTTTCTAGATTATTGCTATTTAAGATGTAGTCCTTGCACTCCAGTGGGACTAGTTTTAGCCTGATCCATATCTAATGTCTGTTTTTATAAATAATGTTTTATTGAAAAATTGCCATGCTCACTTTTTTCTCATTTCTTTTGTGCTGCAAGGACAGAGTTGAATAACTGCAACAGCAAGTGTGTGGCCAGCAAGGCCTAAAATGTTTACCATGAGACTTTTTCTAGAAAAAGTTGCTAGTAGCTGTTTATTGCTCTAGGGTAGCTAGCTACTACAATGAGGGTGAAAAAAATACTGGAAAATTGAATATTTGATTGCATTAATTTTTTTCCCCTGAAATTTCCAACATTAGATTTGAAAGCCATCCTTAGGGGAAGTAGAATGAGTGACTGAGTCAGAAGAATTAAGTAAGGAAGCAGTGTTGGTTCCAGCCAGAATTATGAGGCATCTGTGCATATTTACCAATAAGCGATGAAATGTTCACCCTTGAAATATTTGACCTGAAATGATATATTTATATATAATAGTTTAAAAATCATGTATCCCTTATGCTGACCAATCCTTAGTTGGCCCAGCCTGGGTGACTTAATGAGAGTCTGTCTCAAAAAAAAAAAAAAAAAAAAGTTAATCGGGCACAGTTGCACACAACTCTTAATTCCAGCAACTTGAGAGACTTGAAGTAAGAGGATAGCGAGTTTGAGGCCAGACTGGGCAATTTGGTAAGACACTGTTTCATAATTAAAAAAAAAATAAATAAGGGCTGAGTGTAAAAGAGTATCCTTGGGTTCAACCTCCAGCACTGCATTCCTCAAATCCTTAACAGTTGACCACTTTGTACTGATAGGTAAAATGATGAGCTCAGTAGTTGTAGCAGGTTGTGACTAGAGGTTCTGTTATGTCTTTGTCTCAGCACTCTCCTTCAGGTCTGAGTTTCTGGGATTCTAATTCCTGTTCTGTAGGAGATGTCTCATTAATGACTGCACTAGCCATGTGGTGTGAAACCTAAGAAGTCGCCTTTACAAGGAAGTATGCCCAATCTGATGTTATGGAGTCTCTGAGTAAAGAGGTGGCTTCACTCAGGAGAAACAATCAGGTGTTGAAGAAGTTCCATAAAACAATCACCTATGGTTTCTTTTATTCCAGTTGGGCAACTTGAGACATAGAGACTTACAGAGCACTTCTAATCAGGAAGCAGCAGAGCCAGGGTTGGAAAGCGGATTTATTTGAATTGTAGACACATTCTTTTTCCTTCTTACCACACTGTTTTTCAAACATTCAGTGGATCCTTCATGGCCTGTGGTTATTTGGGTTATCAACAGGGACAATTAGAGACCTGTAGGCAGCTTGTAGAGCTACAGTAAAGGTATTTGGATGAATGTGAATAAATGAATGAACATCCTTGATGGGTAGAGGAGTGGCATCCCCCCCCCACTTTCTCTTTTGGAGCTGTTTGAACTCAAGTCCCTGTACATGCTAGGCAGGTGCTCTATCGCTGACCTATACCCCCAAACTCTATATATGTCCTTAAAAGTTCTCAGTTTGCAAAGGATCTTTGTTATTTTTACATAAATTGATATTGTAGTCATCTAACATGCATATAAAAGGGGTTCTATAATTTTTTTCAGAAAAAAAACTATTAGAGCAGCCTGGTAAAGTCATATTTATTGAATGTATTAAGTATGATTTGAGAGTTCTGTAGAACTTGTCACCTTTTAATGATTTCAAGTGAGATAGTTCCTAGTGGTCAATTTTTATTAACTTAATGGCTGGTAATTCCTTTGCTCAGAATTTTTTATGTCAGTACAAGATTGTAAACTTATTAATACAAATGGGAAGGTGCCCACCTTTCCCTTGCAACAGTGATAATTATAAAGGCAATTTTCATTTACTGACCTTCTGTTATGTGACAAGACACTTTGGCTATGTCCTCTTTCAGCCTTATGAGGTTAAGTTGAATCCTTGTTTTGCAGTGAGGAAAACTAGACTAAGCTAAAACACTCTTAAGATTGCAGTGTGATAAAATGGTGAACTAAAATTGAAACCTTAAGTTTCTGATGATAAAATCCATATCTTCAGTGTCTTGGAGAGAGATTGCCTATATTTCTTGTAGTCTTTTGTTGTATTCATGTATTTTTTTCATTTCATTTTATTTTCATTTCATTTTAGTTTTGACCGATATATAGTAATTGTACATATTTATGGGATACAGTGTGCTTTGATTCATACTTTTCATAATGATCAAATCAGGGGGTGATTCACTTATTCATCACCTTAAAATATTTATCATTTCTTTGTGTTAAGAATATTCAAAATTTTCTACCTTTTTTTTTTTTTTTGGTACAGGGGATTGGAACTTGGGGACACTCAACCAGTGAGCCACATCCCCAGCCCTATTGAGTTTTTTTTTTTTTCCAGAGACAGCATCTCACCACATTGTTTGGGGCCTCAGCAAGTTGCTGAGACTGGCTTTGAACTTGTGATCCTCATGTCTCGGCCTCTGGAGCCACTGTGATTATAGGCATGTGTCACTGTGCCTGGCTTCTGACATTTTTGAAGTATACATTATTGTTAACTCTGGCCACCTTAGTTTGAAATAGAATACCAGAACTTAATTCTTCTTACCTAACTGTAAAAGATACTGCCTTTAAACAAAGATGTATTCATCAAAATGATTGTTCCAAATTAGTTCTCTTTATGTTTTTTAAAATATATTTTTTTAGTTGTAGTTGGACACTATACCTTTATTTTATATTTTATTTGTATGTGGTGCTGACGATCAAACCTAGCACTAGGCATGGTAGCCCTGGTTCTCTTTATATTTTAAACACCTAATTATCATGAATTTCTGTCCCTGTTTTATAGCAGCTGCTTTGGGATTCTTTTTTTTGGGGGGGAGGGTGGGGGGCAACTGGGGATTAAGCCCAGGGGTACTTAACCACTCAGCTACATCCCCAGCTTTTTGTTTTTTTTAAGATAGTGCTGGGGATCAAACCCAGGGCCTCACTCATGTGAAGCAAGTGAGCCACACCCCAACCCTTTTTTGGGGAATTTTCAAAAATTTTTATACATATATGCACATTTAAGAAATATTCATATAGAAAAGTGGTATTGATTGACTTAAAGTGGGGATTCCTAATTTCAATCCAGTTTCATCAAAGTCGATGAGATTTTATTATAATGTATATTTCACCTGCTAATATTTTCCAAGATTTTTGTACCCATGATTGTGAAAGAGATTTGCCTATAATTTTTAGTTCTTGTATAACTCTAGTTGTGTTTAAAAGCAAGGTTCAGCCAATCTCCAAGCTGGGGAAGTCCCCTTTGCTTCCATACTCTGGCAACATTTGTATAATTTATCCTTAAATTTTTGTGTAAAATGTCTCCATGTACTTAAACTTTTGGTAAAACTTGCTGGTGAAGCCACCTGGGCATGCCTTTTATTTTAGTGTGGGATGGTTTTAAATTACTGATTTTCTTATAGGTCTGTTTTTAAAATATTAGGACAGTTTTAATTAAGTTGTGCTTTTTTGAGCATTTCTCCAATTTGTTCAAAACAGGATAACTTTTTGGTATAAAGTTGGTTCAAATATGCTATTTAATTGTCTTTACAATGTGCATTTATAAGTTATTTGTTTTATTCACCTGTTTTCATCAGAGACTTAGGATATTTATTAATCTTTGGAATGGCCATTGAATGGCTTTGTTGATTATAATCTGCTTATTTTCTCTTCATTTCTGTTCTTACTACTGTTTCCTTCTTTGTAATTTCTGTGGGTTTATTTTCTCTTAGGTTTTTAGGCTTTAGCTGATCTCATTTTCTATTTATTTTGGTACTGAGGATTGAACCCAGGGGTGCTCAACCACTGAGCCACATCCCCAGCCTTTTTTATTTTGTATTTTGAGACAGGATCTCCTTTAGTTGCTGAGGCTATCCTTGAACTTGTGCTCCTCCTGCCTCAGTCTTCAGAATTGCTGGGATTACAGGTGTATGCCACCATGACTGGTGCTGTTGTCATTTTCTAACTTGCGTGTGTGTGTATGTGTGTATGTGGTGCTGGGGATGAAACCCCTGGGCCTTACACATGCTAGGCCAGTGTTCTGACATTGAGCTATATCCTCAGCCCTGTATTTATTATTCTAAGTAGCCCTGTCTTCATCCCACAAGTTAGATGTTAATTTACGATTTAACTTAAAACGTATTAAATTTTCATTGATTTTTTTTTTCCTTGATCCATGGGTTGCTTAGATCTGTTAATTAAATTTTGAACACATTGGGGTTTATTTGGTCATGCTTGATACATATTTCCTACATCCTTTAGTGTGGTTCTGCTAGTGATAATTTCTTCCAATTTTTGTTCATTTGAAAGTGTCTTTCTCACCTTTACTCTTTTGATGGATTTGTTCACTTGGTATATAATTTTAGGTTGGCCAAAAAAGTCCTGTCAGCACTTTGAGGATACCATTGCCTTCTGACTTAAGTAATTTCCCTTTTGGCAAGTTAGCTATTAGTCTCAATTTTGGTGCTTTGAATATAATTTGCTTTTTTTCCCCCCTCTGCCTACTTTAAAAGTTGTATCCTCATCTTTAGTTTTCTGTACTTTTAGTGTGATGCCTTTCCAATGTATTTATTTTCCCTTTTGAGCTAGTTATCAGGGTTTCTTACGTGTAAAAATGTCTAATGAATTTTGAGAAATTGGCAGCCATTTCTTTTTCAATACCATTTCCAGCCTATGTTCTCATTCCTCTATCTCTGGGACTCAAATCCATGTTAAATAGTCTTAGTGAATCCTCTGTCACCTGTTGTAGTCTTCTATTACTGCATACTCATCACTTCAAGAATGAGTGACTTAAAATATGCATTTCATTATTTCTCATGTTTCTGTGTACCAGGTCATCTGAGTCACCCAGATGACTTGACATTATGGCTGTTAAGTCCATATGAGTGAGGGCTGTTTATTTTCTGTTTCCCATAGGTTTTTTTTAAAAAATATATTTGTTCTTTTTAGTTATACATGACCATAGAATATAATTTAATATTTATGCAAACATGGAGTATATCTTATTCTATTTAGGATTCCAGTCATGTGGGTGTATACAATGGTGAGATTCATATGAACATGGGAAAGTTATGTCTGATTCATTTTACCGTCTTTCCTTTTCCTATCTCCCTCCCTTCCCTTCATTCTCCTTTGTTGAATCCACTGAACTTTTCTTCTTCTCCTTCCCCACACCTTATCTGTGAGTTTGCTTTACATATCAGAGAAAACATTTGATCTTTGGTTTTTTGGGATTGGCTTATTTCACTTATCATGATAGTCTCCAGATCCATCCATTTACTGACAAATATCATAAAGTAATTCTTTATGGCTGAATAATATTCCATTGTGTATATATACCACCTTTTCTTTACCCATTCATCTGTTGCAGGGTACCTAGGTTGGGTCCATAGTTTATAGTTGCTATAAACATTGATGTGGCTGCATCACTGTAGCATGCTGATTTTAACTCCTTTGGGTATGTACCAAGATTTCTTTAATCTGCAAATGAGGTGATTTCACTTTTTGTTAGCCTCAGTTAATTTTTTTCCTCCCCAGAGACCATCAGAAATAATCTTTACCTTCTTTGTATCCTGGGGCATCAGCAAACATTTCCTTGGCCAGAACAGCCCCACTCTTCCATCCACTTTCAGGCTTGGTACTCAGTTGTTCTTCACCATCTTAATAGATCTGATAATTTTGAATGTTTTCTTGGCTGTGTGGTGGTGGTGCACACCTGTAATCCCAGTGACTAAGGAGGCTGAGGTAAGAAGATCACAAGTTTGAGGACTGCCTCAGCAATTTATTGAGACCTTAGACTGGGGATATAGTTTAGCAGGTGAATACCATGGGTTCAGTCCCTGGTACTACAAACACACACACACACACAAACAAATTTAAAATAAAAACACACGTGCATGCACGCACAAAGTTTTCTTCTACTTTGTTCAGCCTCTTCAATTATCTTTGGTAAGAATAGTTGGTTCCATTTATTTTGTCCATCCTTTCAAAAATTAAAGTTTCTATAATTTTAGCTTTGATTTGCCTTTCAGGTTGTATTCAGTTAGTTCTCTATCCATGGGCTCCAACAAATCTGCAAATTCAATCATCAGAGGGTTGAAAATATTCAAAAAACAAATCACATCAGTATTCAACCTGTTTATCTATTTTTTCTTGATCTTATTCTTAAACAATACAGTATAACAACTACACAGTGTTTACATTTTATCATGTATCATAAGTGATTGAAAGCATACAGGAGGGTATAGGTTGGTTTTATGTATATTTATATCATTTTATCTAAGGGAGTTGAGTACCCAGGATTTTGGTATGCACAGTGATCCTGGAATCAATCCTTTGTAGAAATTGAGGGACAATTATATTTATTCCTTAGGTTTTATATCCATTCTTTATGCATAGAGATGAGATATATTAATGTTGATTTTGGAGAAACAACTTGTCACAGCTCTAGTTTAATATTTGTTCTGGTCCAGGCTGACTTTCTGTGTCTTGCCTCATGTTCTAAATTGTTTTACATTAATAGACCATTAGAATATTCTAGTTTCTAAAGAATTCATTGCTTTTCAGAATATGGCTCTTACTATTCCTGTGTATGAATTAGTGGAGGATGCTATTAAAAATAATCTGATCCCAGTTACTTCATTTTTTTATACAAGGAAATATAGGGTAATAGTGATAAAATATATTGAATTTACAAATTTGTGACTTCATTTGTTAAGAATTATATTTATCATGATTCAGAGTATAAATGCCTAGGCTATACTACTGTAACTCATTTACAAATGTGTTTCCCAACTTAAAATGATCCAAGATGGTGTTTAGTGATAACCCTGGTTGATCTTTGCTTAGGCATATTAGCTTTACTTTTTTTTCTGTGCCTTCAAATTCTTCTTTTTGTGTGTGGCAGTACTGGGAATAGAACCCAGAGGTGTTTCAACACTGTGCTAACATCCCCAGCCATTTTTTGCTTTAATTTTGATAGAGGATCTTAGTAAGTTGCTGAGGCTTACCTTGAACTTGTGCCTAAGCCTCCGGAGTTGCTGGGATTACAGGCAGGTGCTGCCAAGTCTGGCTAGTCCTCAGATTCTTAATAAATTGTTGTCCATCTGGATTTAAAAGAGGAGATGTCTCTCTTGCTGTGGAACTCTCCTTATGCTGCTGGGAAATAAAAGTGGAAATATCTCAGTAGTGAGGAGATCATTCTGCAGCCCTGCTAGAGAAGCCTCACTCCTAAAGCATGCTGCAGGTCTTTCAAGTCTTCTGACCAGCTCCAGAGACCCAGACCACCTACTGTGTGAACATCAGTTTCTGGTATTCAGGCTGTGGATGGAATGTCTATAAAATGGAGTTGACTTCATAGTATAGTGACCTGAAAATCCCATAAATCAAAGAGGTAAAGTTGTTTTCTCATTCATTTTAATATGTGTATGTGTGTGTGGGGGGGTGGGTACTGGAGATCGAACTCAGGGTCCCCAGCCCTATTTTGTATTTTATTTGAAGACAGAGTCTCACTGAGTTGCTTAGCGCCTAGCTTTTTTGCTGAGGCTGGCTTTGAATTCATGATCCTCCTGCCTCAGCCTGGTTTTATGGAATTCTTCTTTAATATATGTTATTTTAATTTAGTTTGTTACAATTCCCTTTTATTTGTATTTTTATATTTAGAGTGCTTTACAGCATTAAGCTTTTAATTAGTTTAGAGAGGTGGTTGAAAGCATCTGGTGGACCAGAGTTCTCTGCTCTTTCTAATCTAATCTTTCGAAAATGAGTTTATTTCTAGGAGCTGTGGGTTCTTCTCAAACCAGGGCTTAGACTAGATGAGCTTTCATGTTCAACTGTCTATTCCTTAATCAATTTCTCATATCTTGGAGTTATCTAAGTAGTGATACTGCGTACTCAATTGGATAGCTGAGTATTTCTCTGTGGCCTTCTAGCCTGAAGGTAGAACTATAGGAGCCATCAGTGCATAGATGACATTCAAAATCATGAACTTGGATTAAAGTCACAAGGCGAGGGAGTACAGCCAAGAAAAGGAGTGGTCTGAGCCCTGGGACATTCTACTTGATAGTAAAAGAATGCAGAAGGGATAATTAAGACTGAACAGCTGTGTCCAGGAAAGTACGAGGAGAACAAGAGAACTGATTATCTTGGAGTCAAGTGTGAGAAGTATTTCAAGAAGAAAAGAGTTTTTAGTTGCTTAAAACGTGTTTGACAGTTTGGGTAAATTTCTTAGGGTGTTGCTAAGTTGCTGAAGCTGGCCTCAAACTTGGAATCCTCCTGCCTTAGTTTCCTGAGTTAATGGGATTATAGGCAGCTCACCATCATGCCAGGTCCATGGGAGGCCTTGACACACACTGTTGTGATGAAGGGATGGTGGGAGGGGACATCCTTTATTGGAGTGAGTTCAAGAATGTGGGGGAAAGGAAATTAGTATGGCAGTGCTATTGAAGGAGGTTTAGTATAGAGAAACAATAAACAAAAATGGAGCTATAGACTGAAGGGGACATAAGAACAAAAATTTAATGTCCAGTTTTTAAGGTGAGGGAAATCAAGTCAGTGTATTGATATTTATATGCTAAGAATGATCCAGTAGAGGGAAAAATACTTATGAGATAGGAGATAGAGGAGGGAAAGGTAGGACTGGTGCCTCTGAGGAGGTAAGAAGAATCTAGCACATGGTGGATTGACCTTAACTAGGAGTTGCATATATTCACAGGAGAAAAGGTGGAGTAAGACTCAGAAGTCATTAGCAGTAATTTCAAATATATTCAGAGCTTAGCCTTTTTTATTTTTATTTTTTTATTTTTTTAAAGTTTTCTTTTGTAGTTGTAGATGGACAGAATGCCTTTATTTGTTTATTTTCATGTGGTGCTGAGGATCAAACCCAGTGCCTCATGCATGCTAGGCAAGTGCTCTACCACTGAGCTACAGCCTCAGCCCTTATCCTTTTTTTTTTTAAATTTAGTTGTAGACTGACACAGTGCCTTTATTTTGTTTACTTGTTTTTATGTGGTTCTGAGAATGAAACCCAGTGCTAAACAAGAGCTCTACCACTGAGCCTCAACCCCAGCCCAGAGCTCAGCCTTTTGAATACAAGATAGGACACCCATTGTGGCCAGTGACTTTTTTTTTTTTTTTTAAAGAGAGAGTGAGAGAGGAGAGAGTGAGAGAGAGAGAGAGAGAGAGAGAGAGAGAGAGAGAGAGAGAATTTTTTAATATTTATTTTTTAGTTCTCGGCGGACCCAACATCTTTGTTGGTATGTGGTGCTGAGGATCGAACCCGGGCCGCACGCATTCCAGGCGAGCGCGCTACCGCTTGAGCCACATCTCCAGCCCGCCAGTGACTTTTCTTAAGTGATATGCAACATTTCTGTGCTATAGCCTTTGTCAGCATGAAAATCTTCAAAAGTTATTTTCTCCTTTGCTGTAGTTACTGGTAATGTTCTAGAAATTGGCTACTCATCAACTGCCTTCCTGAATAAGGTTAACATAGAGCCCAGCCCTCAGCTGACTATGTTGGATGTTGTTATGGTTTGGATATATGTCTTCCAAAGGCCCATGTAGTAAACGCTTGGTACTATTTAGAGGTGATGAAACCCTGAGGAGGTTGCACCTCATTGAAAGAACTTAGGTCACTGGGGATGTGCCCTTGATGGGGATTGTGTGGGACCCTTCCCCTTTTCTCTTTCTTTCCACCTATCATGAGATGAGCTGCTTCCTCTGCCTTGTGCTCCCATGAGCAATGGAGGGAACCATCTATGGACTGAAACCTCTAAAACCATGAGCCAAAATGAAACCTTTCCTTTTTTTTTTTTTTTTGGTACTAGGGACTGAACTTGGGCACTTGACCACTGAGCCACATCCCCAGAGCTGTTTGTATTTTATTTAGAGACAGGGTCTCACTGAGTTGCTTAGGGCCTCTCTGTGTTGCTAAGGCTGGCTTTGAACTCTGAATCCTGCTGCCTCAGCCTCCCAAGGTGCTAGGATTACAGGTGAGCACCACCACGCCTGACCTAACTTTCCTCCTCTTAAGTTGATTTTCCTCAGGCATTTTGTCACAGTGGTGGAAAGCTAACACAGACATCTAGTGGCATTGATTTAGTTAGGCCACTGAGGGTTGTTGTTTGTGTTGTGACAGCAGAACCTGGCCTGCAATCTTGAGTGGTCCAGGCACACATATGGCTGGGTGGAGAGATGTGATGGGATCCTGGTGGAAAGTCAAGGTGATAGTAAAGATGAGGAAGAGACATTGGAGACCTGAGTAGAGAGAAATGGGTATGAAGTAGTCACTGGGGAGAATCTTGAGTTTTGGGTCAGTGAGATTGTTACCCGTTGGCACCTGGGGCCCACTTCAGGTTGGTGGTCATGTATATAAGGAGCAGTTGGTGTGGGTGTGTTTTTTTCTTCCATTCCATGCCAACGGAATGGGTAGAGACCTAGTGGTGATGAAGAATTGGATTTAAGCAGGGAATGAGTCTTGCCTGGCAAGGCTAACAAAAAGTGTGACTAGGAAGCATTTTGAAGATAAATATAAAAGAGTGATTATTTAGTTTGTGCTGGTAGGATTTTTAGTCAGCCTCAACTATATTCTTAGGGTGACTGATTTTGAGGACTGAGAGAAAAAGACCTATTAGATTTGATCCCCAGCACTGCTCCCAAAATAATGTCACATGATGTAGATGGTTTTGTGAGAAAAGGCACATTGTAGGTAGGATTGCTCATAAAACATTTGATTTTTTTTTTAAGAACAAGGAGGTCTGTAACGTGCCCATAATTATCCCCTGTCACAGGGACCTTACTCTCCTCCTCCTTCCTTTTTTTCTTCATATGTGTTTATTTTAAAAATTTTTGTCTTCATTATCTGTGGCTTAAGATTGACTCTGATACTCTTTGGCCCTTTTAGGTCATTGTTTCTTTTCCCTTTGTGTCATGGTAGTATTTGACTCTGTTGGCCAGGTGAGAAAGGATGAGAAAAATGGGTGGGCTAGATGCCCACCATTCAGAATTAGGCTTGGGGGTGAGGTCTGTAAGCCTCAAATTACCCACCAGAAAAAGTTCACATCACTGTAGTAGAGAGTAGAATGGTGGTTACTGGGAAAGGGGGGTCATCAAATTATTGATCAAAAAATATAGAATTACAGTTGGACAAGAGGAATAAATTTAAAAATCTATAATTAGCATTATGACTATAGTGTATTCTTGAAGAATGCAAAGAGAGCGGATGTCAAGTTTTCTCCACACAAAAATGATAACTATCTGAAATAAACACATTTGTTATTTAGCTAGATTTAACTATTCTGCAGTATGTGTATTTCAGTATTTCAGAATATCATGTTTTATTGATTTTTTTTTTCTGTCAATTTAAAAAAATCAGTTTTAAAGAATCATAAGTAACCTGTGGATTCTCCCGAATAAGTGTGGAAACCTGGGGTTATTCATTACTTAAGCAATAATGGGAATTTGTTATTACCTTCATCCTCCCTCCATTTGTTTTTGAAGCTCAGGAGTTTTTTCCTCACAGGGAGTACTGGCGATGAATAGTAGGAATTGTCCCTAATCCTTCCAGTCAGTTTTATGTGTACAGTGTGACTCTTCCAGACCACTTAGATATAAATAATGTTCCAAAGGGCCCTCTTTCAAAGCCTCTGTCCTCTCTTTGCAGCTTATAAGTACAGACACTGATTCTAATTCTGGAACTGTTTATAGTGAGGCCCTGTATTGGTGTCAGATCACTAAAAGGCTAGAGGGGCCAGATCATTGTTAAATGTGCTTCTTGTGTTTGTTTATTTAGATAGGGACAAGGACAGAGCTGGTTCAAGCAGGCTCTGGTGTTACTTTGGTGCTGAGTTTGAATCCTTGAGTTGAGGACCTTAGATGCTTTGGTTCAATTAACTCTCAGCCCACCCTGCCTGATTTGACAGGGGAAATAAGCTGGGGACAAGGCAATACTCTGCAGTATCTGGGAGAAGCAATGCATACATAGTGCATTATAGCTGCTGTCAGGAGCTGGTGATGCCCATAGGGACAGACTGGCCAGTGGGAGCAGTACTCTCTGGCCTCTAAGACTTCTCAGTGTCCCAGTTGTCACCATCCTCCTGTTCCTCATAGGGATTGAATCCAGGGCTTTGTTAAACATGCTCTACTACTGAACTGTAGCCCTATCTTGGCACTTAATTAATGGAAGATATTTACTTCCTATTAAAAGGGTAGCACTCTGAGAGGAAGAGAATACCACACACTGTTATGTTCTTGGGAGCAGATGAGCCAAGAAGCATGAGCAAGGAGGCCATTTTCTTTTTTTGGTGTGGTGTTGGGTATGGAACCCAGGGCCTTGTACAAGCAAGACCAGCCCTCTATCAACTAAGCCCTATATCCCCAGCCCAAGAAGGCCATTTTCAACGGATGAGTGGATAAAGAAAATGTAGTATGTATGTGTGTATACTCATACACACACAATGGAGTATTACCCATCCATAATGACATTATGGCATTAGTCAACAAATAGATGGAACTGGAGACTAATCATGCTTAGCCAGTCCAAAAAACTCAAATGTTTTCTCTGATATGCGGAGGCTAATCCAAAATAAGGAGGAGGAGGGCTGGTGATATAGCTCAGTTGGTAGAGTGCTTGCCTTGCATGCACAAGGCCCTGAGTTCAATCCCCAGAACCACATTAAAAAAAAGAGGATAAAAGAGTTGAAGACAGATAAATGGATTGAAGGTGAAGGGAAGAGAGATGGGATAGGGAAATAACTAACTTTCCAATGTACATATATGAATATACCACAGGGAATCTCGCTATTATGTATAGCTACAAGACACTAATTAAAAAAAAAACTAAGTAAATATCAGAATGATCAGAACAGAGGAGGGAAGAGCGGGAAAGGGGAAGCACTGGGAACTGAATTAGAACAAATTCATATACCATGTTTATGTAACTTTGTCAATGAATCCTAATGTTATTTATAACTGGAAAGAACCAACAGAAATAAAAAAAAAGAAGGCCTTTTGTTAAGGAGGGATGAGAGGTAAGAGAAGGTCAGAGCTAGGCCTTTGCATACTTCACATTTGAAGTCCCTGCTCTGCCTAACAGCATGTGAATTTGGGGACTTTGGAGAGTTTGTTGATTTCAGCTTGAGCCCACAAACCTTTGCACTGTTTGGTCTCTTTGCTCTCTTTGATTATTCATATCCTTGCCAGGAACTTCTCGTAGTCTCCTAGCCACTGTTAACCTTTTGTTTAGTTTTTTGAATAGGCTACAATTTGTTGGAATATGTAAATCACAGAGAAACTAAGCAAATATGTTTTCCATCTTGTTCATGATTTCACTTACCTGAATAATGCCTCTGGTAAAATGCAAATGGAGACTGTTCTTCTCAATCATATTTCCCTAAAGCCAAGGAGTCATGAGCTACTTGGAAATTCAGTTATGTAGTACTTGTTTTTTACTCTCAAAGGCCAAGGTACAGAAATGTTCATCACATTTCTGTTACAGGAGAAATAGTCTTGGGCACCCCAATGTATTCCCTTATGTAATAATTTTTACAGAGGGAAGTTGAAATCCTGAGCTTGAGGAAATGTGCAGTTTCCTTTGGGTTTAGTGTTTTCTAAAAAGAATGTTGGGTGAGTAAGTTTGCTCTGCTTTTTTGCTCTGTCAGTTTACATTTATTATATAAGTGTCGTCTCCTTAGCATAACTTTCACATTTCAGAGGGATGGCTGATGGAGCCATGTTTAGAGTAATGAGAAAGTAAAGAGAGGTCTGTTAGAGGGGGAACCAGTGGGGGAACTATTGAAAAACTAGCCAGTAGCTAGTATACTCTCACTCCCTCTCCGCATGAATGATTCATTTTGCTGCCTTTGTTATAATAGCCACAGTGTTCAGCCTGCAAGACTGTCTTGTGATATATCCTTCTTTTGCTAAAAGACTACATATCAGCAGCCTCATTTGATTTAGAAGCCAATTCAGCATACCACGCATACCATTTGAGAAGAATGTCAGGATCCTTCCTGCTATGAAAATGTCATGCATGCTTAAAATGACAAAGTTTGTCCCAAGGAACGGTTTTGAGTGCTTTGTAATCATTCTGTTTTTTGAGTCTTCAGAGCAATTTGACATTGGGGGCTTCATTCTCTAAAAGAAAAATGACCCCAACATTTTTTTTCAGTTTTAAATAACCAGAATGTTAAATTGGAGACCCCAAAATGTAGAATGAAGGTGCCGTGTGTATGTTTTTTTTTATTATTATTATTATGCCAAAACCACACATAACTTAGAATTTGCCATCTTAACCATTTTTAAGTATACAGAACAATATTGTTAACGATGTTCACACTGTTATGCTGCAGATCTAGGACCTTTTCATCTTGCCAAACTGTAAGTGTATACTTGGAACAACTCCCCCCTTCCCTCTTCCCCTTTCTCTCAGCCCTCGGCAACCACCATTCTCCTTTCTGTTTCCATGAATCTGACTACTTTAGATGCCTCATATGAATGTAGATGTACAGTATTTCTTTTTAAGGCTGAATACTATTCCATTGTGTATAAATGCACCACATATTCTTTGTTAATTGATCTGTGAAGGTCGTGTGTCTTTGTGGAAAGTGTTCTCAGAAAAGCTTTTCTTGGGAAGTAAAACACCCAAACCAGAGAGCATAGAAAAATCAAATCTGAGTCATATGCTAACAAATAGAATTGTAATTTTTGATGTTAAATATGAGACTTTCATACTTGCAAAACATGGGATTTCCTCAGCTGAAATCCTAGTGTTTAGGTTTACACTCCCCTGTTGCCCCCCCCCCTTCATACACCCTATTTGGTTCCCTCTTCGAATTTCAGTCCCTTGGATTGTCCTTCTGGGGATAGATGAAAGCATGTGCTCAAGTGCTTGCTGGAGAGGAAGATAAAAGGTGGCCTTTTCTTCTAAAGTTGTCTGGGCTTTATTAGAATGTCTGGAGGGGCAAGATAAGGGGATAGGGGCAGGGCGGGAGTGGGGTTTTTGTAGCCTGGAAAAGATGGATGACCTATGAGATCATTAGGGTTAGTAATGGGGTTTCCCACTGGACTCTGGATTTTTCTCTCAGATCATCTTCTATATGGCTTCTAGCCCTAACTCAGAGTTGAAGCAGCCCAGCTCCAGCAAAACCACAGCACCAATATGCTCTGTGGTCTGGCTGTAGTCTAAGAAGTGTTTTCCAGAAAACCTAGAGAGAAAAGGTATGAATTGAAATAACAAGTGGTGGGGAAGAATTGGATTCTTTGAGTGTTACTTTCACTTTTTTCTTAACTTTGTTGCTTCCTCTGAGCAAAATGATGGGTTTCCTGTTCTCACAGGTGCCTCTGTTTCAGCAGTTGCCTGTCTTTGGTAGGTTCAAGCTGTGAGAATAAGCATTTTTACCCTCTCTCTTGCTTTTATGATTCTGGGATAAGTATGAATAGCCACAGATGGTACGAGTCCCTCTTTTGTGCATTGCAGGTTGACAGGACCTCTCTCTGATCTGAGATTGCATATCTTGTTTCCATTTTCATGCTGAAAATGCCTCTCCACCACCTGGGCTCAAGAGCTGGAGCAAGGAGATGCCTGGCCTTTTTCTGCTGTTTGTTTGTTCTAGGAGGGCCAAGCAGGGTGCTACTGGGTGGATGAGGGGAGGGGAAGAGCTTCAAGAAGTTCCAGAGCTGTCAGACAACACCTAACAAGGGATCTGGGGAAATACTTGCATGTTGTGGACAATGGCTTCCTAGTGACCCCAGATCCTTGGATGCTTCAGTTATGGGGCTGAGAATGGTATGCAGTCAAATGAGGTACACCATTCTGTGGCAGTGATAGGTGGTTTGGTCCTGCCTCTCTTGTGCTGCAGAGCACACTGGAGTCCTGCCAATTGACAGGATAGTCAGCTGGTTCTCAGGTGGGAGTCAGGTGCAAGCCATGACGGATCTTACCCCCCAACATGAGGGATCCTTTTAGAAGGCAGGTGTAAGCCAAAAACTTCCTATTTGGTAGTGCCAATCAGATGGCCAGAATATTTGTTTGTGGTCTCTTGAGCATACTAGGCAAGCACTATATCACTGAGCCACATCTCTAGCCCTTTCTTTAAAATTTTATTTTGGGACAGGCTCTTGTTAAACTGTTAAGGCTCATGGCAAAGTTGGGATCCTCCTGCATCAGCCTCCCATGTAGCTGATTTGAGGTGTGATCACTGCACCTGACTCCAGAAGAAATATATTAAAGAGATTCTCATCAGGTTCTTTTATCTGTGCAAATGACTTTAAAAATTAAGTTTACACAGTCATATTTTTCTCAAGATTTAATGAAAATCTTCAAGTCTATGGCAAAGTTGAAAGAATTTTGCAATGAATACAAATATGCCTACCATTTAGATGACTGGCATTTTAATATACTTTTATTCAGCAAAAGTCTAAATACCTAGTTAACCATTTAGCCACCCCTTAAAGTATCTTATTTTTTAATTTTTTTTGGTTACAGATGGACACAATACCTTTATTTTATTTATTTTCATGTGATGCTGAGGATCAATCCCAGAGCTCACACATGCTAGGTATGCACTCTACCACTGAGCTACAACCCCAGCCCCATCAGATCTTATTTTTTGGTGCATTAAAAATACACACTTTACCCGGGTGGGGTGTAGCTAAGTGGTAGAGTGTGTGATTAGCATGCTTAAGAACCTATGTTCAATTGTCAGCACCAAAAATAAGAATAAATTTCTTTCCCTGAATGTTTCTGAATTGTAAATTTTTAGTTGTAGTTGGACATAATACCATTTATACATTTATATGGGGTGCTGAACCATGTGCCTTGAGCCACAGCCCAGCCTTGAATTGTAAATTATTTTACAGCTTTTCTTGCAAAGTAAAATTTACATATAGTGGATATATAAATTGTGAGTGACCTCCGTTAAGATTATGTCTTTGGAATTCTATGTTATATTTCTGTCAGATTTTATAAAAATCAAACTTTTTTTTTTTAAACAAAACCAAGCTGTTTTCTTTTTTCTTTTTGCAGTGCAAGGAATTGAACGTAGGCCTTGCACGTGCTAATTACAGAATTTCTATAAATTACTTCAGAATTAACATTTAGTAAGGTAGTTGGAATGATAGACCAGAGATTATGTTCTAAAATGTGGTTCATTCTCATATCTTCCTGGTCTTAGTCTTGGTGTGCTCTCTCCTACCTCTTCTGCCCACACAGGAGGGGGAAAAATCTAGCCATTAATTGGTGAAGGTTTATTCTAGGATCCATCTGTGAAGAACTAGCTAAAAAGGGACTTCTAGCTTTTGCCATTTGCATGTTGGCAACCAGTTTCTTCTATTATTTTCTTTTTTCCCTTGCAGGTGCTGGGGATTGAGTCTGGCCTCCTACATGGTAGGCAGGGACTCTACCTCTGAGCCAGACCTCCAGCCCCTAGTCTTTTCTTAAGAAATTCAAGGAGAAACAGAAATATTGTTATATAATATTCAATAACAAGCAACACTCCTCTAATTCAATATAGCCATTCTATAAAACCAGATAGACCATTCTGTGGCAATTCATGATGGTATGTGTCTACATGTATACATGAAATGTCACATTGCTTTAATATTAAGTAAACCTTATGTGATCATTAGGAAAATGGTGAAACATTAGGAAAAATGTTAATTTTTATTTATTCCTGGTTCCTCAGGAATCTTGAATTTGTTTATTATAATTGTTGCTGTACTATCATACCAGGCTACTTGAATAATGGAAAAAGAACCCAAGACAGGAAGGATGTGGTGGCACATGCCTGTGATCCCAGCTTAGCTCAGTGAGCTAAGGCAGGAGGATTGCAAATTCAAAGTCTGCCTCAGCAAGGGTGAGGCACTGAGCAACCCTGTCTCTAAATAGGGCTAAGGATGTGGCACCATGGTCGAGTGCCCCTGAGTTCAATCCCTGGTATCCCCCTGGCTCTGCAAAAAGAAAAAAAAAAAAGATGAGAGGAGAAGGATTTGTTCTGGGTTTCTGATTTTTTCTGGGTCTGGCTTTAAGGAAGTGGGGAAGTGAGAGATTTGGCTTTGCAGATAATTTAGTGCATGAATACAAATGCCAGGTACTGAATAAAACAGCTAACCTTAAGGATGGTATCTCCAGGAGGAGCAGTTTATTTGTGAGAGAAGATGTGGGTACATGATGATTAGGAAGGATGAGGATTTCAGTGCAGCTTGAGTCCACAGAACAGGGAGTAAGTGGCAGTGGTTAGGGGTGGTAGTTGTAAGCGGAGGGACAGAGGGTAAGGGGAACTTTCAGATGTCCCTGTGGATTGTTTACATCAAAGATGCCTTTTCTTTCAGTCCAGCAAGTGGGTTATTTGGGTAAGTCTTAACAAAGGATAAGTTGGAGCTGATTTTGTAGGGCCTCATTAACATAATTTCTGAAAGCCAACATTTTGGCCAGAAGATAGGATGATTCCCAGGTACTCATTATTTGAATAAAGAGATAAAAAATTTGAGTATGTGAGCTATATCTAAGTTTAAAAGAACCAAAGAACAAACAAAACACTTGCAATCAACTTTTTAATCCAAAGGTAACTCCCTAAAACCCAGGTGTCCCCTTTTCATGGCAAGCAATAAAGAATCCTACCCGTTTTATTATTAATGGGATTAGAGTCACTGTTTAGACCATAAACAAACAAGAAAAGCCCAGCAGCATTTCTTGGGTATAGTTACTCATCTTCTCAAATGTTGCAAAATACCAAAGGAAAGGAAAACCAGAAAGGGAGGGGGATGGTTTTTTTAAAAAATGATGACTAACCAACTTGTGCTGAGTAATATCAGTGAACTCATGATGAGTAACAATAGTGAATTTAGAAGGGATATAAGTAGAAGGGGAGCTATTTAAAGGTTTCTTTAGTACAAAAGGCAGCTGAGTTGTTGGTCACAAGTAAGGATTTCCTGCGGGAGTTTCAGAAGCAATTCCAATCACTTCTGTAAAGTTCTGTCTCCTTTAGAATTCTTATGTATGTGGCTCCATGCTTTCATCTTTGTTGTAAATATTTTTGAGTGTTAAGTTCTCTGAAAGTCCTTTTCCCTAGCTCAGTATGAGTCTAGGCTAGTTAAAGGGGATTTAATATCTTTTCCTGGCATTGCATCTATTGCATTTATCTGATTTTTATTGATAATGATTATTAACTGGTCTCTTCGTCCCATTAGACTTACACTCCTAAGGACACTGCATTATTGTAATACTGGTACCCATGTAACCCAGTGCTTGGCATGTATGTAGCAGGAACTTAAAAATTGGTTCCAAGAAAAAAGATCATGAGTCATAAATTAAAAATGGATTTATCTAGCTGTGTAGTGAAGATTATAATGTCATTTATGATTTTTTCATAAAAAATAGTAAAACTAGTTTACTAGGACATGACTGGAAGTTCAGATATTTATTTAATAAAGTCTTTAATTGAGTTATTTTTGTTTTGGTGCAGTTTTGTTTTCCCCTTATTTAGTATTTTTTAATATTTATTTTTTAGTTGTTACTGGACATAATATCTTTATTTAGTTTTATGTGGTGCTGAGGATCAAATCCAGGGCCTTGCAGGTGCTAGGCACTCTACCGCTGAGCCACAATCTGAGCCCCCCCTTATTTAGGATTTTTAGGAACTTGAATCATTGTTGAATGTTTTTCTTTACAGATATGTATGCATTTCCATAATTGGAAAACAATTCCAAAACACATTTATTTGAGTAATGACTTTTGATAAATTATTTTCCCTTTTAAATGTGATAAATACGAAGATCTCACAGTATATGATCTTGAATGTCATAGATATGGAAGACAAAGCCTTAGGTTCTTTTGGAGAAGGTATTATCTGAAGGTCTTGAACAGAATAAATATTTTTGAATAAATATTTATTTAAATAAGTTTGAGGCCATAGGAAACTTTATGAACACTTTGGGTTTCTATGGAACTCACCTTTTTGTTTTTAAGTATCTGTTTCTATTGATGTCTTTGTTTATCAGTGATATTAAACTTATTTTTTATTGTGTTTTTAAAAGATTGATTACTCAAATTTTCATTTTATATTTAATTCATCTTTCTTTTGTAGTGTTGGAGGCCACACATTTGCAATATTTGTAACATTTTTGAAG
Organism: Ictidomys tridecemlineatus; assembly: GCF_052094955.1. Taxonomy (NCBI): domain Eukaryota; kingdom Metazoa; phylum Chordata; class Mammalia; order Rodentia; family Sciuridae; genus Ictidomys; species Ictidomys tridecemlineatus. The sequence goes on from NC_135493.1 coordinate 89,285,739, forward strand.
CACAGAAGTTTGGTAGTTTTACTTAGTCAAATATAATCAATCATCTTTCGTGTAATGCTCTTTTTATTTACTCTTAAATTTTATTTTTTAATAAGTTATATGATAGCAGAATGCAATTCAATTCATTTCACACAAATAGAGAACATTTTTCATTCGTGTAATGCTCTTAACCTCTATTCCAGAAATTAGAAAAAAATTAAAGTTTATAAAAAAATGTAATGGTTTAAAAGAAATACATTTAAATTCCTATCAAAGCACATATGATGAATTTCCCTCAGTTTAATTTCAGTTTCAATGTGATAAGATGTATCTTGTTTTTAAAGTTGGAGGTAATGTAAGTACTTTTGTCTTAAATTCAACAGACACATTGTTCAAAATTAGAGGTGCTGAGAGCAGATCAGATCCACTTGATAACAGTTCTATTAAAATCAGTGGTAAATTTAGATGAACTTTAGAACTCTGTATAAACCATACTGTGGAGTGTGGTGTTATATTTGGAAAAGATTTATCGAAGAACATTGCTTTCACAATTAGTGCAAGTTATTTTTTTAAAAATCCAGCTTGAGTGGATTTTTATTATTCAAAAAAAACAAAACCTCTTCAGAGGTTTTGTTGCTAATATGAGAATGTAAAATGAATCAGAGAGAGGGATTTATTCAGGCATTTGGTTTAAGAATTGCCTCAGGCCCTTACACAACAGTTCCTTCCAAAATGAGGGTATCTCCTGTTTTTATTTCTTCCATTTTTGGCTAGGTCCAGATAATTCTAAATATTTTCATATGCAGAATCACTATTTCCAGTTCCTTCTTCAGTATTATCTGTGCTTATTCTATAAAAATCCGAAATTGAATATTTTCTAATCTCATTTTAACTTAGAACTTTGGAATATTTTCTTTTTGACATATAAACAGTTTAAATGGTTTCTTTTTTGTTTGTTTGTTTGTTTCTATTTCATTTACCTTTTGTGGTGTTGGGGATGGATTCCAGGGCCTAGAACTTGCATGCTAGGCAAGTTCTCTACAACTCAGCTACATCCCCAGTCTGTTGTTATTTTTACTGCACATTAGCAGTATTTGGAGTATCTTTCCTAAAATGAAGCTTCAGCATTGAATGTAACTTGGAATAATGTGTTTAGTTTTAGTCCTCTTAGGGATTGAAACTAGTGACAGTCTGACTCTGACGAATATCCTCAATCCTTTTTTTATTAAAACAAATTATTTCGAGACAGGGTCTTGCTAAGTTGCTGAGGCTGGCCTCAAACTTGTGGTCCTCCTGCCTCATCCTCCTGATTTGTTGGGATCATAGACATATTGAATTCCTATAATTTATTAGAAGTTTTTGTTCATTTTTAGTAGAGAGTAGTGGTGAACTGAAGAGCATAGATATTTTATTAGAAGGTCATTGGCCAGGAAATGCTATAGATAAATGTGGTTGGAATATAGAAGCCAAATGAATGGTAGTCTCTGATTTATTTGTCATTTACTTTTATGGTAGTAGGTATTGAACTTGAGGCCTCATGCATGCCAAACAAGTGCTGTACCCTGAGCTGCACCAAAGCCTTTTTAATTTTTTTTGAGCCAGGGTCTCGCTAAATTGCTGATGTTGGTTTTGAATATGGAATCCTCCTGCCTTAGCCTCCCAAGTCACTGGGATTACAGGATTACACCATGCCTGCTAGTTATTTGGTTTTAACTTAAAAAGAACCTAGGGTTTTATTTCTGACATTCAAAAAGGAGTCTATATACTATTGTTGAATAGCCAACCCTGTTATATTTGAACAGTAGAGATTCTTGGGTGTCCAGCATCATCAGAGTGTTAAAAGCAAGATGGAAAGCATTCCTTATCCAAGAGTTTTCTCTCTGGATTATTTGCAGTTTTCAAGTGAGTAGGAAGATGCAAAGGTTTCATATGAGGGAGAATGAGTTTCTTCAGACTGGAGAGAGAAAGGTAGCACAGAGTGAAGGGTTAATATTGAATGACTGAATTAATAAATCTTAATATTCTGGAATGACAATGAAGCTTAGCTCCTAAATGAAGCTAGTTCAAGAAAGTAATGCAAGAACTATTTTATATGGTGAGAGTGAAATCACAGAATGTAGTAGAAAAAGAAATGATACTCACTGGATTTATAAAATAAACTAAAAAACAATTATGTGATTTCAAGAGATTTCTGTGGTCATCAAAGAAAACAGGGTGCCATCTAGTGGAATCACTTCACCAAAAATGTAATAAACTGTAGAAATGATTTAGGTTCTCAACCGAATGCATAACAATTGATTTTCTTTCTCAAGTAATGTATATCTTTTAAAACTTTATTTTAAATTGATTTTCCATTTGTAGAAGAGTTACAAAAATAGAAGTTTTTCATATACCATCTTTGCCTAGCTTCCTCTCTTACCCCGTGGTATATTTATCAAGACCAGGAAATTAACACTGGTACAAAACTATTAATTAACCTCCAGACTTTATTTGTATTTCACCAGTTTTTCCACTTAGGTCCCTGAAGGGACCTACTCAGTATTGCATACTGTTTTTGATCATGTCATCTTCGGCTTTAAATTGGTCTTCTTAAAGAGTGTTTACTAAGAATTATTATCTAAGGATTGTGACTCTTGTAAAATATATTTGAAAATATAGGAGACTTCAAAAATTAAAGGCAGTTAGTTACATAACAAGAAATTTATTTATTTTTTGGTAATGGGAATTGGACCCGGGGCACTACCACTGAGCTATATCCCCATCCCCACTTCCATTTTTTTTTTTTTTTGGTTTGGAAACGGGGTAAGTCCTCATAAAATTGCTGAGGCTGGGTCCCAGCTTTCAATCCTCTTTTCCCAGCCTCCCAATTTGCTGGCATTCCAGGCATGTACCACCAGGCCTGGCTTGAAATAAGAATTTTTATCTTGAAAAATTTATTCCATTTTTCACATGCATATACACCCCATCTTTTAACATAGCTATTTTATCTTTGCAAAGTACTTTGTAAGTTTTACTTGTTCTGAAAAGAGGCAGGAATGAATCTGGGACAGTTTTCTCTTGTTACCTAAAAAATGAATTGATGTTTTGCTGTTGGATTGCAGTCTCATGCACACTTGCACACAGAAAAAAAGGATAGCAAATTACAAAGCAATTCAAGAGGAAACCTCATTTTGCCAACATTTTTAATTAGGTCGATAACTGAATTTTAAAAATTTTTTTATTGGTGCAATATAATTAAGCATTAGTGGGATTTGTTGTTATGCATTCATACATTTATAAAACGTAAATTGGTCATTTTAATTCCCTAGTACCCTTTCTCCTCCCCTCCCTTCTAGTAACTGAATTTAAAAATGAATGATAAGGAGCAGTAGTTGTAGCTTAGCCTCAGAGCCAGAGCACTTGATTAGCATGTGTGAGGCACTAGGTTTGATCCTCAGCACCACATTATGTATAAAAGACTAATTACTTTAAAAATATGAATGACAAATGTAGGATAGTACTGCCTAATAAATCAAACATTTTCTTCTTTAAAAGTCAGTGTCTTTGCCCAGTATAGTGGTGCATGCCTATGATCCTAGTGACTCCAGAGGCTGAGGCAAAGGGATTACAAGTTTGAAACCTGCCTCTGCAATTTTATCCCTACCCATCCTTTGCAATGTTAGTTTCTTAAATACCGGTGAATGCTCTAAAAAATATTTGCCAAATTTAATAATCACATGTAATTATGTAGCTTTTTGGGTAGATTTTAGTACAGGGAAACCAACATAAACTTGACCACTGAGCCACATAGTCCTTTTTTATTTTTTTTTAATATACACACATTTTTAGTTGTAGTTGGACACAACACCTTTTTTAAAATTTGTTTTTATGTGGTGCTGAAGATCAAACCCAGAGCCTTGCACGTGCTAGGCGAGCACTCTACTGCTGAGCCACATTACCAACTTTTTTTGTATTTTATAAATGAGACAGGTCTCACTGAGTTGCGGAGAGCCTCACTAAATTGCTCAGGCTGGCTTTGAACTTGCAATCCTCCTCCCTCAGCCTCCCGAGCCATTGGGATTATAGACATGCACTACTGGGCCTGGCTATTTAATCTAGTTTTCTAATTAATAATTTAAACGATCAGTTCTGAGTGTCCTGAACTTTTTGCTGCCTTGTGTAGTGAAACAGATATTTTGATTACCAGTTATTAAACAACTTCCTGGTTTTGTTGTCCCAGGTAACATTCTATATTTGAGAAATTAGAATAACAAATTAGGGCAACACAGCTTGAAGCTCATTTTAGTAGTCATTGGTTTCATTCCCCAGAATATTGCTTTTTGCCCTATGTACGTCTCTTGAATAATGGCCACAGTGAACTATGGTGTACCTGAAATCAGCGGAAAGGCCTGGAATTTCCAGGGGATATAATGTTTTCCTGTATTGCTGCTCCACACCTACCTTTCCCAAATTGACTTCAATCAACTCAATGATGCTGTATGAAATGAAATTGCTTTCCAGATAAAAGAGAAACAACTTGGGAAGGGCCTTGGCCAGCATTGACCACTTTTTTAGAAAACTTGATAAAAGGTTGATACTGGCATGAGGGAAGGATGGATGTGCCATGACTTCCAAGTGCCAACAGTCCTTTGAGGTATGGTCAGTTCATGAAGTGGTCATACTGTAGGGGCCTTTCAGTCCATCTTAATTTTGGTCTTTGCCTATATGCATAGGTAAAGTTATTTGAAAGTCAAAACAAACGCAAAATAGTAGAGAAATTAATGTTTCTAGTTTCTCATTTACTTTTAGGCTCCCTCTTATTTTATTGGGCTAACTGGGCCATAGGGCACTTTGTTTCTTCCCACCTGGTGCCTTCTTTGCTGACAGAAAGAGATTCATGTGTAATATTAATATTGTTAAATAATTGTGACTGCCAGCTATTATTTCTTTCAGGTAAAATACTTAAATGGAGCCTTGGGGATGTAATAACTGAAGACCAAGGGTTGATTATTGCAGGCTTTTGCACAAGTGAGCATTTTACTGCCATTCCTCACACCAGAACTGACCCTGCCCAGCTTAATGCCAATGTTGAGAAGCACACCAAGTAAATCTTATATAAACTACTAATTATAAATATGGCCTCCCTTGGAACACAGGAAGCAAGCATTTCTTGAAGCCTATGAATGAAAGGAGGCTTTCCAAATGAATCCATTCACACAATGTACTAGATCACATTACATCTTGTGAACTGAGCTGTAAGAGTAATGTGAACACATTCCAAAGGAAATGGGAGAAATAAAGAATTTGCCTATTCAGTCATATACTTCTAGAACTTATATATTTTTATTGGAGACTAGATTCTTAATAGATCACGTTTGTGTTAATGTTTAGTTGGGTTGTGATCATTTTTCATAAACTTCCATTTTATTTTGACAACTAGAATTTATCATTAAGCATTTTCAATAAGATTTTGTCTCCCTTTATACATTTCTCCTCTTAAAGTAAGTGGAAAATGTTTTATTAGTTCTTGCAGTTTTCTAGGATTAAAAATTGCTTTGTGATTTTTAGGGTGATCTTTTGAAAATGTAAGTCAGACATTTTATGCAGTGTTAAGGGCCTCAGAAATGAGTTGGAGTGAGAAAAGAGAGTTTGTGCTCCCACTAGAAATAGAGATGAAGTTTTGCTTTGCAGATAGTTGGTATGTTAGTACAAATCCTCTAATTTCTAAAATTAGTTTTCTTTATCAACTCTCAACAGTGGTGCTTTGTTAAACTTTTGGTTACAGTAATAGTTCTCCAGTCTTTAAAGGATTTTTGTCACGGCAAACCAAAAGTGCTTTACATGGTTATGGGACAAGGTTGTTGTAACAAGTTAAACTGTTCTCCTGTATTGGTTGTTTGTAAGTTAGTGAGTCTATTTGTGTACACTCCAGTCCCTTGTACTTAGAAAAGGTTAGGTGTTCTCTAGCTATGTTGGGTTCCCAGAGCATGGAATATCATGTTAAAGATTCTTTCTTATGGGAAGAATTTGTACAGTATTTAATAAGTACTGTTATTCTCTTAGAATTAATGTACTAAGGTTTTCTCTTAGTTAATGAAAAATATTTTTGTATTCTGCATACTCCATGCTTTTCAAATAGGCTGGTCTGTGCTGCGCTTGGTTTTCATGACTTTTCCTCCATTTATTACTTGAGGATGTTATAGACTGCATAGTTTGGTGTGTTAACTTAATTATAGCTTGCATATATCATAAAAATACATGTGATTCACATCAATACTAAATCAAAACACTGTTAGGTCTCATTCTTTGTGTGCATCTTACACTCCTTGCAATGGGCTGAGCATGGCTTTCACTACCATCTGCAGTGTGAAGCAAGTAGACTTAATGCTGTACTTAAGTGATTTTAACAACTGTGGGCTTAGCAAGAGAGTTCCTCGGCTGTATCTTAAGATTAGCTTTGAGTATGAGAGTGTGGTTTGTAGCATCTGGGAAATGGAGTTACAGAAATGTGAGGAAAGGAGGGGTGCTACTGTGGTCAGCTATTCTGTTTTGGAGTGAACAAGGCGTCTAGAAAATTTGCCTTCAAGTCTGTATTAACTCTTTGTTATTTTTAAACTGTATTCCCTCTAACCTTCTGAGAAGCACATATTCAAAGATAGGCATATTTGGTAATAAGCCTGGTGTAGGGGGAAGTAATAATGATATTTTTCAGAAATTATGTAAATTGTTTTACAGTTAGCTAGATCCATCCTTTCCTGCCTTTTTTTAAACAGATGGAGAAACTGAGTCCTGAAAGGTTGTGATATCATTGAAATTACACAAGGAACTAAAGTAGACTGTGCATTTTAAAGGAGGCCAAGTTGAGGAAGGCACTCTCTCAAAGAGCAATGCTTCTGCTCAGTTTTGTGAGTACTTTCTGATTATATCATTCATGGCTTTTTTTTTAAGAAAAAAAAATATTAAACTTGTATTGAAATACATGTGTTGGCTTTTAAGGTGGAGGCTTGTAGCAGCATTAAGAGTAACCAGCCAATTTCAGATTTTAGGGGGCGAGATTTAGTTATAAATTGGTTTGAACTTTCTATGAAATCACAGCTTAGAGAGAACTGCTGTGAACTACTTTTCATTGACTAGTTAATGACTAGTTAAATGAAGGATGCTTCTGTAAGGTAGACCTCGAGTTGTCCCAATTCTCTGTGCTTCATCCTTCTCTGGTGCTTCTAATGCTGGGGCTGTCTTTTAGCTGCCTGCTTCTTCACTGCTTCCTTTCTCATGCCTCTCTGTCACCAACTACCTGGGCTCTTGGAGGGTTCATCCTCAGAGATATGTGAAAGACCCCTCCAAGCAGCTCCTTTCTAACCCTCATTCCTGGAAAGTCACAATCAACACATCACTTTGCTAGAAAGCTCCTCTTGGGCCTCTGATCTCGGGGTAGAAAATTCTTTGTTTTTGAGAAGAAATCCAGCACCACGGATGATATAAATTTCTACTTGGTATCCAGGGTTTAGGCCAGAATATGGAGATTTTCACATCCTCTCACAAGGGTGTTTGATTGGGTGAACATCTGTTGTGTGCCAGGCTCTGCAACAGTATTACCACATTGCATTCATACCATAACACTGAGAGGAAGAGATGATTGGCCTTATTTTAGAAATGAGGCCATAGATACTTAAGAGAGGCATTCAAATTATTTGTCCAAGGTCACATAGCTAGTAAACAATGGAAGGCCTGCCTTCCTCTCACTTGTTTGATTTCACTGACCTATACCAAAGAAAAATATCTCAATGGATGTTGGATTTGATGCTTCCTTTCTAATTTGTGTGTATGGTTTTCTTTTCTTTTTCTTTGGGTGGTGCTGGGACTTGAACCCAGGGATGCTTTACCACTGTGCCACACTTTTTTTTGTTTTGTATTCTGAGACAGGGTCTCACTAAGCTGGTTGAGACTGGTTTGAACCTGTGAGCCTCCTGTTTCAGCCTCCTGAGCCACTGGGATTTTAGATGTGCACCACCCTGTGTGGCTAACCATATGGAACAATTCATCCTTGCACAGGGGACTTGCTACTATTCTCTCTATTGTTCTAATTTTAGTATGTGCACTGCTGAAGCTAGTTCTATTTTCTCTGTTGCCCAGGCTGGCCTGAACTTACAGACTGTACCTGCCAAGTCATTGGTACTGAGGTGTGCCACTCGGTTCAACCAGGCACATATTTTTAATTTTACAGAATTTTTGTCTAATGAGACTGAATGTATATTAAGGAAAAAAAAATTGGGGGGGGGGTTGTATTGTGTGCCAGACCCTATTCTAGGTGTTAGTGATATTATCAGTGAACATATATAGACATTGGGGTTATTATTATTTTTTTAATCAAACTCTGAGTTAAAACTCAAAGCTTCATATATACATATTTCATCATGTCCTTCATTCACTAGCAAGACATTGAAACACAGAACCCAAGATTAATTGCTGTCATTTTTCCATTGACTCACAGAATTACTGAACTAGCAGGGTACTTCTGAGGTTACTTAGCCAGCTCCCAAGGCTCTGGGGGAAATGCCAACCTAAACCATTCTATTATTAATAATTTTCGGGGGGGGAGTGTTCCATTAAGCCTTTGCAGTAGCCACTGCTTGCTTTGGATGCCTGTAGCCTTTGTGATGATGATAAATTATTTCTGTCCTTAGAATTGGCTGGAGTATATGTCATTTTAAAACTGCATGCATGAAAAACATTTAAAAAATCTTTAATTCTATGCTTTTAAAGAAAATGCAAACCCAATGAGGTTAAGAAATGAGGAGCAAAGAGCTGAGGCAGGTTGTCACATACCTACTTGGTACTAATGTGGCCTGAATCCTGAGCACTGTGATGGTGATGCTTGATGATTTCCCCCAATTTTCTGTCCCAAACTGAAAGGTCATTTGACCCCAGTTTGCAGTGTATTTTATAGCTTCTGGGAACATCTTTTCTAATAGTTACCTTGTGCGTGACTGTATTTTCTTGCTTTCTTCCAGAAAGCTCTATGCTTCATATGGAATTGCATACTTGTTCACCTTTTGACCATTATGGTTAATAGAGCTTGACCTCTTGTTGATAGAATTATCAGTTGGGTGACTATAGAGTAGAATTTAGTTTTATTAAACCTTCCCTTGTGGGAATGTGACAACTCCAAAGCTTAATGAGTAGCCACCGATACTTTAGGTTTCAGATTCCATGACACATTTATTCCTTGAAAATATAGGGGAACATCAGGGATACTCTAGTTTCCCATCTTGAGAATGCCAGTGGGGGAGGAAACTTCTCCTAGAAGAATAACTTGTCAAAGCTGGATACAAATTTCCCATCTGAAGTGTTATTTATACCAGTTTCTCAGATAAAACCAGAAGTGTTCTCCATGCATATATCCTCATGTTCTTTCTTTGTTATTATGGCATTCAAACATAGCATCCTAGATTTAGTAGAAAGCTCCTGCTTTTTAGAGTATGTCATGCTGGTTGCTAGGACCCAGGGCTATCTGGGTCATGCTTGGCTTCAGTCTTCTCACAGTGGCTTCCTTATCTTGGTCCAACAAAGTACCTGTGGCTACAATCATTACTTCTTTCAATGCCCAGTTTTTTGTCTAGCTCCTTAGATTACTAATGTAATGTTCTCCTCCACTTGCCTATCTGGTTGTAGTTCAGATGTAGGACAAAATCACTTTCTAGGTTATGATAATAACCAAAAGATTGCATGGTCCCTGATTTCCCAAAGGTCAGCTTTCCCACTGGGATCACTATGACTATGGTGAACTACCGGCACATTGCCTTGCATATGGTAGCTGTCTAATAAATGCTTGTTTTTGTCTGTGGTGTAAAGTGAACTGTGCTGGGACCCTAGAACTTGGACCCAATCCCATTTTTGCTTCAACAAAGCATGTGCCTTAGGTCAGTCATTTCCTGTATGTGGACTATAGTTCCCTCAGCTGTGAAATAAGGACATGGGCAGAGAGATTTATGAGGTTGCTTTCAGCTTTATGAGTCTCAGTTTGTGACTGACTAAATGGGGGAAGAATTATGGCCAGTCAGTCAGATGCCACAACTTTGTTTCCAAATCCCAGCTGACTCCACAGAAGTGCCCTGCCTTGAGTTGGGAATGGCTGGCCAGTTGCTTTCCTGAGGATCCCATGCCAGAATCTCTAGTCATGTCCTTTGGGACATCTGAGGGCAGTGTTTTTCAAACTTATTTTGTAGCAATGGAATTCCCTTCAAAAGAATAAAGAATTCAAGCAGACTCAGATTTACATGTGAGTAGAAGTCATGTCAGCACTTAGCATTTGCCAGGATAGTGCTGCATATAAGATGGGGGAATCCTGAAGGTAGAATCTCAGAAGGTGGTTCAGAAGGTAATTGGAGTGGTGGAAGAGAGTAGAGAGAAATCTTTGGCCTTCCCCCTCCTCAATACCCCTACCTTAGGTTGTACCTCTAGCCTCACATTTTTCAACTCGTTTCACAGAACATTTCAAATCATGTGCCCTGACCAGATAATGGCAATTTTTTGATGCTGTGTTACCACACATGGCATCCTGTCATTGGAACTGGGAATTTGAAATTTACTTTCTCAGAATCTTCCATTGAACCTATGAAAAGTGTCCCTTGCCCAATGTTTTGCTGCTAAGAAAATTGGAAACCTCTAAGACATCTGAAATACCCCAGCTCAAAGGGTCTCTTCTTGAATCCAGGGATATCAAGTCAGAATCAAAGAGGAACTATTTATACCTCCAATTCCTGATAAAACTACAATCCACAACCCACCAAAACTCACCTAAGATGGAATTGATAACTGGAATAGTCCTGTTACCCTCAATAAAACTGGGTTCATAGTTAAAACCTCTTGAAAAAGGAAACTCTATACCTAGATGGTTCCACTGGTAAGTACTAACATTTAAGAAAGAGTCGTCCCTTAGTTTTTTATTGATGCCTGTAGGATTTGTAATGGTATTCCCCTTTTTATTCCTGCTATTAATAAATTGTATTTTTTGCCTTTTTAAACAGGCAGTTCTAAATTCATATAATGTATTCAGGGTGTGGTCCATCTTGATGATGTTTCATATATACTTTAAAAGCTTTCATATTCTGATTTTGTTGGTTATAATGTCTTATAAATGTTAGATTCCATTTGTTGATGGTGTTTTTCCCCCCTGGGGCTTACTAGTTGTTGATACTTTCAAAGGATCAGTGTTTGGTTTCATTGATTCTTCTTTTTCCCTACTGCTTTTTTCTATCTACAATTTCATTGCTCTCTGTTCTTTCTCATTCCCTTCTTTCTTCCTTTGAGTTTGTTTCATTCTTTGTTTTCCCATTCTTCAGGTGGAGGCTGGATCATTGATTGGAAATCTTTTGTTTCAAATATAAACACTTAGTGTTATCAATTTTCTCATAGGCATCATTTGTAGCTGTATTATGTGCATTTTGATATGGTGTATTTTTATTATGTTCAATTCAAAATATTTTTATTACTTGAGGCTTCTCTTTGACCCATAAATTATTTAGAAGTGTATTGTATAATTCCAGTTATTTGGACATTTTCTTTTTCTCTTTCTGTTGATATCTGGTTTAATTTCATCATGACCAGAGAACATCCTTTGTGTTATATTGATTCTTCTAAATTCACTTAATGTATTCAGGGTATGGTCCATCTTGATGTTTTTTTAAAAAAAATATTTAATTTTTTTAGTTGTAGTTGGACACAATTCCTTTATTTTATTTGTTTATTTTTATGTGTTTACATTTTACCACTAAGAATTTAACAATCTTATCACCATGTAGGTCCTTTTGACCTCCCTTTTTTACAATTATTTTTTGTGTTACTTCTGTATACACCAAAACCCTCATAAATACAATTTTTGCTTTCAGTTAAGAGCTCAAGAGAATAGTTGTGCTCTATATAATATTCAGTAATGATAGGCCACATACATGATGATGGTTGCATGAGATTATATTGCCTAGTAACATGGTAGCCATCCCAGTTTATGTAAGCATATTCTTCATGCTGTTTACACGATGATGAAATTGTCTTAGACACATTATGATATATGACTTGATAGATCTTTAAACCTAGATATATATCCTTTTTTTTTTTTTTTTTGGTTACTAAGGACTGGACCCAGAGACTCTTAACCACTGAGCCACATCCTCTGCCCTTTTTATATTTTATTCAGAACATGGCCTCACTAAGCTGCTGAGGCTGGTTTGAACTTGAGACCTCCTGCCTCAGCCTCCCTACTGGGATTACAGGCGTGTGCCACTGTATCTGGCAGATACCTAACATTTCTGTTTTTCTTTCTTTGTTCCCGATGTTCCTAGTTTTCTTGTAGTATCATTTCCCTTTTGTCTAAAAAGTTTTGTTTGGCCAATGAATTATTTTTCCTTCGTCTGAAGATATCTGTATTTCACCTTCATTTCTAAAGAATTTACAACATGACTATAGAATTCTGTATTACAGTTCTTTTCCTTCGACACTTTAGAAATGTGTGCTATTTCTTTTTGTACACAAAAATCTAAAGCTGTCTGAACTTTTGTGTCCCTAGAAGTAATGTGTCATTTTCTCTCACTGCTTTCAGGATTGTTTGCTTCATTTTTAGTTTGCAGCATGGCTTTCTTTGGGTTTATCCTAGATGAGGTTCATTCTGCTTTTCAAGTTTATAGGTTTATATAGCTTGTGAAATTTACAAAAAGTTTTCAACTGGTATTTCATCAAATAGTTTTCCTGAACCACACAACACTCCTCTCTTCTCTTCCAGGACACAAGTAGCAGACCTTCTATTATTGTCCCTAGGGTCTCTGAGGCTCTGCTTTGTTTTGTTTCAAACCTTTTTCTTTTTGTTACTCAGATTGGCTATTTTCTTTTTCTTTTAGTTGGACATAATACCTTAATTTTATTGTTTATTTTTATGTGGTGTTGAGGATTGAACCCAGGACCTTGCAGGTGCTAGGCAGGCACTCTGCCACTGAGCTACAACCACAGCCCCAGATTGGCTAATTTTTTGGGGCAGGTAGAAACCTCATATCTTCAAAGAGTTTTTTTTTTTTTTTTAATTTTTGGTTATTTTGTTGTTCAGTTCTAAAATCTTCAGTAGTCCTTCTTTTTATTTTCCTTGTCCAGAATTTCTCTTCTTTTATTAGTTCTGTCTTTGTCAGATAATTAAGACCTCTGTCATTTAGGCACTGGCATCTGTTGATTGTCTTTTTCCCCATGCTGAGTAATCTTGGATTCTGTCCTGAATATTTTGAATTTTATGAGACACCCTTGATCTTATTTAAATCCTATTAAGAATGTTGTATTTTCATTTGTGCAGGCATTTGACCTGGTTGAGTTCAGTGAGCAAGTGCCAACTAACTTGTGATTATTGGTCCCAACATCTTGCATTGTGAGTACTCGCCCCTCATGCTGCTCAATCTGGAATCTTAGAGCTTTAGTCTTCAAAGTCTTTGATAGGCTATTTAGAATGAGATCCATTCATGTAAACCTGGGGTGGACTGAGCCCCAGGTTTGGCCATTCATAAATATTTTGAGGGGGTCTCTTTCCAAAGCTCCTTCTCTTCCATCATCTATCTAGTACTTTCCAGATCCACGAGGATTCTCTTTTTGGTCACTTAGCTAGAAAATTTGTTCTTAAGTATTCTGCTATGTTGTGCACATGTACTACTGGGTCCATGTTCCTGGAGCCAAGAAATTAGATGACAGAGACACTTAAACACAATGGGCCAGTTTCTTGGAACCTCAGCTGCACTGAACCCAGAGGAGAGTTGGTCTCTTTAACTGTTCAGGTCCTGTAGGTTCCCTTTGCTGCTAAGCTTCCATCTCTACTGTGGGATTACTTGGTGACTGTGTCCTGAGAGAACAGAGAATAGAAAACTGAAGGATATCCGCTACTGTTTCTGAGCATCAAGAGTTCTCTTTCCTGCTGCATCTCTTGTTTCTCTCTGCCAGCATCCAGTGCCTGGCAACAGTGTGATGAGCCCAGGTTTGGGTGCACTGGAGAACAAAGGAATGGGAAAATTACTCCCAGTTGGTATTTCAAGTCCTGGTCTTCTTTCTTCATCTGTCTGCTACTGTTGACTTTGCAGAGTCCTTGTATAGCCGCTCCAGGGTTTATAGTTGCTTGTCTTGAGATAGGGCAGAGTACACTGACTCCATCCTTTGCTGAACTATAACCTCCATGTGTGATTGTGAATATGGAAAATAGTTTGAGGCTAAACAATGGGTGTTGTTTTGTGTCCGTCTCCCCATCTTGACTTCTTGAGAAAACCATCTTTAGGACCCATATTCATATTTTAGAGGAAGGTGGGATTACTATAGTCAATGAACATCAGTAATTCCACTGGCTCAGAAATCAAAACTTGCGTCTTTCTTGACATCTACAAGTAAATCAGGAAGTTTTTCTTTATTCTCATTCACCTGTTTATTAAAATGTAGGGGGTTTGGGGTGCATCTGAGTGGTATAGCACTTGCCTGGCATGCGTAAAACCCTGGGTTCCTTAAAAATTAAGATTAAAACAAAAAAGGGCTATTTCAAAGAGAAAGATTTCTAAAAATCCTTTTAGTCCAACTTAAAAAGGACCATGGAAATAATGCTTATGTTAATCAGAGTCTAGCAGACCCCCTCTCTACTAAATGAAGAGGCACTTGTATAATGAAAAGAGCCTTTTTGTGCAAATTTTGCAGTGCTGTGCTTGGGATTTTGAATGTTGAATGTGCTTATAAATCCTATCAAAGTGATTACTGTGATAATAGTTAAAATAGGTTAGTGAAAATCAGAAGACACTTCTGTAATAGTGTATAAAGTGAAATTGTAAATGCCTGCCTTAGTAGGCTAAATGGTTAAAGGTGTTCCCAGGGTTGGGAATGATATTCAAAGACCTGTTGTTCAAGAGGGGTGGGGAGCAGGAAGCTCTGTTGGTGTAAGCAGAGAATGGAATGTTTTAGGGAGTGGGGGTTTGTCATTTCCAGGAGCAGGGCGGGTTGCTCGGTGGGAAGGTCTGGCTCCAGCTTGAGCCCACTCACAGGATGTCAGGGGGAAGTGTGACTAAGGTCACGGCCACGCCACGTGGTGGGCCAGCTGGATCCAGAGCAGGGGCCTCTGTGGCCACACATCCTGAGTTTCCATGGTCTAATGTAGTGGGCTTGAAAGAAAGGGTGGATGCAGGATGCTGGCTGGGTCTATGCCGTGCGTGGGCAGTAAGTCTTAAGTGACAGTGGGTGGAGATTACAGCATTTCATCTGCTTTTCCTTTGACACCTTTTAAAGATACAACCCACGGTTTTCAAGGGTTTATGCCAATGTCTGCTTAGAGGGATCTTGCAGTAGATCTTAAAACCCTTTAGTGTTCTTAAGAACACAGGGATAATTTTTCTTTGGGTGCCATTTAAAACAAATATGGAGAGTTAAAATTAGATTGGGAATTTTTGGTGCTGTTCATATTCAGCTTATTAGGGGGTGATTTTGAAATCCTTCTTATATAATTTTCAGATGTTTCAGGATACATTACATTTCTTTTCACTTTTCTTTTGAGAAGGGCTGTTCAGGATGTTTAGCAGGTTGGGTTTCAGAATTTCAGCAGCTTTATGGTGTTGTCATCCAGTTTGACAGATTGAATTTGCACTTACAGGAAATGGAATGTAAAATTGGAATGTATTGTACTAAAGGAACATGGGAGAGGGTATGTCAGGTTTCAGCTGTGATTAATATTTTGCTGATGATCTTTCAACTACATGGCATGCTTAAACTCTGCCTCAACTTGAACAATTTATAGTATTTCCTGATTGTCAAAAACTAAGTCTTAGAAAACGACTCTAGAATTCGCATCCTTAATCCATTTAGGATTTGAAAAGGTCTCTGGCCAAAATTTTTAGCTTCTTAATTTAGAAAGAAGTATTTCATTGCGAAAAGCTATAAAGTCTCTTAGTCTTTTCCCTCCCCCAACTCATTATAAAAAGTTTGAAGGAATGAGGGGAGGGATGAAAATCACCATAGAAACTGGGGTGGGAGGCTGTAAGTACTGTGGGGTATAGGAGCTGTTATTATTAGATATCATCGAAGGCACTGTGTTTTTAAGACTTAGGCCTAGCAAGGATTCATTGAAGTATATAAAGAATTTCCTTTAATGTGCTAAGTGTTTACTTGGTTCAGGTATTCTTCCTAAAAATTAAGAATCACATTCCTCCTATGGAGAGAGATGATAGAAGGAATCATAATCTTTCATTCTATTATTTTAAATGTAATCTCATTTGAAATATGTGAGTTCACCTTGGAAGTAAGGTACCTGGAAGGGACAAATTTCTTAACAGAAATGGAGAGTGGGAACCAACATTTCTTGAGTGCTCATTGTTTCTTTAATTTTCAGAAATGTTCACTGATGTCAATTTATAGATTTTAAAAAAGGGCAGTTTTTAAATTAGTGGTTTAGGCTTTAATTGTTGGATAGGGGGTGATATATGTTTGGGGATTTTTTTTTGAGGGGGGCCAGGGTTTGAATCAGAGACACTTAACCACTGAGCCACATCCCCAGCCCTTTTTATTTTTTGAGACAGGGTTCTCCTGAGTTGATTAGGGTCTTACAAAGTTTTTGAGGCTGGCTTTGAACTTGCAGTCCTCATGCCTCAGTCTTGAGAGACCACTGGGAGTATAGGAGTTGGGATTACAGGCACATGTCACTGCACCCAGCAATGTTGGGAATTGTAAAACAGTGGTCCCCAGTCAGGGGCAATATTGTTCTCTGGGCGCACATTTTCACAGATGTCTTTGGTTATTGTAATTAGAGAATGGAAATACTTCTGGCTTCTGGTGGGTAGAAGACAGAGATGCTACTGAAAACATAGTAATGCACAAGACAACTCCCCTACCCTCCAACAATGAATGTTCTGGTCCCAAAGCGATCCACTGGTGAAACCTAGCACTTGATGATAAAATCAACAGAAAAGAAATTATAACCCATGTCTTCCCTGTCTGAGAAGGTGAAAGAAAATTTAGCCTGATTTCTTCCATCCCTACAAGTTAGCTATGCCTATATATTATTTGTAGACATCTTAAGAAATAGGGAATAATAGAGTTGACTAACAATGGATCTACATGTTATTTCAGGGTTTTTTATTTTTTAAAGTTTTCATTTTTAGGATATATGAATTACCCATGATGATAATTGGTCTTTTCACATTTCCACTAGAACTTTCTGTCATGGAGGTAATAATTAGGTGGTAGCCATTTTGCACAATGCATATTTTGTTCAAAGTATTAAATATCAAGTTCAGGAGTGTTGTGTTCACAATATTGAGTTTGTTAATAAGGTTTGAAAATGGTAGAGTGGCAAAGACTGAATGAATATAATGTCCCACAATGATACTGCTTTGTTAGCATCCAATGACATTTTATATGGAGTTCTTGCTAACAAAACAGCCAAAGTTTTATTTCTTTAGTTTTTTAGTTGCAGATGGACACAATACCTTTATTTTATTCATGCATTTTTATGTGGTGCTGAGTATTGAACCCTGTGCCTCACGGGTGTTAGGCACATGCTCTACTACTAAGCTACAACCCTAGCCCCTCAAAGTTTAATTTTTAAGTGTTTAGACTCACTTTGAGTTGCAAGACCTTAGCAATTTAGATCTACCACCCCAACTGTTTCCCTTTTATGGCATTCCAAGTGGCCACAGATCTGTAAAAAGGAACCTAACCATGACATCTGGTGTAATATATCATTCCTTAGACATTTTGAAAGACTTAAATGTCAGAACATCAAAACCAATGAAGAAGTAGTAGAGCTGGTAGGAGAGAAGACACATAGAAAGCAGAAAAAGATAAGGTTTGTGAACAATGGTGAGCAGGAAAGATTCTAAAACAAACCAACAGTGGTTTGTTCTGGGTGCTAGAAATACTTTTGAGCACCTAGCACATGAGTGCTTTAGGTACTGGAGATACAGTAGAGAGCAAGATAGGCAAGGATCATGCCTTTATATAGTACTTATATTCAAGATGAAGGAAATATTACCAGAGAATATAGTTAGCTTTCCTTATCCAAGAGTTCTATATCCATAGATCCAATGAACCAAGGTTCAAAAATATTTGAAAAAAGCAAATGGCATCTGTACTAAATATGTACATATTTTTCTCTTGTTATTCCCTAAAAATACAGTGTAACCACTATTTACATGGTATTAGTTATTACACATCATTTAGAGATGATTTAAAGTATAAAGGAAGATGTATGTATGTTATATACAGATGTTATGCCATTTTATGTAGGGAACTTGACCTTCCCAGGATTTTGTTATATATAGGGAGGGACTCTGTGACCAATCCTCCTTGAATTCTGATGGAGGACTGTAACTGCTTATGAAAGGTGAATGAAAGATATAAAGTTGTGATGTGGGGTTCTCTGTGTTAGGAACTTTGAGGAAGATGATATATGAGAGGAGAAAAGGGATGAGATTTAGCCAGAACTTCAAAGGGCAGGTAGAGGGAACAGCAAATATTTCAGTCTTGGCTGCTGATTTTATAAAATCAAACATTTTATCCCAGTCTTGTGAAAACACCAGATGTCTATGTCTTGGTCTTAATTGTGATATGTTTACTATAAGGGAAATGATATGTGCCCTCTTGATCATTTACAGCACCCCACAGTGTTAGGAGGGCATAAAATAGTACTAATGGAGTTATCAATGATAGACATTGATATTCAATATTTTAAAATTCATTTTTTTCTCCATAATTTATTTTCTTAAAAAAATGGTGGAACATTGGCTCAGATTTTTCTTATATTAACCTTCATCCATTTACTATGTAAATTCTACTGAAAAATAGAAAACAAATATCTTTTAAATAAAATGTTTAAAAATCATCTCTCGGTCTGAAAAAGATTTGACAATTAATTAATATCTATTTTCCTTCTACTGATCTTTTTAACTTCCTGAGGTGGAAGAGTCTACTTTAAAGGGTGGTTAGTGACTCTGAATTTTAATCTCTCAGCAGGACCTTTTTTTTTTGGATTTTCTTTATATTGTGATCAAATTATGTTCTATAGAATTTATTATCTGAATTATTTTTAAGTGTTGATTATATAATATACACATCTTGGTCTGGGGTATAGCTCAGTGCCAAAGTGCTTGCCTCCCCAGCACAAAGTCCTGAGTTTAATCCCTAGTACCCATTCCTTCCTCCCCCCAAAATATACAACTTTGTTTTACCTGGCCCAAATTATAATCTATCTCCCTGCTTCTGAAGGGGTGGCCCTGAGTGAGGGACTTAACCTCTCAAAACCAATTTTATTAACTTAAGGGAGTAAAGCCAGTGTGAGAAGGGATACATGAAACAAGATTATCAAAGTGCAGGTGATTTTTGAAGTCAATTAAAGGTACATATGGGGGGGTGATCCTTCTCTTTATTTTTGTTTATGCTTCAAGAATTTTCATCATCAACATTTTTAAAAGAGGTAGTAGAAATAGATAAAGCTAACATTCTGTACTAGGGCAAATGTTGGTGTTTTTTAGAAGGGAAGATTTGAATATACTTGAGTAGAAGATGAAGCCAGTAGAATGAGTGTTTGAGGAGGGACATATACAGAAGTTCCTTACCAGTGGCAAGTAAGTCCTGATCCACCTAGACCTGGCTTTCATGAACCCTCCAGTGAAGGAGCTTGTCCTATACAGCCTGTCCCTTGTTTACCTCCTTTGGCAACATTTTTTTCCCTTTGCTCTAAAAATTGGTTCACACCTTCCCTTGTCCTTCATGGCCACTGGCTATATTACCATCTCTATAGTCATGCATGAAGTCAGCACAGGCCTCAATAATTTTTTTAGTCTTTGCAATTCCAGGGTTTATTCATTTCTGGGGCACCTTCATGTTTGCCCTGAAGCTCTGACTTAAGTTCTTCACTTTAGTGGTTGAATGCTTACATTTATCCCTCTATGAATTTGGATAGCTGTTTTCTTCCAGTGTGTAGGATCCACCTATGATAAAACTGCAACCCTGTACACTGTATGCACAGTTCCATGCAGGGGTCATAGGGGGTCCTACATGTTTAACCTCAATAGGGTACCAAGATCTGGGCATGGAGTCTCTCTGCCTTTCAGAACCTTTGTTCTTACCAAAGAACTGGGAAGAATTTTTCTGCCAGGTGGCTAGGAGCATCTTTGGAATTACTTTGTCAAATTGTACTCCTGTTTTTTTTTTGTTGTTGTTGTTATTGTTTGTAGTGCTTGGGATGGGGCCCAGCATGCAAGTCAAGTGCTCTACTACTGAGCTACTTTGTGAGCCCTGACCTTGTGATTTTGATTTCTTTTTCTTGATGAGATCCCGAGTAAGGTCTTTGAAGAAGGTGAAAGGGAAAAGAGGCCAGATAGGATTAGATTGAGGTCAAGGTAGACATAATAGCACAACCAAAGAGGTTGAAAAATTTCCATGTGGAGGGTAATATGGCACTGTTAATAGTGACTTGGTGAGTGATTTACAAGAAGGTTTTTTTTTTTTTTTTTTTACTTGGAACTTGCTACTCTGTGCCTCTAAGGTACAGTTCTCTAATGGAGGAGGGACAAAAGAAGTTGGCTTACAATTTACTCTGTAGTCTAATGCCTGGTCCTGATATACTGATTTTTAAGGGTTCTGTATTGAGTGCATGATGCACCCTGGGCAAGATGTTGGGGCTAATGTAGTATGAAAGAGAGACCTAGACCCCTCTCTAACTGCCAACTGACTTGTAAGCATGTTCTCTTCGGTCTACACAGTTATAAACATTGAAATGTTTCTTCTTGAAAACATGGGAGATTCAGCTCTCTGGAATTGCATCCCCACCATATTGAGGAAGGCAGGACAGGGAGAAGGGATGCTGAGCAGGGCCTGCTGTGGCAAACAGAGACACATGTTCTATAACCTGCCCTGGGTTTTTTCTCTTTTATATTAGTTAGGGCATCTCCTCCCACACCATTTAACATGTTTTTCTTAATACGGATCATCCTATGGGATGGGGAGCTTGGGTGAGAGCTGGGTCAAGAAGCCAGGTTGGATGGCAAGTGGGGCTCCCTACTGCTCTCCCTGCCCATGGGTGATACTTCTGTGTAGTGCCTTTTATCCAGCCCTTTCCAGGGCACTGCTCACAGCTGGGTTTTTGTTCTTCAGGATTCAAATTCCAGTCGGAAAGGGGAAGTTGTAGCACCTCCTTTTTCTAACTCCTCTATCCTTGATCCTTTCATGTGTGACCCTTGTGTTCTTTTTCAGTTTATGGAATCCACCTGGGGCATCATTCCTCCCTTTACACCTGTGTCTTGCAGGCCCTTCCTGCCGAGTGGGCCCTTTCCTTCCTGCTCAGTTTGCAAAGCATACCTCATCTTCCCTTGTCCAATGCTCTGAAGGTTGGGCACTATGGGGTTTGAGGCTAGGGGTGGGTAGCAGAGAACAGAGCTGCAATAGGGGCTTTTAAAGCTTCTACCAGAATGGTTGTGGGGCTTTCTGAGAAATTTCATTTGAAGATAGCATCACAAAGTTAAGGTATTGTGTGTACAACTGATTTTGGAGCCCATATGTTCGCTTAGATTATTCATTATCTTCCTAGCTTTATTTATATCCCTTCCCTTTTCTTTCTTTTTCATGGTGCTCCCCGTGGAACCCAAGGCCTTGCACATGGTAGGCACCGAGACGCCACTCCCTCCCTGCCATCTTTCCTAATCTTCACACCTATTCTCTATAATTACATCACAAATTCATGGAGGGCAAAGACTGTTCATTGTATATCTTCATTGTCCTCAGCTCAGCCATGTCACTGCATACCATATAAAGTTGAAAATAAATATATTTCGTAATTTTATTTACTAGTTTTAGGTAGTGCAAAGTTTATAGGTGATACATATTTTAAATTCGCACACCCCTTGTGAGGGTGCATCTATCCCATGCTGAGTCTAAAATGTGTGTAGTTCTGCAAACTGGAGCTTTCCATACCATCTTGCCTTTGTTTTGCTTATCTATCAGTATTCTTTCAGCTCTCTCTTAAGTCTGGGGATGAAAGTACAGGGTAGAAGGGTGCAAACATGGCTAGAACATCCCTAGGAACTCTTAACTCACCTGACATGGAGGAAGGCAGGGAGGGCCCGGTGTTTGGCAAAGTTTAGGGTGGAGAACACAGTCCTTTCAGAAATTCCCAGACTCTTCAGTTAAAAAAATGATACTTAAGGGCTGGTGGTGCTAGCTTAGTGGTAGAGTACTTGCCTGGCATTTGCAAGGCCCTGGGTTCCATCACTGCAAAGAGAGAGAGAACAGGAAAGGAAAAACAAAAAACAAAAAAGATAGACTTTTAACATTGGGCAGATAAGTACCATTTAGTGGAGACTCCAGATCTCAGAGCAAGGTGAAAAGTTGGCTGGTGTATTTGCCAGCCACATTCCTTGCTCTTTGTTTAATTTTAGGGCAATAGATTTCTTTTCTTTCTTTTTTCTTTTTTTCTTACTTTTAGGGGCTCTGTATAGGAGATCCCTAACAACACAATTAATCTGTAGATTGAAATTTTCTTTGTAACTCTTTCTTTGTAACTCAGTAGACAATGTTTTATGCCAATGACCCTCTGAAGTTCCATAGAAAAACGGACCTTAGAGATGAAAGGGCCTCAAGGCAAACATACAATTTACTTCTAGTCTCTCTGTTATCCTAAAAATGTGAATTTTGTAATGTTATTTTCACTGTAGCTTTGTTCACCTATTAAAACAATTTAAACATTTACTTATGCAAATTACCTATTTATACTCAAATTTTGTAATCTAATTGGTGCCTCAAGGATATAGCACATCCTTATGCCCTGATTTTGTGAGTTTCCTACAAGGTCCTTATACTATTATTATTATTATTATTATTATTTTTGTGGCCAGTTCAATCCTAAAGTGAAAAGCTATGGAATGAATTTGACATAATTTCCTTCATACATGTATGAAAACAACATAGTGAATCCCACCATCATGTACATCCATAAGAATGGGACTCTAAATAGAATAACATATTCTATACTTGTATAATTGTGCCAGAAGGGATTCTACTCTCATGTATAACTAAAAAGAACCAATAAAAAATTTTTAAGGTGGATGAAGAATTATGACTTTACAATGGATGCACATAACAATCAATTTAGTCTTCCTCATAAGTTACATAATAGGCATTATTGGCTACCTTCATTTTAGAGACAGAACAGCGCAGAGGTCAAGTCATTTGCCCAAAAATATGCAGTTTGTAAATGGTGGACTTGGGATTTGACCCCAGGTAGTCTGTATTCTTCAATTCATTGTACTTTCTTGCCTCTGGGATAAACTAATTACAGTAGTGAATTGATTTATTTTTTTGGTCACTGATGACAATCTAAGAATTTTTGTGCTGCTTTTCATGGTCACCTGGCACATGACATGTTTTCAATAAACAATTATTTCATGTGCAGATAATTACTTCATTTGGGGCTTGAGTTGCTCAGTGATAGTCTGATGTCCTCAGTTTTTAAGAACTTAAATCGGCCTCTGTTGTGTGGATTTAGATAGACTGTTCCTGGTGCTGTTAAGTTGCCATCTTCTAAGAGGTATTCTGATCGGATCTATTGGCATCACCAACAGAGAAATACTCAGTCTGAAGTTTGTCTTGTAATTCCAGGTGATAAGTAGGCATAAGCCATGTAGATAGATGTTTTTAAACAATGTTACTAAGATACAAAGGGTACATACACTGTAACTGTTGTAGTGGCTTTGTAGTATTAGCATTGATAGTTTTTTGGGGGTATTGAGATTGAACCCAGAGGTGCTCTACCACCAAGGTATATCCCCATCTCCCCCCCCCCTTTTATTGAGAGACATGTCTTGCTCAGTTGCCCAGGCTGGCCTTGAACTTTTGATCTTCCTGTCTGAGCCTCCCAAGTTGCTGGGATTACAGGGGAGCACCATTGCGGCAGGCTGTATTGATGCAGTTTGCTTAGAGTGCATTGTTGTTTCTTAGCTGTACAAACAAAAAGCAAGCACCATTTATCACTCATAACTCTGTTGATGCTTGTGGTTTCCCATTTGCCAGATATTTCAATTTATAGCCACAGGTCACTCTGGGTAACATAAACAATAAAGTGTTTCTGTTTCTTAGTTACTTTTAAAAAGCTGGATTGGGGCTTAGTATATCCAATGCGGTAGCAGCAATAATGTCACAGAGAAGAATAAAGTAATCCATGTCTTTAAGAGAAGGTCTTAAGGGGCTGGGGTTGTGGCTCAGTGGTAGAGCACTTGCCCAGCACATGTGAGGCCCTGGGTTCGATCCTCAGCACCACATAAAAATAAATAAAGTTATATATAAAAGAGAAGGTCTTAAACACACATCATGTGGAAATTAGGCACAAATTGAAGAAAACTTCCTGATTGTCCTACTTGTGAGTCTACTGGCACCCTCTGTAGGTGCTTGTGAATTACTTTCCTATACTGCCCCATTGGAGGCCAGCCTCTCCATGGTGTACTGGATGCCATCATTTGCCAGTGAGGCCCCTGCAGTTATCTGTGTGTTCCCTGGTGTCATCTGTTCTCCCACCCACATCTCCTTCCAGCCAGTGTGCTGTTTCTCTTGGAAAGGATTATCTCTGTGTACTGCTGCACCTACCTCTCCTCCCATGCTCTACACGCCTCACTCCACTGAAGCTTTCTGTTCTCTTTCTTCGTTCAGAATGGCCCTGGCAGGAGAGCCCAGGAGCTCTGCATTTTCAATTTGGTGTTAAGTCCCTGGTCCATGGCTCATTCAGCCTGACAGCAAGATCTGACCCAGGTAATCATGTCCTCTTTAAATAATTTTCTTTACTTGGTCTCCTGATGCCACATTTGGTGTTCTGCCTACCACCTATTGGGAGGGTGTTCCTTGTCAGTCTCCTTGGTTGATCTTCCTGTTACTTCAACCTAGAGTTTCAGTTTGAAATGCCACCTGAACACTGATGCTGATTGATTTCATCTCGTAACTTGGCTCAATTTCAACTGCCCTTTCAGCATCTTTACCTAATCGGCATCTCAAATCTAGCATGTCTATATCTTCTTTTCCCTCCATGCATCTCCCTGCCCCTTCCATACCCTGCCTACCCTAGTTATGTAGTATCTCTACTCCGGACAGGACACTGTCATGCTTCATCTAGATTAATCAACTTGAGTCCCCTGTTTAATTCTCACTTTTGGGCTGTCTATCACTCCCTCCAAAGATCTTTAGATCATTCCACTCTCCTGATCAGAAGCTTCATGGTTTTCTGTTTCTCAGAATAAAGACCCATAGCTGTGTAAAGACAGTGAATAGACTGTGAAACTGCATGTGAATCTTCCCTCCCCATTGCCTTCCAAGCGTAATCAAACTCCTCTCTTTCTCTCTCTTTCTCTCTCTCTTTTTATTTTAATTGTAGATGGACACAACACCTTTATTTTATTGATTTATTTTTATGTGGTGCTGCTAATAGAACCCAGTGTCTCACACTGGTAAAGTGGTAGGCAAGTGCCCTACTGTAGAACCACAACCCCAGCCCCATCCCTCTCTTCCTTCTCCCTTGATTGTTCTGCCTTGATGACACTAGACTTTTTACTGTCCATATAGTCAATCAGGCACATTCAACTCAGTGTTCTTGCGCAGTTCTTTCTGCCTTGCCACCCTCATTTGTTTCCCAGATATTTATGGAAGCAAGCACTTCTGTGGCTATTTGGTGAGACATCATCCTTCACTGGTCAATGGTAAAGAAAACAAAAGCCACCTGGCCACTACCCTTGTTTGCACCCTGGGATTGTCTGCCTTCTCTATTTCTGTCTGAGCACTCATTACCAGCTGGTGTAGTCTGCACTTATTTGATTGTATAGAAACTCCATTAGATCAGAGACTATCTCTTGTTCATTTCAGTATCCCCCTCAAACCTAGCACAGTAATTTTTTGAATGAATGACTGAGTTTCTTGAGCATAGTGGTGAGGAAGAGATTATAGGAAATGTGTATTTGCTCAGGCTGGAAGAGAACCATTGGCATTTATGACATATCATGTATTGTAAGACACTCATTCTTTTTATCCCTTTGGTAATTTGATCATTGCTGAAATTGGGATGCATGTCTGAATGGATTGGGCCTCTCAGTTGCCACCTACCTGGCAATCGTCATGATACAATTGCTGTTGCCCATGCATCCACATAGTTGGCCGTAGGTGTTCACAAGGTGAACAGTTTGAGTTCTTTGTATTATTGGTTCTGCATACAGAGTGTACCTGCCATTTGTTATGCTCTCAATAAAATTACTCTTTGAAGTGCATGTTTATTGACATTGAAACAATGTCGTTGTGTATATAGAAAGGCATGACAACAGCAAAGGAGTAAAGTTGGTGTTAGTGAAGCAAATGTTTGCTGTTAGAAGTGAATGAAATTCTACCTTCAAAGCAACAACTAAAAAGAAGTAGCTGTGTTACGTTTTGTATGACAAGCAGTGTAACTGAAGGCAGAAGAAATTGCCAAAGTACCCCAGAAGAAACTTTGCTAAACTAGTTGGACTGTGACCCAAGACTGTCTTTTAAGACTTTATATCAGTTAAGTGTTTAAATTTGTTTCTTTCCCTGTGGTGTCCAAAATAATGGAGAGTCTTAAGATCGGTACAGTGTTTCAGCTGGGATAGAATAGTATGGGGTTCTGTTCCTGATCTTAGAATTGGAAGACTAATTTATAAATCTTAATTTTGTTATTTAGAGTTACTAGTTTGCATTTAAGTTTCTAAGATAATGAATATAACTTGGCCAGACATTTGTTTTAGACTACTTTGGTTTCTCAAAGAAATGTCTTTCTCCAGTATTTAGTGGAGAACTGGCAGGATTGGGACTAATTATCTAGTACTGAGATTTGACTTTTCATTTGTTGTAATTAGTTTGAGGATATCTTTTTAAGACAGTTGGCAACTTTTGCTTACTTTGGAAATAATTATAGGCTCCTTAGAAGTCATAAAAATAGTACAGAGTGGTCTCAGGTATCCATCAGCCAGTTTCTTCCTGTGGCGACATCTTGCACAACTATAGTGCACCTGCAGTTTTTAATACACCATCTAGGAATAGAGAGAAAAGGTATTTTTGTCATAAAGCCAGATACAGGTTGCCAGATCAGAGACATAGGTGTTATAGAGGGACTCATACATTGATTGCCATGATATGGAAGAAATAATCACCTTAGGTTAAAACATTTTGGCAGCTGGGATTATGGCTCAGTGGTAGTGCTTGCCTAGCATGTGTAAGGCACTGGGTTCAATCCTGGACACCACATAAAAATAAGGAAATAAAATAAATAAAGGTATTGTGACCATCTGCAACCAAAAATATATCCCACATTTTCAAGAATTAATTTGTGTCCTAAAACTCCTTGATGGCCTTGTTTTTGCTTTAGCACGACTTGCTTTTGAAGAAATCATTTTAGCATGATTTAAAATGCTCTTTGAGAAACTTGAAATACAGATCAACAGATATTTCTAGAATTGCACTTGGAAGGGATGTGAGGTTAACCACTCATTGGGTTGCCCCCACCCCATTGCCCTGCCAGGTCTCTAGCCCAGATTTTTTCTCACACCCTTCTCAGCTTAGGGTCTCTGTCCAGTTTCCACACGATAGGATTTTCTTCCTGTTTTCAGGCACAAACACACCCCTCTCCATTTTACTTACTACCTTCCCATGGGCTGCAGTTTTTTTTTTTTTTTTTTAATGATGACTTGGCCATGTCTTGGAGAGTATAATGATGGATCCTACAAATTCAGGAGTGAATTGAGAGGTCTGGCTGGTGTGGGAAAACTATGAAAGCAGGGACTTGGTAAGATTGGAAGCTGAAGCTCATTATTAAAGTCAAACATTCTTCATATGAGATAGTACCTTCTTTTTCTTGTTTCTTTTATTTCTCTTTATTTATTCCCTTTCACTTTTGGACACTCTGTATTTTCTTCTATTCCAGGAGGTCTGACTTCCAGAGTGTGGTCTGTATTGTGAGGAGTCCTAATCTACTTATGTCCATAGTCTGAATACTACTGCTTCTTCTGACTTAATCACCTCCCAACCAAGGTCACCTACTACCTTCCTATCCTTCCCAACCACTGTCCTTGCTCAGGTACCTGCTCCCTAAGTTGTCCTGCCTGTTTTTTTATCCTTAACCACGTGACATCAGCATACTTAAGTGACTGATTATAAGCAATCTTAAATTCATTTCCTTTTGGCATCAATAATGCCTTTGAGACTTCTGGTTCTCCCATTTAATCCATCAAGAGTGGCAGCTTTCCCACCCAACACCATCCTCAGCCTCAAACATTTGGTGTACTAGGGAGCAGGAAAAACCCATACAGACTATCCAAGGACTCTTATCTTTAGAAGACTCAAAACTCCTGAGAATTGATGAGACCCATTTTTCAGTGTCTTCCCCTGTAATTATTATTTAGAACATTTTTTAAAGGGGGAGGAGAGAGAAAGAATACAAATATGAATTGGATATTTCTTCTAGTTCTTTATGAGAGACACAGATCAGGATATGAAAAAAATTTGGCATGAGAATATCTATTGTATAGTAAGTTAGAGATTCTAAGCTAGGAGAATACTGCCTTTAAAAGTAGTCAAACCCTATAATATATTAAGTTAGCTGAGGGGGAAGGGTAGAGATAGCCAATTTACCCAATCTGAAAACAGATTTGGTATATTTTAGATGAACACATGATTGATAATATCTGTGGATTTTTAAAAAAATAACATCTTAAGATTTCCAAATATTAATGTTACATAGAAAAAAGTTCAGAGATGTGAACTTGTGCATGCAGATTGTCATCTTCAAATAGCTCATTGTTACAGATTAACATTTCTAAACTCAGGAATGCATAGAAGTTTAAAAGCCTTGATTTATTCAGAGTAGTCTTGAAATAATTTATTTGGAGACCTAAGTAAAGGTACTGTCACAGTGTGATAATGGCATTGTTTTGTTTGAGGTCCTGTGTACCTACCATTCTGTAAGAACATTTGCCTACTCATATATAGAATATGTGTACTTAGGTTTAAAAGACAAGAAAATCATAGGCAGGTAACCAATAGGACAATGCATTTTTAGCTTGTTGATATAATTAAAATGTTATAAAGTCTCAGGAGAATTCAAAATAAACCCTTTTAGGCCATGGATGTGGCTCCCTGATAGAACAGAGTACCTACCATGGATTCTATACCCAGTGCTGGGGGAAAATCAAGAAAAATTAAAAACTCTCTTGACTTCCTAATGCTAGGTTACCCAGGGATTTTTCAAGCCTTTCTTTTTAGATAGCCAATTTTTTTCACTAGTAGTATGTATATATAAATTCCCCCAAACTGATGTTTATATCTTTTGATCCATCTTTTTCTTATTCCTAGTAAATTCTTAAATACAAGAGGATTCACTTATTTCAGCTTAAGGCCCCTCAACATTTTCCTAGGACAAATTTATTGGGACAGGAATGCCCACTTTTTCCTGAGGGTTCTTCATTTGAAGGCAACATTCGCTTTGGAATGCTCTTGAGGTTAAAGTCATTTTCTGAGCAATTGTCTTCATAAATTCAGTAAGTTGCTAGCAGTGCTTGTGGCTAGATAGTGCCTAACCTAGTCCCTACCCCAAATTATCCTAGTTGTTTTCACACTTATCTCCAAGGGCCAAAGATTATCTCACATAAGCTCCAAAATAATTCCTGTTTCTGAAATTCACATGTAAAAGAAAATTTTTAAAGGGAAGAGGGTGATAATCGAGTTTGAACCCTTAAGAATTTTTGTCAAGGATTATAGTGATTAACAAAAACTCTCTGGCATCTTTTGGCAGACTTGGCGAGAGAAATCAGTGGTTGTAATTAATTTTTAGTGAGGGCCGCATATTTGATAATTGCTCTGATTCACGCTATTATTATATTCCCCTTCCTTTACCCACAGCAAAACAAGCTTAATTTGATTCATACCCTTAGGAAGAAAAAAAAAGTCTAAGATTACTCACATGGCTGTGATTCAGCTCTTGGCTTCCACCTCCTCCTCCTCTTCCTCCCCCTCCTCCTCCTCCTCCTCCTCCTCCTCCTCCTCCTCCTCCCTTTCTCCCACCCTGCCCACTCCCATATTCACTCCCACCCAGTGGTGTTGCCATCGAAAAACTGAGTCAGTTCTTTCTTTAAAATGGGTGGGGAAAGAAGACAACTAATAAAAACTCCTGAGTGAAGTATAAAGCTTAGATCTGAAATTATTGCAGGAAGACGGGCAAAGCAGCTCCTTATATAACATGAAAAGCCTGGAACAGAGGCCAGCCCTCATAATGACAATGTTCCCAGTGTCTTATATAAACCTAGACATAGTTTGTGTGCATGTCTGTAAAGGTGTACACAGAGCCACGGCGGCAGGTTTGTATGAAAAGTTTTTCTAATACTGGAAATATTCCATCCACTATGTACAAAGCTTATTTGTTTTTAAAGTAGGGAATTTTGCTATAATAAAAAAAATGAATACAGTAGTTCTCTAAGGATTTTTGATCATATAAAACCTAAGTGATAAAGTCATTTTATTTGCCTTCAAATGAACATCTTGATTTAGAAACCTGAGAATGTCCCCCCCCCCACTCCTGGGAATTGGAAGGAGTGGTTGCTCAGTGAGCTGTTGATAGTGGCGAACATTATTGAGGCAGGCAAAAATTTTAGTTTTTTGCTGATTCCCATTCTCAAGATGAAGCAAAAGAGAGCAATGAGGTAACTCTCAGGTCCTCACCACAGCTAATAGTCCTAGAACTGGAATGGGGACCCAGGCTGGCTGTCTTCACATAATTAACCTGTAGTTTTTCGTTTCTGGGACCCTGACACAGTGGGATCTTGTGGTAATTTAGGTAGGGATTGCCTATGGAGGGGAAGCTTCTTGCTGGAACTCAAACCAGCCTCTCACTGAACTGTTGAATTAGGTCTGTGTGTGCCTTCAAACCAAGCTCCCACACAGAGGGGAAGAGCATTGGGCCTTCCCCCAGCACTCATTTGTAATCCCACCCACCCTCTCTCCATTTTGCTGGCTCCCCCCCCCCCCCATTATGTTACCATCTGTCTCTGAAATATTGCCTGGATAAAGACAAGTTGGAGCAGTTGCTCGCCCTCAAACAAAACACTCTTCTCCCCCAGAGCAGTGCTGAGCACCATATTTGAGGAGTTACATATTTATAAAGCTTGCCTGCGCCTCAGAAATGTCTGGTTGCTGTCCTTTTTATCATTCTTCAAATATGTGCTTACTGGAAACTGTTAGCTTTTGTTACCCAAGGGCTTGTGGGATGCTTGAACTACTTCATATAGCTTTCAGATGGAAACCTGAGCTGTTTGCCCCTTTAAGAAGTGAAATTTCTTAATGAAAGACAGTGCAGAAGAGAATGTATACTGAGGTTCCCCACCCAACTCTGAGTTTCCCTTGGGATAAATGTGGTGGGGTTTAAGCATGACCCTGTGGAGAGAAGACACAGTGAACCTCAAGTGCTTTTCCTCCTGGGTTTATACCTCACTCCTCGTGCCTCTTATTGGGGACACCTGTTGATGTCAGGGGGGACATGGTCTGCCTGTCATAGGGCTGTAGTGTGGCATCCCCCCTCACCCCTTGGACTCTTTTGCCCTGTTTTCTGGGTATGACGGTTCCAGTGTTTTGACCCATCTGGGCCAACTGGAAAGGGAATTCTTACTGCCCTCCCGAGGCTTGCCTTTGGTAGCCCAGGCTCAGTTCTGCACTGGCTTTAGGAGACTTCTCATAAAGTTTGGATTGGCGGGGGAAGGCCCAAACTTAGATGTAAAACTGGACTATAATTTCAATTATTGAAGCTTTGGGAGGAAAATATGAATTGGTTAGGTGTTGTTTGTCATCATTAGTAAAGTAGTTATAAGTGATCCTTTAAAAATAAAAGTGATGGAATTGTATTTTTCTTATTCAGAAACCTCATTCATGGAGCAGTGTATGACTCCAAGTTAATCTGTCAGGCACTGTTCTCAGCACTTGCACATAGGAACTTTTAAATCTAAGTGCCACAGCTAGGAATGGCACAAACAAGCATTCAAATCCTAGCAAGTCTGACTTCAGAAGCTAGACTTTTAAAAAAGATATAGGTACTAATAGATGCCAGAGTTTTAGTTGTTTGATTTTTATTAACATTCTGTTTTCATAGCCTGTGTTTATTTCCATTGAAAGCCATATAATTATAGATTTTATATTCTCTGTGTATCATAGGAAGGTAACTGTCTTTAAGCCAATAAAATTTTACTCAGGAAAAGCCAGTGGCTTAGATTAATGCATCCCTGCTGAAGTATGAATAAGTTTTAATAACTGGGTGAGAAATATCTGCACGTAGTTAAAATAGAAAGGCTTCAAAAGTATAATTTGGCAACACACTTCTAAATTGTTTTGCGAGTTTAATTTCTGAAAACCAATTCTATATGTAAATTTAATGTGGTATTTATTTCAATAAAACCCTACCGGGAATCTTTTTGTAAAGTGAATAGTCAACTCCTGAAAGTTTTAACTGTTTCTTACTGTCTCAGTGTGTGTAACTTTTCTCTGCCCTTATCTGTGATTTTGAAAATTAGACATTTGAGCATTTTCCTATGTTACAAAAATAGAATGTATGATGTACATTATAACAAAACGAGCTGTCCATTAAGGCGTAATCAACAATAAATGCCAAGCCTTGGTCAGAGCAGTTGCTGACTTTGCTCAAGGTTAAAGGAAGTATGCAGAAAAAAGATAACTGTAGTTAAACTGCTCAGCCTGAGCCTTCCAGATTTTTTTTTTGTGTGGGGAATTGGATTTCTTATTACTGCATTCTTCCTGTCTGCATAATACCTGGGAACAATTTACTTCATGTAGTGTCCTGCCCATCTCAGTAGTAAACTTTTTACTGAAGATAAAGACTCTTGAGCCATGCCATTGATTTAATTGGAATCTTTACAGTTACCATTTGGGGATATTCAAGTTTTTTTCTCATAGCTTTTAGGCAGGTTGGGATTAAAGGATCTTAGAGATTTTCATTGCAGTATGATGGCATTATGTGTGTGTGTGTGTGTGTGTGTGTGTGTGTGTGAGAGAGAGAGAGAGAGAGAGAGAGAGAGAGAGAGAGAGAGAGAGAGAATATATATGTGTAGGTCAGGTTAAGTGTGAATTGCAGTAAATGCAAAAGTGAAAGCTACAACATGGCTCTCATGTTCCTGACCACTTCCTGAAGAACCTGCCTCGTGGGCCCCAGACTTAAGACTTTAATTTGGCTCCTCAGAACTGAGTCTGAGTCCCCCAGTAAAGATGGCAGGGAAAGTTAAAATCATATTAAACTTTTGTTTATCATTGTTGCTTAAAATCAAATGTTTAGTTGTCCCAATTGTAAAATTTCTGGTGCACAGTTTTGAAATGTTACATATTAGTGAATGGGACCAGAGCCTTGCTGAATCTTAAAAAATAATCTTCCAACTTTCCTGTTTACATGATCCTGTTCTTTGAAACCAATTAGAAACGTGCATTCTGATCCTTAAATGTACAAGTTATAAAAGAAAAATGTGAGCTTGTCAGATCAACTACAACCACCAGTCTAATAAAACTGAGTCACATCCAAATGGGCTGCACTTACGCTACCCTCCCATTCTAGGGAGAACGTGGCCGGGGGAGGCAGTCTGAGTCATCACCTGGTTTGTTTGACATACGCTTCCTTCCATAAATTGGGAATGGCAAGCAGCGCAGTGTTCCGGGCTTGCCTCAGAGAAGGAACTGTTGCAGTCTTGCATGATAAAATAGGGCCTCTAGGTTTGAAGGAAGGAGCTGAGCCCCTGTTTTGACTTCAGATGTGGGGTGGGGTCGGGGGTTGGTGGTGGAGAAGAAAGCGACAGATCCAAACAAGGAACGTTTGTAAGTACCAACTTTTGGAGGTTGGAGGAATTTTAGGGGTGGTTACGGTTGAATTTCTTCCTAGGATGTAAGAAGTATTGAGGAGATAAATTGGGGGTATTAAAATAAAAGTAAACCGGAAGCTAGTTCATGAGTTCATGAAGTGGGTTTATGCATTTAACAAGAATATTCTAGATGTGGACAGTCCAGAAGGATTATAGGAGAGAGTGATATGTTTGTATGAATGGTTTGGAAGTTACTATAAAATTTGTCCGGGCAATGTTTAATTTTTGCTTAATTCATTCCAACTATTTTAAAATAAATGTCTTTCATTTGGGAACCTTTTTTGTGGCAAATTTGAGTCTCCTTTAGGTGTCTTTTGAGGGAATGAGAAGAGAGGCTCACACATTTTCCTACATTGACTTTGGAGGCTCGCTGGAGCTTTTTAAAATGAAGAAGTTTAGAATGTAAAAATTGTCAAGAGAGACTAGAGAGGAAGGGGAATGAGGAGTAGGTTTATAGCTGAAGTGGATTTGTAAACTCAGCCTCTGCTTTGGGCTTATTTTTTAATATGTGCCAGACAGTCTTCTTCTGATTTCCATCCTGGCTTGTTGTGACTCTTTCTCTCTCTGTATGAGCCTAGGGTGTTCCTTCTTTTAAAGCTGGAGTTGTCGCAGCCGGGGCGTTTTCTGTTTCGGCTTATGTCTTTTTTTTTTTTTCTTTTCCTGAATGAGTGTCCTTTGTGTAACCCCAGTAATTCAGAAATCCTGCAGTCAAAGGGACTGCCCTGTCATGTGACTTAGGTACTAGGTGCTGGCTGCTATTGGTCAGCAGCTAATTGGCGGGTCCCTATAAGAGGTCCCGGGTCTGTCTACCCGCTGCTCTCTGGGCTTGGGATGCTGCTCAACAGGGGTGGAGTGGGGGTGGGGTGGGGTCTGTCCAGTGATTCAGCCACATGTAATAGATGACCAAGTGACTGCTTCCTTGGGGTCCACACACCAGTGGAAGACACTCAAAACTGGTTGTGGCTGACTTGATCAAACTGGCTTCCTGAACTGGTAACTGTCACTTTAATATAGCTTACTGATTAAACTCAGAAAAATGCAGCCGAAAATCTTTGCCAGGAACTTGTGTAGACTTACTCCCTGTCCCCCCCCTCCCCTTGTTCTGATTTGTTTTGTCACAGGAGTGAAACGTAGAAAACTTTTGTAGGAAAAGTGCCTCATATGATCAGGAACAAAGACATTTTATTATCAGATTTATCAAGATGTGAAGAGGGAGTTTTCGCAAACGGAAGCTGGAGCATTCTGTCACCAGGAAAGACTGCTTTATCCAGAATTGGTAAGTGAAAAGTGGCATTGCTCCCTAATAGATCTCATATGGTGTATGTGGGAATTGCAAAATTGTTCACAGACCCCTAACAACTATGTAGAGCAGAGCACACATAAACAGAATGAGGAGTTTTAAAAGCAGCAGCCCAGCAATATAGCATAAAGGCTTAAAAAAAGCCAGGCAATTAACAAAAACAAGCTGAGTGTTCCTAGTTTGAACAGACATATATAATAAAAGTAGATTTTGCTAACTGCCCCCATCCCTTTTTGGGGCAGGGGGAGCATAAAGTCAAAATGGGCTGTTTGAGTTGTGGCATTAATTGTCATGGATATAGACTTCCATTTAGTTTGAATAGTACATATAGAATTTGAAGGAATGCTTTCAGAATAGCCCTCCTTTCCCATTCTGGGGTATCAAGTATTTATTTCATTAGAATTTTACAAATTTAAAGTTGAAGTGGTGGATCAGAAACATCTCCTGATTGTGAAGGGCAGATTATGATGGTAACAGGGTTGGCCCTGTGGGTTTCTTTTTTTTTGCATTCGTGTCATAGGTTTTAAGATTGTTCTATTTGCTTACATTAGTACAGCAGAGGATGATTATTTTTCTGTATGGTCTAATGTTGAATATGAACTGGTCCTATGTTTTAGGTTTCCAGGAAAATATAATAAAGCTTTGAATATCTGTGTTTATATAATAGGTTCTTATTCATGAACTATAAGAAAACAACGATTTTATATTAGACATGAATATCTGATTGCCTGATTTGGCTTCTTAAGAATGATTGTACCAAAAAGATTGTACCAAAAAGTGAATAAGAATATTAGAATGGTGGGTGCTACCTGATTTTACCAGTTTATTGGTCACTAGAAGTAATCATGTGATATCTACTTACATAGAATTAGATGGAAAAAATATTTGATCTTTTAACTGCTAGCAGTTACATATACAATTATGGTAGTCTCCATTTGTGAATGTGACTACATATAATTAAAATTACAGAGTTATGTTTTGGATTATCTAGGACATACAGTATTTATTTATTTTTAAGCACCTTATGCCAAACTCAAAGTTGATACAACCTTTCTGACTTTTGGTTACCATTCTGTTACTTCTTAAATTGAAAGGGAAAGATATATAAACAGGATAGCAGTTTTTGTCGGCAGTGAAGTGACATGAAGGTGCAAGAGAGGAAGATGAATCTAGTGGAATCTATTCACTGCCCTTTTTTCCCTTTTATATACTTTGAGGATTTTAAAGATCATTTTTCTCACACTAATAGCTCTTAAGACTTCTATTTATATATTTGTTTTCAACAAAATAAATAAAGAGACAAGATAACCATGACTTTGAAGGGAAGTTCCCCCAATAAATCGGGGAATTGGTGATGCAAATTTGTGCATATCACAAGTCATTTGATTTAATTAAGGTGTGGCCCCAGTTTCCCTAAATCACATGAATTTATAGGTTTTAGTGTCTTCGAGACAGAAAAATAGTGACAAAGCATATAAGTTTTCCCAGATAATTTATATTCTATTGCTCTTTGTGTTCAGTGACTCAAAATTGTTTTCAATTTTGTATTTCATGTAAATACATGTCTGTTTAATAATCTGGCTAAATATTGTCCTGTTTGGTGAAATAAAAAAGCCTCTATAAATATTGTAGGTTTTCCTTATCCATTAGAAGCCATTGTCTTGAGTTTCATATATAAAAGTGTGATGGAAGTTCATTGGACAGTAAAGGATAGAAAGTATATACCAAAAGAATTATTTGAGATCTTCATGTTTTTAATTTTATTTGCCAATCTCTGTTCTCAATTTTTTTAATTTATAAAAGTATATTTAAAATGAATGACATAGCATTGCCCTCAATTCTCCCCCAGGAGACATTAATGACCTGCATATGTCTTTGTGGGCATGTAAAACAACAAAGTAAAGGGAATCGGGACCAACTTCAAAATAATTTCTCTCAAATAGTCTTTGATTCTTGCATATTCAGGAATAAAAATGCTTTTCCTTTTGGGCTTTTTATTTTTTCATAAACTGGGGTGATATATAGTTCTGCCCAAATAAATTCTTCTTTTGAGGGGGTTGTGTGTGTGTATATCTCTATATCTCTAGACTTTTTTTTTTAATTTAAAGGGGGAACTTTGTAATCACCAGCGAAACAAGTGCCTGTTTGTTGGAACCCAGATAAGCCTCGGAGTGTTGTTCCTATGACAACTGAGTAGTTGGGTGTTGAAATGTAGCTTTAAGTTCCCGGTTTGGAAATGTCATTGAGACCTCCCACTACAGTCTCATTGAGTAGGAGGATAATGAGAATGGGAAAAACCATGAAGCAACATAAGCATCTCCATTCGTTTCATGTCTTCCCGACTTGTCTTTGTGTACAGGATCACCATGGGAGTGGTAAACATAGGTCTGGAACAAAGGAATACCTTGGTATAAAAATCAATGGGAAGGGGTCAGAGAAGTTGAGGAAGATAAATAACAACATATGGGGGCAATAAAGAGGCAGGAGAAGGCAACTTCCATGGATTTATACAAATCTTTTATTCAGTACTGACCAGCAGTGAGAACATCTTGAACCATTTATTGTATAGCTCTTCAAGAGCTGCAAATACTTCCTTAAAATGCAATGTGGAGAAAATTCCTTTGGTAGCAGCAGGACGGTTTGCCACTTTGGCATAACATTTATTCACCTCCCCTAGGATGACTACAAGGGGGCACTCTGTTCTTGCAAGACACGTGTTTTTAAACCAGTTGTTCGTTTGTCATTCAATAGCTTTTGTCTTCCTGTGGGAAAGACAAGGTTGTACTACTAAAAATTTATTTTGTCCTAGTCAAAAATTACTTGTGGGAAGAAGCCCTTTATGAGTTGGTTGACTGAAGATCTGTAGAATACTGTATTTGAGGGGAGGGCTTGTTTAGACCAATATGTGGCATAGATTAATTATGCAGTGGTGGATTTTCATGTCTGAAGGACTTCCTATTTTCTGCCTCTAAAGATTTTGGCAGTTTATTTTGTCACCTGCACCACCAGAAGTTAGTAAGAAAAAGATATCAGTGGGTTTTGCCTCTTTAATAATATGTGCCCACCATTTCTTCTGAAATCCAAAAAGTTTTGAAAATTTTAAAAAAGGACAGCAAACCTAAACTTACCAGGGCTAGTTGTAGTCTTTTTTTAGTCTAGTAAATATGAGTTCTTCTAGTGTTTTCTCATAGAAATATTAATGTGTTTAAATATGGAATACTATATCAGATCCCCCTGGAGTTACATATATAGAGAATATTTACCTTCTGCCCTTATATAATAATGAATCTTGAGTGTCAGATAGTTTTGTGGCCCTCCAACTAATAATGTACATTGAGTTCAATATTATCTGTTGGGCACTGTTCTAAATGTATCTTTTAATAATATCACTGGTGTCTGGAACAGTGCCTAGCACATAGTAGATACTCAGTAGATGTATTTTGCTGTAAAATGCTCTTAGTGTATTAAATTGAAACAAAACAAAACAAAAAATATCCTTAACATGATTGGTAGTCCAATTTTACTTGGAGAAACCAATAAACAGAGAGGGGAAGCAAATTACCCAAAGTAACACAGGCAGGAAGTAATGGAGCCAAGGTTTGGAAGCAAGCAGTCTGGCTGCATTCTGCTCTTAATGATTCCGGTTCAGATTTGAGAAAGGCCTGAAGTCCTGGCACTGGATCCCTTGACTGAGTCAGAGGGGTGTTTCTCAGCTGGTTCCTTTATTCCTGGTCACACTGTGCCTGGTGTCATCAGAAACTGATGGTATCACCTCTGTGGTCATTACCAGAGTCCTGTGTGGAATGCTTAGAACAGGTCTTCCTGGGTGGAGGTGTGGGAGTTCTAGGGATCTGATCTCCTTCAATGAAATCAACCTGACTGGCTTTTAAAAGTAAGACATAGGAAATAATTCTTCCCTTAACCCCCATGGAATTTTCTTGCATAGTTGAAAATGTCTTTTTGTAGACAATATCTGAGCCCTTTCTCCAGCAGGAGGTCTTGGTTCTGGTGAGGGCATTGGTTGCCTTGGAAGGGGATCATTCTTCAGCAAGGGACTTGCACTGGGAGATAGTAAGGGCCCTTGAAAGAAATTGGGCAGCCCATGAAAATTTAGCTTCACGAGTCTCTGAATCCATAAAAGAATACTTTTAACATTACTTCTCAAAACAGTAAAGTGTCTCTGTAGTCCCCACATGTTAAAACATAAACTCCAAATTGATACATACCTCTCAGATTTACCCTCTAATTCCCTATTCATCTTCCCTGCTTAATATTTCTTCTTACCTCTTGTGTCTTTCTGACACTGTATATTTTACTTATTTGTTTGACATTTTAGTCAAATCCAGTAGTATTGTTATCTTTGAATAAATTCAAAGGTCCTCGATATACTTCTTTGATCTCTATCTTCAAACTCATTCCCTCCTGTGAATTTCAGACAGGTATACATAATGAAAAATTTTCTGCCCACTGGATTTTTCTTGCTGTTATTTTATATTCATAGCTTTGCAAACTTATTTTTTTTCTAGTCAGAATTAGGAGAATGGATATCTATATTCAGGAAGGGAGGCAGAATCAAATTTGGATATAATTATTTCATATTTTAAAAGTCAGAAATGAATTCATTAGTATTTGTTATTTGCATCAGGAAGATTTTAAATTATTAAAAGAACAAGCAAGACAAAAACTTAAGATAATTTTATGAATGACCTTCATTTTAGATAGAAGTGGAGAACTAGCAAAATACTTCCCCTTTTCTTTGAAAAAGAAAGATCAGTGTAAAACAATCGTTCAAAATATTAAAGAATGTGATTTAATTTTGGACATTTCTTGGCTCAAGTTTTTAAAATTCTCAACTGTAACCTATTATCTTTCAATGCTATATTTATTCTAATTTATACATTCCAAAGTATTTAGGATAATCTAAAACATAAAGTAAAACACACATTATTAAACATTATTAACTGTAAACAATGTGGTTATATAAATACATCATTATAGTTAATTTGCTTTCTTTAGATCCTTTTTTAAAGGAGCAGTTTAGATACATATAAAAGTTGAATTTAATATGCTTTTATAAGTCAGTACAACAATTGAATCACTGTTTTTCTGAGCTGTAGTAAATAGCAAAATAAACTCTTTTAAATGGTCAATCTAATTAAGTGAAAGCTTGCTCTTTAAAATAAGCAATGCAACTAGTTATTTTAAGGTAGAGGGTGGAGTCACTGATTATGAAGAGCAAGCTAAGGTTTTAGGCCTCTCCCCATTCTGCCAAGGAAGAGTTTAATTAATTTCTCTGAGGTGTGCCTGTTGTGGAAAGCTATTGCTGGTGCTCTTATCAGAATTCTCCTACATTTCCTAAATAGGAAATGTAGAAAAGATTTTTTAAATGACTTTTCTCAATTATCACATGTGATATATATGTCACATACCAGAGTTCTTAACATTGAGAAACGGAGTGAATTTTTGAAGGCCCAGATAAACTTTTACAGGGAGCTCTCACAGTTCTGATTGCCTAGGGGGAAAAAATTCCCCAAACCTCTAGACATTTTCCAATGAGTATCAAGCATGTGACATTGGTTCTCATAGTCCCCATCAAAGGTACCTGTTCACAGAATCCATGGAAGTGTTTATTCCATAAGAGGCACAGTCTTTGCACAGAAGCAGACTTGTGCCTTAAGTTCACTTTGCCCCTTGCTAGCTGATGAGTAAATGAGTCCATTTGTTTTCCTAAGCCCTAGAGTATGGAGCTTCAGAACTAGTGCATGGTGTGGTTGTATAAGGCCACACATGTAAAATATGTTGAGGAACCTGGTGTTCAGCACACTGGTGTTCCTTCCCCAAATCCTTTCAATTTAGTCCCAAGGCCTATGGATCCATGCTAAATCACAACTCTTTTCATATCAGATTGAGCATAATAGCGATAAAGATGGTAGCTGCCATTTGTCACATACCTTCTGTGTTCTAGGGTAGAGACTATTGATTATACTCCACCTGCATTGACCCATTTAGTCTTCAGGGCAGCCTACTGAACAATTATCATACCCATTTTATAGACAAGGACACTGAGGAACGCAAAGGTAAAAGAACTTCCTTGGGGTCACTTATCTGTTATAGAAACAGAATCTAAATCCAAACAGGCTATTGAGAGTTGAAATAGTAAGTACATAAAAGTAGAGTAAAAAATCGACTGAACCCAAAAGTCTCAGGAGTGGCCTTCTGATTTCTAGTCTTGTAGAGTGTCACATCTTTCAGACATGGCCCTCTGAATATCGAAATACAAAATTGACTTTTTCTGCCCCTTATTTTACAAATCAATGGGAACAGTCTTAGTCATTTGTGCTTTATGAGTTTTAATTAGGTCACTGGAGTCCAGAAGGGGAATTCCTTGTTTTCAGTTGATCTCATGCACTAACTAATTTACTCATGTAACTTCCCCTATTTTTTCCTCTAATGTTTTCACTTGAAAGGGGGGTGGAAGGGAGGAATATGTGAGCATTTTGGCCTTAGCATCATCTGGGTGCTTTCTACAAGGCCATGACTTATAAGAAGGTGTCTGTGCCCATAAAACCTTGTGGTTGAGTAAAGAGTTAATTTTCCGAATATGGGGAAGAGTTTCACATCAACAGTTTCCTACTAATCTTAAGTATAGTTTGAGAATTTGACTTGGAACGTAAGAGCAGCCCATGGGTTCTCTGGAAATCTCTGGGAAAAAAAAAATCCCTGAGCTGAGGTAAGCTTGCCCACCCATAGGAGCATATTCCAATGCCTGCATTCATTCTTTCACTTATTTATTCATTCATTCGTTCATCCATACTTTCCCAGAACTCTTTCAACACCTACCTGTAGGACCCTGTTGGCCGTAGTGAGAAGCTGCTGCAAGGTAGGAAATGAATGAACTAGAATGAAGGGAGTATGGTATTCCAAGGATGCAGGTGATTTGTGTGGGGTTTCCAGAGAGTTGGATCCCCTGTACCTCATAACCAAAGTTAATGTGAGTTGGGTTGGGGTTTCTCTTGGTAAAATGCCACTTTTGTAGTTGAAATTATAAGAAAAGCTTGGTGAATAAAGATGAAGTTGAGCTATTTGAAGCACAAATCTAGGCAAGGAGCTCAAAGTGGGTAATTGTTTCCACCACAAGTACTTGGATATGAGGTACCTGAAGTACCTAGTGATGGAGTATTTTGGTTATATTTTTATTTGCCAAAAATTGGTTTTCCATGGGGGCATGCATACCTTCGCTGGTTTTGCACTTGCTCATAAACTGTTTAGAATGTTAAACTGCTTGGATTTTTATCATTGAAGGCAGAAAGGGACTGTGGAACAGTAAAAACACTTGGCCAGTTGGAAAGTATGGGATTATAAGTATGTTGTTCCTTTAAAAGCTATGTTAAAAACCTATTTGCAGTTTCTTGAAGGTAGAGTTGATTGCCATAAAGTGATCACAGCCCCTTGCCACTATCTTATTTTCACAATCTGATACTAAAACTGCTACTTTACATGTAAGGGATGTATGGTTTCTGTCATCTGGGATTTTGAATGTTAAGAGACATGTCTTGGAAGAATAGGCGCGCGCACGCGTGTGCACACACACCCCATTATATAAATAACTGGGGCCATGACCAGGCCTGACCACATATGGGGTCTATAGCTATTTGTGTTGTCCAGGTCTTCCTTACCAATACCCCATGAGCCTTTAGGCCTACTTATGTATCATACCATCTGTCCTGATGTTTTTTACTCCTTATTGTTCCATTTAGGTTAACCTTCATATTCTTTTTAAGCAAGGCATCCACCTGCAGAGAAAGAGTTATTGGTTTTGTCATTTATAGTATAGTTCAACTGGACCGGGTTTCCTCACCGCCTCTGGCTGAAACTGACTGACTGAATCAGTTTCACTTGTGGGAAGGAGAAATGAGGACTTGGAGGGCTTCAGGAACAGAGAATGTGATGTGTAGGAAGGTCTAGTTAGCTTTTTTACATCCTCCCAGCAAGGCATGAATTGTGTATTGAGAGAGTACAAGAGAGTGGGGACATTACGAGAATATTAAGCCCCTTGGTCGGGCCACATTGGGAGTAGAGAGAGAAAGAGGGAGAAATTGGACAGGAGAGAGTGTAGGGGATCCCCAGGGAATCCAGGGCTAATTTCTGGTCCTAATCTCAGGAGGCCAGGACATTGTCCATTCCTGTTTATGTCTTGGAAGACAAATAGCATGCTTGGAATTCAGGAATGGACTCTGAAGACACCATCTTCTGCACACCCTTCTGTGTACATCTCTCTGTTTCAAATCTACTTTCTAGGTGTGATATATAAAGACAGACATTAAGTTTTCCTGTCCACCAACTTCTGACTTGTCCTTAGGGCCTGAGGGCAACATGTACTTTGTCCTTGAAGTAGCATATTCTGCTAGGTTCTTCCTCTAAGGCCAACCACAGTCTTGGTCTCCCAGGTCTTGAGCCATTTTTCCCCCTGTGCCCCAGGATTTTCCCCTTTACTCCCCCATATATTTGACAACTCGCTGTCTGTGTTCTCAGCCCTTGATATTTCTTCGTTTGACTTGAATCTCTTTTGAAACAATTATGTGGTGGCTGGGCACAGCAAAATGAGTCAGTTCCTGCAGTTCAGTTACAAGTTCTCAAAAAGTATTTCAGAATGTGGATGTGGTCAGCAGAGTCATTTTCCAGGCATC
Source organism: Ictidomys tridecemlineatus (assembly GCF_052094955.1). Classification (NCBI taxonomy): domain Eukaryota; kingdom Metazoa; phylum Chordata; class Mammalia; order Rodentia; family Sciuridae; genus Ictidomys; species Ictidomys tridecemlineatus. The sequence continues at coordinate 89,329,610 of NC_135493.1, forward strand.
TAAAAGGAAACCCACATCAACTGTAACAATTGAGCTTCGAACCAATGGTTCTATATAACGGATGGCTCCATCCAGCAGAACCAGGCCTGCTTTTCCTCAAAGCAAAGCCTGCAGCTGTCTTTGCTATAGATCTTATAGGGGAATTGGTCCTCAGGTTTGCAAGTCACCACATTTTATCTGCTACTACTTACACAAACAATGAGAGAGTTTTTAAAAAAAATTGTGTTGTATTATTATTATTTGGTGTGTATTAATTGTACAAAATAATGAGTTTCCTAATTATCCACCTAAATTTCAAAAAGTGGATGCTGTTTTTTTTTTAAAACTATGGATTGAACTTAAGAGGTGCTCATTCGCTGAGTTGATTAGGGCCTCTAAGTTGCTGAGGCTGGCTTTGAACTTGGGATCCTCCTGCCTCAGCCTCCTGAGACTTTGTGATTACAGGTGTACACCATACATCTGGCTTAAATGTGGGCCCTATTTTATTTTCATAAAATAACCCATGGCATTAGAGTATGGTTAGTATGATGTTTGAAATGTGGCTTAGAGACAGAAACTGTGGTGATTTAGCTAACATTGAGGAATAAATACCAACGGTTCAAGTACATTGACAAAATTATTTTGTTTACTAATTAAGTTATGAATTGGCAATACTAATATATAAGTAAATCCTTTTCAAGCTTTAAAAGAATTTCAAGTTGGTAATAATATTTAGAGAATGTGTAGTTCAGCATAGTATTTAGAAAATAGTATGTGAATTTGGTAGGTTTCTTATTCTTTCAGTACTGGGGATTGAATGTAGGGGTGCTCTACCACTGAGCCACACCCCAAGCCCTGATTTTAATTTATATTCTGAGACAGGCTTTGCTAAGTTGGCCTGGAGCTTGTGATCCTCCTACCTAAGCCTCTTGCATGGCCAGGACTACAGTGTGTGCCATTGCATCCAGTTCTTAGTTTTTTGTCGTCTTAGGTACCATGAATCATGTAAAATATTGAGTTTGTACTTACCAGTCTTACACTACTTATCAAAACTGATGGCATTTTCAATAGTAAGAAAAAAATGTCAAAACTAAAAACCAGGCAAATGATCTCAACAGATGCATCATCAAAGATACCCAAGTGACAGATAAGCTCACGAAAAGGTGTTTGACCTTATTAGGCATTAAGGAAATGTAAATCAAAGCAATGAGATTTCTGCACACTTATTCATATGGCCTCAATTAAAAAGACTGACCATATCAAGCGTGGGCGAGGATGTGCAAGATTTAGAATTCTCGAACACTGAGGCAGAGATGTAAAATGGCACATTTTGGAAGACAATTTGGCTGTTTCTCCAAAAGTTAAATATACACTTACCATATGATTCAGGTCTTCCACTCATAGGAAATAAAGCTCGTGTACAAGAATGTTCATTGCAGTTTAATTAGGTGTGACTAAGATCTGGAAACAGTTCTGAAAGTCCATTGACAGGTAAATGGATGAACAAATTGTAGTGTATCCACATGACGAATACTACTTAATAATGAAAAGGTATGAACTATTGCTACTTTAAGTAACATGATGACCTCACCTATGAGAATATATACTGTACCATTCCATTTATATAAAATTTCACAAAAAGCATAGAAATATACGATAACAAATCAGTGGTTGCCTGGTGTTGGGGAGGTAGGGATGGCAAGAGGGATGGATTATAATAGGGCACAAGGAGACCCAGAGGGTACTAATTCCACTGTTTTAGTTATGATGATGGTTCCATAGCTGTATATATGTGCTAAAACTTACATATTGTACACTTTAAATATGTGCAGTTTATCCAGGTGTGGTGGCACATGCCTATAATCCCAGCACCTCTCAGCACCTTAGTGAGGCCCTGCCTCAGAATCGATCAAAAGGGCTGGAAGTGTGGCTCAGTGGTTTAGCTCCTTTAGGTTAAATGCATCCCTGGGTTCAATCTCTAGTACTCTCTCCCCTGAAAAATAATATGCAGTTTATTTTATGTCAGTTACCCTCAATTAAAGAAACTAAAGTACCTAAGAAATCATTGTTATAGGAGATGGAAGGTTTAAAGGTCCTTTTCCTGCAAAATAAAAAGCAGTGTTTCTAGGGGAGAAATCTTGATACAATTTTAATGGTTTGGGTATAGAAATACATAGCTTTTTCCTAGTACAGTTAAGAAGCAGTATCTTTTGCTGCTCCTTAAGACATTTGTACAAGTGGTTCAGCAATAGGGCCAGATTTATAAACATTTACCTGATTTATAAACATTTGCACTTCATATTACACTGTTGTAGTGTGCATCTTGTGACACATGAAGGTGGCCTCAGATTGCAAAAAGAAGACACAAAAATGCGCACCTTCAGACTCTACCATTGTTAGAGAAATTACAATCTTGTATTTGAAGAGTGCATGAAATTTTATTATATTTTGAGCCTCACTGATATACAATTGATATAGCATACAATGTGATGTCCCCGTGTGTGGTTGAAATGATTACTGTCAGGCTCATGAACACACACATATCACCTCTTGTAGTTGTTAGTTTAAGATCTACTCTTGGCAAATTTTAGGCATACAATACTGAATTATTATGAAATACTTGCATAAACCTCATTTCATGGATCACTCTCTGTGGTCCTTTTATAAAAAGTATTCAAGTCAGTGGTCCCCTTCAATCCTCAGTTTCCCCATCTGTAATTGAATAAACCACCAGCTTCCCACCACAGAATGCTTTACCACTCACTCAAACCTCTTGACAGTGTATGCAATAAACTGCACGGGGACCAGTTACAGCCTTTTTAATCTTTAGGATGGCATTTTACAAAACACATTTTTAGGAGGCAGAAAAAGGTCTGTGGTTGAACGTAAGTTTAGGAAAAGCTTGAGTGGAACCGGAGACACATCAACTAGGTTTCTTTCCTGAAGAATTTCTCAGAACCATTTGTATTTGTAGTAAATTTTTAAGAAAAGCATATGGTACATGTGTATTTCTCAGATTTAATAGATTCAAAGAACTGGTTCTTCTGGTTGAATGCTCCAAAGAATAAACTTTGGGAAATGGCTGTTTTGCAACTTGTTATTTGATGTACTGGTAAAATGACAATTTTCCTAAAAGCTTTCTGTCTGTCCCCACTGACATGTATAAAACAAAACATTACTTGTTTTCTTGACTTGGTCGTGGGATTTTTGAGTTTCTAAACTTTTTATTCATGCCTTAAAAACTCACCCAGGTGTACTTAACCTTTTAAAATTAGGGGATATAATAATATGGAAGCACAAAGAATTTAAGGATTTGTCTGAACATGGAACTCAGTGAAAGGAAACCCTATGTTTTTCTTTTGTTTTGACCGAAACCTCTAATTCCACCCTTTTAAGCAGCTTCATTTATTCCATCCCTAATTCTGTGGTCCATCTTGGATTGCACTGGGGCAGCTGTGGAAGAAAAGTGGTAATGTACAAAGCAGTTCTTTCCCATCAGTGAAGGGTTTACATTTATTGTTGATCCCAGTAGTAGGGTGAATTTGACCTTTAAGCATGAAAAGAATGATCATCAGGAATTGTTTTTAACAATTTGTTCCTCAGAGAATTTAATAATTAGGATAAGACTCATAAGAGAGATAATATCAAAATGAGTAGTCATTTCTGTGAATAATTTGAGTAGGCTTGGTGCCCTTATCTACTGGCTAGCAATGGGAAACAGGAGAAAGAATATGGGGAATGCATGGCGTTAGGGAGGAAATCAGGCAATTACAGACCTAGGTAAACTTGGCATTGCTAATTATATTTAGAAATTACAAGTTGAAGGTAATTCTTCAGTTTTGAGCTCCTTTCACCCTACCATTTTCTCTCCATGGGAGGGTTTTTATATTCCTTTTACTTTAGGAGTGTGTGGGGTGGTGTTGGGGCTGGAATCCAGGGTCTTGCACATGCTAGTCAAGCACTCTACATACCACTGAGCTAAATCCCAGTCAGTTTGTTCCTTTTTGAGGAATTACCATTTATACTCCTCAAGTTCCCTCTACACACACATTCTCATTCATTCTCTCTCCCTCCCCCTCCCTCCCTCCCTCCCTCCCTCCTTCCTTCCTTGAGTCAGTCCTTCTAAAGCATTATCTCTCCTAAATTCTTTCTTCACTCATAGAAAGAGGAACCAGATTTCCTCTGTTACTTACCATCAATATAAACAGCAGTTTTGTTTCTATTATTTCCCCTTTCAACCTAGTGATAAAGTTGGCTACTGCTGCTCCCCACTCCCTGCACAGGAAGAAAGACTTCCTTCCTTCATCTCTTGCCTTTGCCCAGGCCTAAGAATAATCTTCCCTTTCTCTGTGGACTTCAAATTCTCCCCTTTTCTAACCTTTGGGAAAAAAAGCTACTTCCAAGAGTTTACAACCGCCTGTATCCTTCCTTTCTCAACCTTTTGGTTTTCTCCATCTAATGAACCTAGTCTTCTATGTAAGTACTAGTGTCCTCTCATGAAGCTGTTATCTTATTGATGGGTAACTTGGTGTTCTGGCCCCATGTTGAGCTTCTCTCATGCCCCTTTCTACTTTGGCTGCATTGACTTAAATCTCTCTCCTTGTTCTTTGTCTTCAGTATCACTCTTCATATTTCAGATGATGTCATCAGACCATGTCATCGTACACCATCTCCATTTGCAAGCACTTGATCTTTAGATGTTTTCTTCTTTGTTGTTTTTAGGAGTTTGAATTGAATTGAATCTATAGTATTTCTCTAAATGCTCATACTTATAGCCTACATTACTGGTGACACGCTGTCAAAAACCCTCCAGTTTACGTCATTTAACACATTTCAAACCAGTTGTTCTTTAAAAATCTCAATAACTTTCCCATTTTCTCATCAAACAAGTAGAATTCATGTTTTCCTACTGTTCCTCTTTGTTGAATGTTATATGTGTGCCATATCCAGAAGGTCATCATATGGGTATGATATATATACACTTATCCCTGATTATGTCCAAACCTTTTGTATTAGCACTTACATATCTTCACACTTCTTCTGTTAATGTGTCTTCTCTTCCTTTGTGTTGAGTTATTTGTATAAAGCAACCTAGCTTAAAAACTTTATATACTATGATAAAGGATACCCAGTGTGGTTCAACTTCTGGTAGACTTCTGTCGTTTTTGGAAGAGGCCTCATGTGAGTCTACTACAGTAACCATCACAAACCAAAGAAATTTCATATGTGGATGTCTCCTTTTTCCCCAATCATGTGTCCAGTTGTCTCACTGGAATAGACCGTGTTTCCTCAGCAAATGGCTTGAAGGAGCTTAAGATAGCTTTCCTGAGCCCCCAAGATGACTGGGTGCTACAAGTCTATTGTAAGGTTCCATAAAGCTAAGATGAAAACCAAGAAATACTTAAGGGCTCAATAAATACAAGTGTTTTACTGAAATGGAGATATTCTCCCACTATTTTGTGAGATGTATTAGTACAGGTGCCAGGCATTTTATAGTCTATTGACTCAGATTAGTGGACAAATATTTAGTAAAAAGATTACTATGTGCTAGGGTGCTCTCCTGGTACACAGGAAATCTCGGAAGAATGGGACTCGATTTTACCCTCTAAGAGACCATGTTCTCATGGGGAGGTATATTCATAAACAAATAATTGGAGAGCAGTGTGGCTTGTGTTTCTGGATGAGTATACACTGAGTCATCTGGGAGTCGGCCCTGAGTCGCATGTAGCTAACTTTACAGAGGGGTCCAGGAAAGCCCCCTATCATCTCACAAGAGACTGTTTGAACCTAGCCCAGCAGCTTGAGGAGGAACTCGGCAGGCATTGTGTAGAGACTAAATATTTGTTCCTCCTTCATCCCATCTGAGCCAAGTGGAACTTGCTGGAAAGAGTCACAGAAGACCAAAACAAAGAATTCTGTACTATGAAGATACTTAGATGACAAAACAAGTCTGAACAATGGCAGAAACAGCTTTGTTGGAGATTTGATTATAAATGAAGCCTACAGTAGTAGGCACGTGTTGATGTCTCCAGAAAATAGCTCAAGGCTTAAAAGTGGGTACAAATGCAGAATGACCACAGTAAGTAAATGAAAGTCTCTTGAGTTCTTGGGAATTAACTGGCTTTTTCTATTATTTACAGGTTCAGAAAAGTTATTTATTATTTTTACTTATTGATGGAATGCAAATTAATTTACTTCCTTTTTTAATGACAGTATTTCTTAACTGTTTTGCACGTTACTGACATTGTATAAAGGTAATACTTTAGGGATTTTTTCCAGGGATGGAAGAGACATATGCACATGGACTCAGAGCAATTAATTTCTGGAAACTGTCCAAAAATGGCTATTATTTAGATTAAAACTATCCTTTTTCTCTGAGTGTTTTTGATGAGTAAAATGAGTCATGTTTTCATTTAATGACTGTTTTTTAAAAATTGATTTTCATCGTGAAGGATTAAAGCCATGCTCCTAATTGCTAAATATTATTTTTAAAAAACTAGTCTGAGTCTGTCTTTATGGGTTATGAGTGGTTTCGCCCTTAGCAGCTTGTTTTAGGATCATGTGCCAACCTAGTCCCTTTCCAGGCCTGTTCAGACTAGAATTATTTGGCAGAGAATGTCTTTTATAAAGTGTCTCAAGCAGGAACGTCCCAGAAAATGTTCACCTTGGTCTTGAAGTTGACTTGCAGAGCAATTTACTAAATAGAGATGTGAGGATCAAGTGACCATCAGCTGGTATAAATGTTGTTGGTCACTGTAGTCACAGGATCTCAGGTATGTGAGAGCTGGATGGGTTGCAACCACGTGCCTGGTTATGGTGATACCCTGGCTCAAGTGCTGCAATGTAGCACAGAAGGAATCCAAGTTCACAGGAATGTACTTTAATTAGACACCTGTATTTAAAAAGCTGATTTCTCCACTAGCATAATTTCACCCCGTGGCACAGTGTACGTACATGGTGCATTTCTTTCTTGGTCTACACTGAGAATTAGACCATTTGTTCTTAATCATGTGGGAAACATTTTTTTTAAAACAGCTTTATTGAAGTATAATTGATAAACAAAGAACCTGCATATATTTCATGTGTGCAATTTGAATTTGGACTATGCAAACTCTTGTGATATCATCATGAGAATCAAGGTCATAGACATACCTCCCGAAATTTCCTTCTGTCCCTTTTGCGCGTGTGTGTGTGTGTGTGTGTGTGTGTGTGTGTGTTAAGAGCACTTAACATGAAACCTTCCTGGTGAGAGGCAATTTTTGCTCCCTTTTAAAGTAAACTCTGACTTTCTTAGAAGAGTGGACTGGCTTGTGCTCTTCCAAATCCATAAATAGAAATTGACTGTGTTCCTCTTTAGTTAACAGAAGGTTACTGGCACATGCACTCAAATATGTGAAATGTCATCAATCGGGGTTGGAGGACATGTGAAACCAAACTTCATGGGACTATAGAAAATCAAGGAACTGGAAATTTTCAAATTAAAGCAAAAAAAAAAAAAAAGAAAGAAAAGAAATAGATCGCTTCACTGTTGTGGAGTCATTTTGACAATTTTGACTTAGGAAAATTAGTATTCTGGTGGTACCCTTAAATCATTTATCCCTCTTCCTTTACTTCCTCATACAGCCATTGGGATCAGAATTTCTTTCCAGAAGCTATGATTTCTATTGTTAGGGATGCTTTATGAAGGCAAAACGGAACTGCCTGGGTGATTCCTTTTAAAAAAGATTGGGGAATTCTACTCTGTTTGGTTGAATGACCCATGAAACAGCATTTCTTTCATTTCTAGGGAAACTTTGATATGAATGTCATTTTCTATCTGGCTGCTTGGCTTTTGATCATCAGTGGGTTTCTTCACTTTTCAGTCTGGCACATAGGTCACCCCTGCTCTAACTGTGGAATGTAAGCTCTTCAAATTATAGGACAACTTCAAGTAATGCACTTTATCCTACTTCAGAGTCTTTCTGACAGCAGGTGGCAGGCTTAACTTTTAATCAGGTTTTCCTCCCTTGAAACTCTTTCCCCACTTCAAGCAAATGGTCTTTGGCCAGAATGGATGGAGTTTTGGGTTATTGTCATTTTCATTTCGTTGGTTTGCACTGTGAATAGGACTCAGGCAGAGAGTTCCTTGGTTCAAGCTTTGTTTCCTGTACTAGAAATAAGCTGTCTACTTAATTATTAGATAATAGAATTAAATAGCCCAACATTTCTATTTTAACTCTGTTTCTTTGACCTGTTTATAAAGTTTGAAAATGCATAATTGGTTAATATTCTATGATATATATTCTATATTCTGTTTTTAGTAGACTTTAAAAATACATACTATTGTTTAATGGTTGACACTACTTACAAAATCTTAAAAATTTTATTTACAGTCCTTCCTAGTATGTTTGGCACCTAGATATTTGAAATAAGGGGGAAAAGCCCATTTTAACTTTGTTTTTAAAGCCCATTTAATACAATTAGGAGGCTAGATAAGGCTGACTTTAAGAATTAAAAATACCATTTTTCCTAATTTGATGACGGACCAAGATATAGAAAAGACAATCCTTTGGATCTTGGCTTTGGAACTAACCAAACAAAACCCATACCTCATTTTATAAGTAACCTATACCTTACTTATAAAAGTTGAAGTATGAATGCTTTTAGTGGTTTGTGTATTCTTTAAATGCTTTATTGTATATTGAAAGTGAAAATGGTCTTTTTCCCATTTCAGTATGTATGCTTTAGTTTGTAAGTTATGCCCAAATATACTTTATAGATTTGTTTGCTTTACACAAAAAAACCCTGCAATCAAACAAAAACTTATGCTACCTTGTAAATTCCACCGTTATCCTCCCCTGAAGAGCTGGCCATGCCAGCGAAGCACTATTATTATAATTTGGCAATGGGTTGTCTCTTAAAATTAAGCATCTGTGATTAAATAATAAAATCATTCACTAGATAATGTATATACTTAGAGCTCCCAGAAAGCTGGTCATCTTTCCTTGCTGCTAACACATTCAAAAAAGAAGGGAGCCACTTCTCTTAGCAGTAGATATTTCATTGCTATTCTAAGGTCCAGCTGTGTGGCCAGATTTCTTCTAATTGAGTAAAACACCCCTGATCTTTTTGAAGTGATCACGGAGACATACTCAATTAATAAGAAGGTTAAATTCTTAGATGTGTGTGCTTGGAGCAAAGTTGCCTAGTCACTTATATTCAAGACTAATCCTAAAAGTAGAAAATAATAACAACAGATTTCTGGGCCTTCTTTCTTTCCTGGGGTTGTTCTTTTCTCCCCAGGTGTGGGTATGATTCTCCTCATCTTCCTCCTTCCAGCTACTCAAATGTCAGGCCCTCAGCAAAGCTTGCTTGACTACCTTTAAGAGAAAGAACAATATTCCCCTTTACTGTTGATTATACATAACTCTTGGGGGGTATTTTCCTGTTTCTTCCTACCTTCATGTAAATTTTAGATTCTCAGTTCCATGAAGAGAGGGACTTTGTTGCATTCCTAGTGCCTGTTATAAAATACAGAGAAGGGAGTCCGTATTTTTGGATGGATAAATGAATGAATACATCAATGATGAGGGCACCGGTCCTGTAACTTATTTTATGACTGCATTATATTATGGGAGGACAGCTTGGAACTGAAAACCAATGAGCTGCTACTTCCGTATTTTGCAGATAACATTTCTGCAGTTTTCTTTGATGTTTTAGACATTTGGTAGAAATAACTGTCATCTTCCATTTATAGCAAGAAGCCATATTTTAAATACAATTTACATCTGTCTATCATGGCTAGATTACTCATCTTTAAATAACACTAAACATTTAAAATGCTCCAAGGTCACATAAAGTTGTGGATTGTGTGGATGTTGAGGTTGGTATGTAGATGAGTGGGTGGATGGGTAGATGATCAACAACTCCTGGGCTGAATATCCAGGTCTGTGGCATGAACCTGGCATACAATGTAGATTTCTGTGTTTATTTGGCAACAGCTACATTGTCTGCTGGGTTTCAGGCTACCTGGACAAAATATAGAGAAAGCACCTCAATAATAAAGTGTGTGTGTTTCAGAGAAGTTCATCTGTTTCGTTTGCTGCTGCATCTCCAGACGTTGACACTTTACTCAAAATCACTCAATCAGGACTTATTGAATAAATAATTGAATCTAAAGATGGTTTGAAACTGCATAAGTGGAGTTATTTTCAAGATATCCATTCAGAACCAAGAGAAAATATGGAAATGAAATTTTGAAATTGTTTGCACATTAGTTTCCAGCATTGACATGTTTTTTCTTTCCTTCCACAGCATCCCTCCTGAGATGGCTGTAGATCTTCCAGTTGCTGCAAGTTGTAGATGCCCTCAATGGCTCAGTAGCCAGTGTAGATCCTGTCTTTTGTAATCAGCAGCTACATCTGGCTACTGGGTCTCTGATGGCATCATTTGGCTTCTGTTACAGTGCCATGAGCAAGATCATTTGGGTAGTGTTTAATAATGAAGGCTTTATTTTGAGATATACATGTACACACACACATACACACAGACTTTTGAGGTATAAGTCTTCCATTATTAGCTGGGTTTAGGAAACTGGCTGTCTGAATGATGAAGTATATTTGCTTTTGATATCAGAAGTCGGTAGAATCTGGATATTCTTACAGTCTGTATTAGATACCATCTACCCATCCACCCACTCATATACTTGCCTACCTGACCATCCATACATTCATCTGTGTACACATCTCCTTACTTTTAAAGGGTGTTTTCAAAATAACAGGATGATTAAATAATGACAACTTGATAAGATATTTTCAGGTAATTTCATTTGTAGTGAGTCCCCAAACTTCTGACTTGAGGTTTCCTTTTTTTCCTTGTGGTAGAGAACACACATAACAATTTTGACATCTTGAATGCAGCAGGCAATTCTTTTGAAACAGTTCATGTGGAAAACTCCTGGGCTGAATATCCAGGTCTGTGGCATGAACCTGGCATACAATGTAGATTTCTGTGTTTATTTGGCAACAGCTACATTGTCTGCTGGGTTTCAGGCTACCTGGAAACATGTTCTCCACTGGCTGTCTCATCAGTGCTTTACCTTTAATATTGCTGAAAAACTTCCAGGAGGCATAAATCACTGGAGTTTATACCATTGGACAGAGTATAAAGAAAGCACCCCATGGAAGCTGATCACCTTAGCACAGAACGATTTCATTATGATTTCACTCACAGTAGTGTCACATACCAGTCTAGTAAAATGAATGAATCAGGGATAAGGTATAATGTCATCTTTCTTTTTTTCTGCCACAACTCTCAGTGATTGGTCACTTAAATGTCACTATGAATTGTTATTTGATTTCTATTTGTAATTACTTTCTTCAGAAAGTGTAGCAACCCATATTCCTAATCACATTGCCCTACTCCTTCATTGCAACTCCCATTTTAGCTTCTCACTGACCTGCAGGAGCACGTTTTAATTTTTTTCCCTCTATTTGCCCTTACCCCGTAACATTTATGATCCCTCAGTCTCCCCAGAACCTGAATCTTTCACTCTCCCCTGGCATCCCACTCATTCCCTGAAAGTGAATTCTAGAAGTTCAATAAAGTGGACTATAGACTACTCTTCACTATCTTATGAAACTGGAAGAACATCTAGAACTAAAAACACCCTGAAGAGAATGAAAGTAGCTTCTGGAAAACACAGATTTTATATTATGTTTTATTTGCCTGCTCTTTGTGAATAAATTTAATCCTATAAACATCTGTTCAAAGAAACTGTCAATATAGACTATATAATCTCAATAATAAAAAAGAATAAACCTTTTAAAGGGAATTTATTAAATCTTGATTTATATGGAGATTTTTAGCAAGAAACCATGTATTTTACATTAATGTGGATTAAAGTAGAAAACAAATACAAGGAGTGCAAAGATCAGTGTCTGCATATAATACTCAAATTAGTGGTAAAATTTTAGTGGTAAAATTTGTTTTTGTCACCCCATGTTGAATTCAGTCAAAATAAAACTAATGGAACGGACTATTATGTGTGTGCGTGTGTCTTCTGGCTTACTACCTACCAATCCATTCCTTCATCTGTTCTGTACCAGAGTCACTGGCCTTAATGTCCTGAGAGGAGAAAATCCTTTTACTTGTCTATCTGCCTTTGAAGAGTGATAATGGCTTGGTGCAGCATGATTAAATTCAATATAAGTCATAAGTATCAAAGGGACAGTGTTTCCTTTCTACCATTTCCTCTCCCTTGCAATTGAAGTTATTCAAATACCTTTGCCTATCATGAAACAAAATGTTGACATGGATGCCAGGATAAAGAATTTCCTAGATCCATGGTCAAGTTTTCATTTCCCCCTCTGGTATTGGATTGACTTTCAACATATGGTTGAAGATTGTGATGTAATAGAAAATACATATTTAGGCTTTCTTCCCAGTTCTGGCACAAAACTCCTGAAGGCCTCATACTTTCCTGGGTAATAAGTGTTAAGGGAGTATATTATTCTAATATTTTGTCTTAGTTCCTAGTTCCTGACACCAGATTGTCTAAAGCTCTTGGAACTGTGAGGAGCCAATCTTGTTAATGAGATGACTGATGGCTGGGAGCTCTTGTCTAGCTTCCACAAGGGGGTTGCAAGATAAAGACCCAAGAAATAGTTAGGGGGTGGAACTTTCAGCTCATTACTTTTTTTTTCTTTCAGTGCTGGCATGGAACCAGGGCCTCATAAACGCTAGGCAAATACTTTAACACTAAGCTATACCTGCGGCCCATTAATCACTATCTTAGTCCATTTATGCCACTGTAACAAAGCACCTGAGAATGGGTAATTATAAAGAACAGTGTTTTCTCACAGTTCTGGAGGCTGTCAAGCCAGTGTCTGAGGGTCGTCTTAGTGTGAACTGACATGGTAGAACAGAAAAAGGAGTGGAATCCCGTGTCCTTACATAGTAGAAGAATGAAATATAAAAGGTTTTTTTTTTTAAGAGTGTATTCTGTCCATGAGGGCCCCACCCTCATAACTTAATCATCTCCTAAAGGCCCCACCTCTTAGTATTTCCACATCGATGATTAGGTTTAACTTTGGAGAACACATTCAGAACATGACATTCCATCCGTGACCCCCAAATTCATGTCCTCACATGCAAAAAAATTCTATCCCAATACCCACAAGTCTTCTTACAGCAACTTTCAGTCACATCTAAATCTAATACTTCCTTAAAGCCCCCACGTCATTAAACAATAGTCTTTAAGTTTCAATATATTTGACAGGACATTCAGATCACAGCAATCATTAAACAGCTAATGATTTAAGAAGTCATGTGTCTAATGAAACTTAAAGAGATTCAGATAGCCCCAAAGTTGCTAAATAAATCCGCATCCCTTCCCACTTACCTTGCCCTATTCATCTTTTCCATTCAGTGATTCCTGACTTGTAATAAACCAGTAACAGAAAGTAAACTGTTTCCTTGTTCTGTAAGCTGTTCTAGCAAATTATTGAACATGAGGAGGTGTTCTTGGTATCTCCTGTTTTTATAACTAGTCAGAAGTATAAAGGCCCAGAAATTGCAATTGGCATTTGAAATAGGGGCAGTCTTGGGCCCTTAACTTACAGTGTGACACTAACTCCAGGTACAATTGACTCTAATTGTAGGCACCCAGCTGGTGTCATCAAAACCCTACACATTGATGCTAGAAGTGTGAGTGAAAACAGGACAGAGGTGCAAATGACCAGGGACTTGCTTTCTCACCTTCACTCAATTTTTTTCTCACTTTGTGGGAACTTAAAATGATGTAGTTGCTTTAGAGAAGTTTGGCAATTCTCCAAAAACTTGCCATGTGAGTGAGAGATTTCACTCCTAAGTATATACACCAAATAATTAAAAACAAAAACCAAATACATGTGCATATATATTCATAGCACTAATTCCTTTGTACAATAGCCAAAAAGTGGAAAGAACTCCAATGTCCATCAACTCGTGAATGATAAAATGTGTTATACAATGAAATATTTACACAGTCATAAAAGGAATAATGATTTATGCTATAATGTGGATGAATACCGAAAACACTATGCTTAGTGAAAAAAAAAAGTTACATACTACATGATTCTGTTTAAATGAAATGTCTACAATAGACAACATCTTAAGAGACAGTAGGTCTCAGAATCAGGGCCTGTAATTGAGGAGTGACCCCTCATAGGTACATAGCCTCCCTTTGGGGTGGTGGAAATTTTACAGAATTAATGTTCTGGTGATGGTTGCACAACTTTTTGAAGGGTGAATCTCATGGTATGTGGAAAATGATTAATATAGACAGTTCCCACATACTATGAGTTGCTGGATGTTAATATGTATATTGTGAAATGTACTTTTTAATACATTTATTGTGCACATTTATAATATGTACATTATAAAATCAGAAAATTAACAAATCTACATAGCTTGTTCAGATTTCACCCCTTGTCTCACTATTGTCTTCCTTCTGGTTTAAGATGCAATATAAGTCCCCACTTTCAATTGTCATGTCTCTAGCATTTCTCAGCCTTTTATCTTTCATGACTTTGACACTTTGGAAGAGTACAGGCGAGTTATTTGTAGAATGTCCCAGTATTTGTATTTCTCTGATGATTCCTTCTGCTTAAATTTGGGTCACACATGTTTGGCAAGAATACCACAGAAGTAACTTTGTGTCCTTAGTGGATCATATCAGGAAGCACATTATGTTTATTTGTCCCACTACTGGTGACATTAACTTCGATCATTTGCTTAAGTTGATGTCTGATCCTGCTGTTCATACTTTCTTGTTTATAAAAGATTCCTTTTACTCCCATTCTCTATTTCCAGTTCCCTTCACTCCCAACACATATACAACTGTTTCATATGTATCGTTTAGTTTCTATGTGTTCTTGAAAATGTGCCTTGATTTGGTGTTATGTATGTATAATTTACATGAGTGACACCATGTTAGAACTCATTCCATTTCTTACATTTAAAAAAAATTAGCTGGGGATATCACTCAGTTGGTAGAGTACTTTCCTTGCATGCATAATCCCCAGCACCACAGACAAACAAAGAAATTAGCACTGTCCTTATGGTCCATGTTGCTTTTTATTCTACATCTGACACTGTAGAACTACCATATTTTACCTATGACATTTCCAGTGTTGGACCCCAAATGGAACCAGTTCCTACCTACATAAACAATATTGTAGTAAACATTTTAATATATATATCCTTATGAATCTGTGGAATAAAGTTGTTGGCTCATAGGAGATTCTCACCTCACCCCCAACACACTTAGAGTGGCCTGATCAGTGCATGATCGCAATATCGATGAAGGTGTCCTATACACCTCTCTGCGAATAGTTGAAATAATGAAGCTGTTTTTGCCAGTCAAAAAGTATAATGTGAAAGTGTGGTAATTTGTATTTCTTTGGTTACTAATGATTATGAACATCTTTTCCCATATATTTGAGCTTTTCTGATCTGCAACTTTCCTATTCATGCTTCCTGCCCCACACATTTTTAAATTTTAAAGTATACTTTTAAGAAAACCCAGGGACTCACACATGTGCTTTGCAATGCAACTTTTATAATAAATCAAATGTCTTTAGATGTTTATGTCTGTTTCTGGGGTATATATTTCATTTTGTTCATCTATTTGAGTATTCTTTTATATATATTTTTAGTTGTAGTTGGACACAATACCTTTGTTTTATTATTTATTTATTTTTATGTGGTGCTGAGGATTGAACCCAGGGCCTTGCCCGTGCTAGGCAAGCGCTCTACAAACAAAATATGAATAAGTAAATAAATAATATCTCAACAAATATATCCTTATTAAAAAGTACAGCACACATATGGGAGAATGCATGTAAGATAAATGAATGAACAACTTACTGAATACATTTGCATAACTGCTATCCAGGTCAAGAAATGGAATATTGCCAGCATCTGAAACTCAGCCCCCATGCATACTTTACTAACTGTCCCTCCTCCCTCCCCACAGGTAATTGCCATTCTGAATTATAACGTTATACCTTAGCTTTGCTTGTTAATCAAGTTTGTGTAAGTGCAGTTAGTTGCACTATGTTTTTTGTATTTCATTTTTTTTCTCAAAAGATACTTGTGAAATTTTTCCATGCTGTGCACAAGTGTAGTTTGTTCATTTTTGTTCCTGCATTAAAAAATTCTTAATTTGAAAATAGTCTTTTCTTTAACAGTAGGTGCTAATTTTTGTGTGTCCTACTAAAATCTTTCCCTATTGCAAAAGTTTTATTGTTTTGCTTTTCACATTTAAATCTACAGTTTTCCTAGAATTGAATTTGTAAATTGGGTGTGTTATACATCAAATTTAATGTGTTTTTCATTTGTGGTGCTGGGGAGTGAACCCAGGGACTCACACATGATCAGCAAGTACTCTACATCTGAGCTACACCACAATACTCCCTCCCTGCTCCTTTTTTCCTGTGTTTTTGTTTGTTTTTGATTTTCTGGGGGGTTTTTGAGACATGCTCATTAAGTTGCTGAGACTGGATTTGAACTTGCAATCCTCCTACCTCAGCCTCATGAAAAGCTGCGTTACAGGAGTGTGCTACCATGTCTGGCTCAAATTTAATCCTTTAATATAGGTATTTACAATTTATCTGGTATTTTGTTGAAAAGAACTACCTCTGCTTTGCAATGCAACTTTTATAATAAATCAAATGTCTTTAGATGTTTATGTCTATTTCTGGGATATATATTTCATTTTGTTCATTTATTTGAGTATTCTTTTTATATTTATTGTTTTTTAGTTGTAGTTGGACACAATACCTTTGTTTCCTTATTTATTTATTTTTATGTGGTGCTGAGGATTGAACCTGGGGCCTTTCACGCGCTAGGCAAGCACTCTACCACTGAGCCACAACCCCAGCCCTATTTGTGTATTCTTGTGCCAATATCATATTGTCCTTATTATCATAGCCATGTAAGTTTTGACATCCATCAGAGGTGTTGTTCTTTGATATTGCTTTGGATGTTTTAGACTCTTTGCATTTGTGTTATAAATTTTAGAATCTGTTGTCAGTTTCAATTAAAAGTTGAGATTTTAATTGGAATTGCAATTAGCCAATTTGGGGCAAATTATTATGTTTTATTGAATCTTCTGATATATGAATGTTCAGATCTCTCCATTGGTTTAAATTGGTTTTCTGTGTACAGATATTGCATATCATATGTTAGATTCATTTTCAGGTATCTGTTCTTTTGTGATGCTACTATAAATGATATTTTCTTTTTTGGGGGGTGGGTACCAGGGATTGAACCCAGGGGCACTTAACTACTGATCCACATCCCCAGAACTTTTTTATATTTGATGTAGAGATATTCTTTTTCCTGAGTTGCTTAGGGACTCCCTAAGTTGCCTCCTGAGCCATTGGGGTTACAGGCATGTGCCACTGTGCCTAGCAAATGATATTTTTTTTTAATATTAAACTTTCTATGTAATGGGTTTTTCTGGTATAGGAAAATGCAGATTTTTAAAACTGCATATCAAGTAACTTTGCTAAATTTATTTGTTAATTCTAAGATTAACTATATATTCTTCTGAACTTTTCTTGAATAGAAATATGCCTATGAATAAATGTTTTTCCTTTCTAATCTTTATACTTAATTCTTTTTAGTTACTGATTGTACTGACTAGGACCTTCAGTACAGTATCAAATAGAAGAGTGACTAGAGAGTAGCATTCTAACATACGTGTCTTAGTGTCAACGTGAATGGAAAGTTTTCAACATTTTACCAGTAGGTAGGGTGTTTTCTGTAATTTTTTTGTTTGTTTGTTTTGTGAAATAGAACTTTTAATGCCATTTACCTCTCTTCTAAGATTGTCAAGAATTTTTGTCATGAATCAATAGTGAATTTTGGTTTTCTGCATTTATTGAGATGATCATTTATTTTGGTCTTTGTTTAGTTAATGTAATGAATTACGTTGTCTTTTTAAAAGTCAACTTTAATAAAGTAAAATTTACATGTTAAAATACATACATTTAAAGTATATAATAGGAGGTATTTTGACAAACAATCATCACAATAAAGATATCAAACATTCTGTTACCCCATAAATCTCCCTTGTGCCTTTTTTTAGGTAAATTCCCACTCCTCCATCCCCACCAGGCACACAAAGCACACACTAGTCTGCTTTCTGTTGCTATAGATTAAGTTGCCTTTTTTCAAGTTTTATGTAAATGCAGTTATATAATATGTAGCCTTTTGAGTCAGGCTTCTTTCACTTGGCATAATGCTTTTAATATTCATCCATGTCATGTGTGTTAGTATTTTGTCATTTCTTATTACTGATTAGTATTTTATGAATCTACCACAGTTTGTTTATTCATCCTCTTTCAGTAGAGATTTAAATTGTTTTAAGTTTTTGACTATTAAGAATAAAGCTTTGGGGGCTGGGGATGTTGCTCAAGCGGTAGCGCGCTCGCCTGGCATGTGCAGGGCACTGGGTTTGATCCTCAGCACCACATAAAAATAATATCAAGATGTTGTGTCCACCGAGATCTAAAAAATAAATATTAAAAAATTCTCTCTCTCTCTTGCTCTCAAGAAAAAAGAGAAAGAAATTGTGTCCACCTAAAACTAATAAAAAATAAATATTAAAAAAATAAAGCTTTCTTGAGCATTCAGTCTTTCTGTGGGTATCTACTTTCTTTACTTTTGGGAAAATACCTATGAGACATAGGCAGATATATTTTTAATTTCAGCAGAAACTGCTAAACTTTTCCAAAATGATGATATTACTTTATGTACTTACCTGTTAGAGTCTGTAAACAAGTCAGGATGGCACCTGACATTTTGCCAGAGGGAGTGGTTTGTGAAGTAACGCCAGCGAGCCATTAAGTGTGGAGATTCCTTATTGGTTGACTGCTGTATCTAGTTTATGTTAATTAAGATAAGCTGTGTGGAATGTGTAAATACCTCTGTGGTCCTACAATAAACTCCCACAACTGGTGTATCAATGTACACAAGTTGTTCGTCACCCCCCCCACACCGTTAGTTTGCTGCAGCCGGACTGTGGCACTTACCTACAATTTCTGAGCCCTCCATTTGCTTTACACTCTTGCTGACCCTTCACTGGTATTCCTTTTTAATTTTAGCTAAACTGATGGAGGAAATAGTAGTATTATTGTGATTTTAAATTACATTTCACTAATGACTAAAGATATTTTGGGGGGGTGTTTGTCTGCCATTTATATATATTTATATGCATATGTATGTATATAAATGTCTCTTCATATCTTTTGCCCATTTCTACCTGGATTGTTTATCTTCTCATTATTGGTTTTTAAGAATTCTTCATATGTCTGGATGCAAATTTTTTATTAGATATGTGTTTTGCTAATACTTTCTCCCAGTTTCTTGCATCCCTTTTGTTTTTCTTGACAGTAATGATCAAAGAGCAGAAGTTTTTAATTTTGATATTCAATTTATCCAGTTTCCTTTTTGTTCTTTAGATTTCTAAGTTCTGTTTTTAACTGACAAATAATAATTGTATATATTTATAGGAGACAATGTGATATTTTGATTTATGTTTATAATATGGAATGATTAAATCAGGCTCATTAGCAAATCCATCACCACACATCTTTATCTTTTTTTGGTGATGAAACACTTAAAATGTACTTTAGTGATTTTGAAATACTCAACGCATTATTATTTCTTTTAGCTACTATTATGCATAATAGATCGATAAACCTCATTCTTCCTATCAAACTTTGTACCCTTTGATCAATACCGCCCCCTCCCACATCTACCCCTCCCCACCTTCAGTAATTATTATTCTACTTTCTACTTCTATGATTTCATTGTTTTAGATTCCATATATGAGTGAGATCAAGCAGTATTTGCCTTTCTGTGTTTGCCTCATTTCACTTAGCATAATGTCCTCCAGGTTCATCTATGTTGTTGGAAATCATGGGATTTCCCACTTTTAAGGGCTGAATACTTCCCAGTGGCTCCAGAGGCTGAGACAAGTGGGTCATGAGTTCTAAGCCAGCTTCAGCAACTTAGCAAGGTGCTAAGCAACTCAGGGAGACCCTGCCACTAAATAAAATACAAAAAAAGGGCTGGGGATATCACTTGGTGGTTAAAGGCCCCTGGTACCAAAAAAGAAAAATTCCTGGTACCAAAAGAGAAAAAAAAATGGCTAGATACTTTTCCAATGTGTTCTTATGCCACATTTTCTTTTTCTTTTTTAAAAATATTTTTTGTTGCCAATGTTTATTTTTATGTGGTGCTGAGGATCGATCCAGGGCCTCACATATGCCAGGCAAGTGCTCTACTACTGAGCCACACCCACAGTCCCCACATTTTCTTTATCCATCTATTTTTAAGATAATCATACTTTTCAAGTCCAATTAAAAAGTCTTTTTTGTGTGTTTCTTTACAGACTATGTATAATTCTAAGATTTAAGATTTATGATCCATTTCTAATTAATTTTTGTATGGGATATAAAATAAGATTCCAGGTTCTTTTTAATTCCATGTAGACTTTCAAATTTTTTGAACGCCTTCTCTTTAAAAGACTATCTTCCTAGCCCTGCTTAATTACTTTGACCTCTTAAAAAATTAACTATTTATGCATGTTTTAAAACATGCAAAATGAAAATTTTAAGTATATATTACATAGAAAGGGTTAAAAATGAATATGGCTGAGTAACAAGAATATATGGTAACTGGTCCTTTCCCACTAGTTTCTGGAAGAAAAGCATTATTAGGGCTTAGACTATAAAATGGCATACAAAGCAAAGATAGAAACAAAAAAAGGTTGCAAATTGTATTTCTAGCTGTCAAGACATTATTTTTGAGAGCTGAGGTTATCTCTAACGACGAAACCAAAGCCAGCTATTAAACAGCCAGAATGCGACGGTAATTGAATACATGACCATTTCTCTTTTGGCACGTTCTTTGTTCTCCTCTTCTAGAAGATGCAGGCGTCTATTTAGTTTGATTATCTGTCGTCTTAATGAAGTTGCATCTACAGTAGTCACTTCATCCGAAGTTCCTTCAATTGCTGTATCTATATTTGAAATGTCATTCCTGATGTTGTCAGAATTGGAAGAGGTAGAAGAAGACCCGCTACCCAACATGGGTCTGTGATTTTGATCTAGCACATCAAAGATATGGTTGTAAGTCCTATGACTAGAAGACTGAATAAGTGACAAATGCCATGAGCAGAACCAAGATTAGCTCTATCTTCAGGTTACATCTGAACAGGAAAGATGGGAGTCTTTTGTGTTGATGGTGTCACATTGGAATGATTTCTAACTATTCATTTCCATGAACAGCATATTCACTCATAGAGGACTCTCTTTTTAGTTCACTGCATGGATTTCTTCATTTTGAGGAGTTAGAGGTCTTTCTGAATCCAGAAATCTAGTGATCTTTCTCTTAACATGAGAACATGAGGTGTAGTCGTAGTGCCTGAGGTTTAAAGGTAGTGGACTGAACAAGGTCAGGATCTGCTGGTCTTGAAAACGGAATGTCCTCATGGTTTCCTGCCATGACAACGTTCTCTGGAACACTAGCATTTGGAACTCCTTGGAATTCTTGTTACAGGTCAGCATTTGATGGTATTACCATTAATTTTTCTAAGACCCTCATTTGCTGACTAATAACCTTGGTGTTTTCAATTTTGTACTGAATTTGACTAATTTCAGCCATCTTGGCAGCAGTGAAAACAAGGAAATGCTGCCCTGCTCACCAAATGTGTTCCAGGACTGCTTGCTCTTTGACACTATCTGCTCTTGTACTTCCTATTAAATTCTTTAATTTGCTCCAGGGTACACGAGTTAAATTTGGAGAAACTTTGTGCCCCTAGGGTCCCTAGGGCTTCTAGGATGGGGCTGCATATTCTCAGAGGTTACTGGCTGAGCACAGTTGGGTGCTGGGGCAAAGTGCCTCCTGGGTTAGCCTGTAGCAGACTAGGAGCTTGCTGCAAAACCTAAGTGAAAATGAGAACACATGTATTGCACACATATTGGATAAACTGCTGAAATGTTGGGAATTCATTGAGTCTGCATTGATGCTTAAGGTGATCGGTGATCATGAAATATTAGGTGAATTGATTTTCTTAAATCTGACAGAAGAAGAGTTACATTTAGTTCCTTTAGATACTTGACATTTTCATATAAATTTTAGAACCAGCTTTTTTATTTCTATAAAACAACCTAGTGGGGTTTTGATTGAGATTACATAGAATCCATGAACATTTGGGGACTATCCCTCTCTCCCACTTCACTCATTATGACTGCTTTTTCTGTACTGTATAAGTTTTTGTTTCTCCTGGAATAATTTTCTTCTTCTTTTAGATTTTGCTTAGTTTTCTATGTGCCTAGAAATATTTCACCCCCAAGATTCTTTTCCATCTCTAGTATCTAATTTGAATTCTTTCTTTTTTTTTTTTCCCAGAGAAATCTCTCCCATCATTTCTGATCGGCTTAAATATGGACAGCTTGCTCCATAGACCTTACTGAACACCATCATCTTAG
The DNA here is from genome assembly GCF_052094955.1 of Ictidomys tridecemlineatus. Taxonomy (NCBI): domain Eukaryota; kingdom Metazoa; phylum Chordata; class Mammalia; order Rodentia; family Sciuridae; genus Ictidomys; species Ictidomys tridecemlineatus. The sequence goes on from NC_135493.1 coordinate 89,352,115, forward strand.
AAACTCCCCCATCACCATCTTAGGTTTTATTTTATTTTGTTTTGCCTTCTTCTTGACTTGATTTTCCTATTTCTTTAGGTTTTCTTTTTCCTTAGTTCACTATCTTTTTTGATGACCACATCATTTAAACATTTCCCAAGAGCATATAGGAGGTAAAATTTTAGACTATATGTATCTTTATTTTGCCATCATGCTTAACTCATAGTTTCACTGGCTGTAGAATTCTATGTTGGAAATGACTTTTTCTTTTGATGACATTGTTCCATTGTTTTGAAAAATGTTACTGGGTAAAATAAAGTATCACAATAATCCACAATCCTTTATATAAAATCTGTTAATTCTTTTTTAAAATACTTATTCATTTATTTTTAGGTGTAGATGGACACAACACAATGCCTTTATTTTTATGTGGTGCTGAGAATCGAACCCGGGTCCCGCTTGTGCTAGGTGAGCGCTCTACTGCTGAGCCACAATCCCAGCCCCCAAATCTGTTAATTCTTGATGTTATTTTTTCCAACTCTTTCTCTCTGAAAAGATCTTTTTCTTTGTTCCAAGTGATTTAACACTCTGCCTTGTTGTGAATCTGTTTCCTTCCTTTGTGATGAGAGCTTTCAAGCTAGAGATTTCAAGTTTTCAATTTTGGAAAGGGTCTGGAATTATTTTGTTGATGATGGCTTTCCTTCTGTTTTTCCCCACTTTGTGTTTGGAGAACATAGGAATGGGAGAACAGGACAGCAGTTGCTCTTTCCCATAAATCTTAATGACCTATTTACTTCTTAAATTATCTGTATTTCCCCACAACTTTAAGAAAACCAAACTGCAAATAAGAAAACAACCAAGACTTTTTAAAAAGGAACAATTCGTATAACTGAAGACCTCACTGGAATATCTCAGCATATGATTTAACATACTTCAGTTTCTTTCTACAAAATTAACAAAGGTTATTCAGGTTTGGATCTCTGAATTGACTCTTCTTTTTGTCTCCTTTTCCATTTTATGAGATATTTTCTCAGCTCCTATTGAATTTTAATTTTATTTCCATTGGCTGTTCAACTCTGTGTATTCGAATGTTCTTTTACCATACCATCTTGTTCTCTTTTTGAGGGGGGATGGTGGGTACCAGGGATTGAACTCAGGGGCACTCAACTACTGAACCCCATCCCCAGGCCTATTTTGTATTTTATTTAGAGACAGGGTCTCACTGAGTTGCTTAGCACCTTGCTTTTGCTGAGGCTGGCTTTGAACTCATGATCCTCCTGCCTCAGCCTCCCAAGCCACTGGGATTACAGGTGTGTACCACCAAGCTCGGCAACCATCTTGTTCCTGATTCATGTATATAATATCGTATTTCTCTGAGAGTATAAAACTCCTTTTTAAAAAGTTTTCTCTGGAAAGTCTATTTCTGGCTTTTTTTTTTTTTAAGAAAAATTTGATTGTTTTGTTCATTTAATTTATTTTACTCCTATTTGATGACCCTTGACCATCTGAATACATTATACAGCTTTGTTTACATGAGTAGGGTTTTTCATCTATGGGAAGCACTATAATGTAATTGGCTTGATCAATTTAATTAGCAAATATCCAATCTCCTTTTCCCCCTTGAATTGATCAGATTCTCAAGAGCAGAACTTCACATTCTCTTCAGTGCATTTGGGAAGCTGAGTGGAGAATGAAAGCTGATTGTGTCAACAATTAATGTGTCAAATTTCCCCTATTCTCTTTATCTTCATTATGTAACTCTGCCATCAGCTACACTTGTTGCCACCCAGTTAAAAAACATATCCTTTTTGATCCCCACAATGATTAAACCTTCAGTATTTTTACTAGGCAGGATCAGCCACTTGATTGGAGTAGAGGAGTTATTTCAAAACCCAACTTCTTGGGGCTGGCATTGTGGCTCAGTGGTAGAGCACTTGCTTAGCATACGTGAGGCACTGGGTTCAATCCTCAGAACCAAATAAAATAAAATAAAGGTATTGTGTACATCTACAACTAAAAAATAAATATTAAAAAAATACCCAACTTCTTTTTAAAAAGATTTTCAATGAAACCTCTTCTTTTTAACCATATGTAAACACTATCATTTTTTAGCTGCCACCTAAAGAATTTAATTTATCTTTTTATTTTTTGGGGGTGGGAGGGTACCTGGGAGTGAACTCAGGGGCACTTAACAACTGAGCTACATCCTCAGCCTTTTACATTTTTTTTAAATCTTAAGACAGAGTCTCACTATGTTGCTTAGGGCCTTGCTTAGTTGCTGAGACTGGGCTCAAACTTGAAATCCTCCTGCCTCAGCCTTCAAAGTCACTAGGATTACAGGCATGCACCACCACGCCCAGCCTCTAAGGACATTCTGAGGTGAAAATTGGGTTGTTTCTTAGCTTTTCTGGTGCGAGCTTTAGGCTCAGTAGATTGAGCCCCTTAAGTCAGTTACCATTTATCAATTTGTTTTCTGGCTTCCATAATTTTATTATTGTTGTCCTCTCTCTCTTCCCTTTATTGTTGTGAATCCTTGGGAATGTAAAGGTATATGTTCAGTTGTTCTTCATTGTCCAGAACAGAGCCTTCCCTTTAACCTAAATTCATTATAATAATTATGTGCTTTTGATACATTTATTTCCTCCTATACCTTCTACTGTCCTGCACCTCAATTTAACCATATGTTCAAATGTTAAACTTCATTCATAAGATATAATGCTCTGAGTGACAGTTACCAATTTCAGTACAACTGTAGGAAGAAAACATATGAGGGTGAGCATATGTACCTGCATGTGTGTGTGTGTGTGTGCGTGTGCACACATATTAGATTGAACATCTACTTTTTAAGCAAGAACATAAAATCTTCTTGGAGAAAGGAGACTACTTTTCCACTCATTGCCCCAGCATCTCTTGGAAGCTCTCAATGTTATGAAATGTAAAGGTGTTTTTTTTCTTTTTTATCTGAAAGATATATATATATATATATATATATATATATATATATATATATACATATATTTGTCAATACAGAAGATTGAACCCAGGGGTGCTTTACCACTGAGCTATACCCCAGTCCTTTTTATGTTTTTTTTTTCCTAATGTGGTGCTGGGGATCAAACCCAGTGTCTTATGCATGCTAGGCAAGCACTCTACCACTGAGCCACAACCCCAGTCCCCAGTCCTTTTTATGTTTTATTTTATTATTTTTTTTTAAATTTTGAGACAGGATCTCACTAAGTTGACTAGGCTGGCCTTGAACTTGCAATTCTTCTGTCTCAGCCTCCCAGGTCACTGGGATTCCAGGTGTATGCCGCTGTGCTGAATGAGAAATTCATTTTTTAAACTATGCCACAGTACCACTGGGGAGACATTTACACAAATAATGTATAACCTTAGAAGGAAATATTTAATGACATCCTGGAACATTACAGACAAGCTTTATAGACAAGTGATGAGCTGAGCTCAACATCATCAAGTCTCATGTGTATGGAAAGGATAAAACAGAGCAAGTGCACAGGTGTCCTTGGACATTCTCTGCCCATTTTGCAACGTCCTGGAAAGCTTATCTCCCTATTAGTCTGTCCATAAGCTTTAATACCCTTTTACTGGGATGTGTCTAATCTTATGTTTGGTCAAAAGATCATCTAACAGTACATTTAAAAACTATTTTCCAAATGTATGATTTTAGTGTTGCTGGAATATGACAATGTTGATGTTCAAATGAGTCTTATTTTAGAAGCCATTTGTTGTTCTTATAGCCATTAATATTGCTAGTGATGTCACACTTTCTAGTCCTGTGCAGTCATTGATCCATGTAACTAATATAGAAGCTTGCAATTTTGAAGAGTTTGTCCTTTGAATTCACATACTGCCAAATGGTTTTTCTTCAAGTAATGTATTTTGGCTTTATGAAATGATGCACAGTAGGACTCTCTTTAGTAGCCATTTGTTTAGTTAAGAAATTCAACTAATTTTATAAGATGCTCAAGATCTTCATGTGGATTTGTAGATAGTGCTTCAAGGACAATCCTGATGGGTACAGAAAACACTTTTAAAACCCAAATGGAAAAATATAAGTGACTTCAAAAAGATCCAAAATTAGAAACAAAGGAAAGAGTGTTATCAAGGTATTAATAGCTAAATAATTCATATCCCTTAGAAAATAAAGCATATAATAAGTGCAATCTAAAGGATTAAGCTGAATATTCTCCATTTAAAAAATTTTAAATTGAACAACTATTATTATATGTCTTAGAAGTCTGATTCATAAATGTAAAAAACAAAACAAAACAAACTCTCAAGGCCATGTTGTTCAAACATTTTAAAGAGAACAATCCCAGACTCAAATTTTAAGGTGACAGTTTTGAACAAACTGTACAAGCTACATTTTTTGGCTGCTTTGTAGGAGTATTTCTTGTAACTTCTTACATCTGTTATGTAGCATACATGGCCTCCTGTCAAAGTTACCATTCAGGTTTGTGCTTGATCTCTCGTAGAAGTGCCCTCCTCTTTAATGACTGAATCCACACATACTGATGCATCAGTATTCACATTTTAATTACTTACAAGACTAAACATAGAACTAAAGAAAAAAATTTAACCTGTAACATCCATGTTTCAGTTGATGGTATGCATTTCCAAAATTGTATAACACATTAAGAAATAGACTTGAATGAAAAGGCAAAAATGAGTATTTTTTAAAAATCCGAATCCTGATGCTATTTGCAGGAAGATTTATGGTTTAAAAGAAATTCCCTCTCCAGGAATTTCACAATCAATTCACTCTCTGTTCTGCATTGTGCATGTTAGGATACGTTTAACATCTTTGGGATCCTTTTCAATATTCCAAGGATCCAGTTTTGTTAGTTTCTCTATTTATTTTGAGGTCCCATTTTCAAAACAACTTCATAGCTAGGAGGAAACAAAATAGAAAATTAAGTCTAGAGAATAGTACCTAGTTATTTTTTTTCATTCTTGAACTCTTATTGGTTCAGGGATGACAGCAATTTATAGATCATCACCCTCATTTTATGGGGCAGGACACTGATTTGCAGATAGTTAGACAAGATGCATGTCTGCTTTTGGCAAACCAACTTTAAAAGATACAAGCAACAGCATGTATGTATCAAACTAATATGGCCATATATCTCATTTTGAATTATTTGTTGCCTTACAATAAGTGTGAAGAAAAGAAAAAATGTGTATGCATTTGGCCCTCCAAATCTGTAGATTCTGCATCTGTGGATTCAACCAACCACATATTGAAAACATGCAAAAATATTGCATCTGTACTGAACATGTACAGTCTCATCATTCCATAAACAATAGTGTAACAATTATTTATGCAGCACTTATATTTTATTAGGTATTCTAACCTGGAGATAATTTAAAATATACTGGATGATGTGCATAGGTCCTATGGAAATTCATTTTTATATACCATTTTATACTTGAGCATCTAATGATTTTGGTATTCACAGGGGTCCTGAAAATAATTCACTCCCTCAGCCCAAATACTGATTGATGACTGTATATATATTTGCATTTCAGAGGAGGATATTATTTCTATTTGGATTTTGCAGATTTTTAGTTTACAATCTTAAGAGTAAATACAAAACGGAAATGAGTCTTGAATGCTACCCAAATTTTATTAGGAATCATCTTTGAGAATTCAAATTTACAGATATTTATTAATGCAAGAAACAGTGCCAGGTGCTAAGGAAGTATTGAATTTCCTTTAACAAACAATCCCCAAATCTCAGAAACTAAACACTTAAGTCATAGTCCAATGTAGTCAGCAGGATGGTGGGGTGATCCAGGCTTTATTCAGTCTTGGGTTCCATATGACAGATTACCTGGATTCTCACCAAACCCAGCCAGCAATGAAGAAGACAAAGTAAATTAGTCACAGCAAGTTTTACACATTGGTGTGGTGGAGCTAATTTGTGCAGGCTCACAAGTCAATGGTGAGTTAGCATTTTTTCCCAACTTCAAGTTCAGAGACATCACTTTGGTAGTTTGAAATACCACAGAAATCAGCAAACACTGTAAATTGGGGTTTTGTGTTTTGTTTCATGTGATGCCCAACATTTAGGAGCACATAACTGGCTGTATGAGATGCGATTTCATCCAAGCTCCGTGCCTCAGTGTCTTGATACAATAAATTGTTATATCTCCCTTGTAGCAAAGTATAATATCATTTGCTAGGGAAACTCTGCTTCAGCCAATAATTCATGGATCAAACTCATTTCATTGGGGGTTCTACTATCTTCACATGCCTTCATAGTCACCATGTCCAATCACAGGCAGGGGTTGGGTGAAGAGAATACAGAGAAATCCCACTACTTCTTAATTGCTCAACCCAAAAGTGAAACATCAATTCTGCGCACTTCCAGAAATGAAACTAATCACAAGGCCCCACCTAGATGAAAGAGAGACAGCAAATGTTTGACAGTGAAGTGGTAGCAGAGGAATTGATATCTTAAAGGGATCAAAGAACTGAGCACTTTCTTTTGTGGAGCTGAGGAACCCAGGACCTTGCACATGTTAGGCAAGTGCTAGACCACTGAACTACATCCCCACCTGTTGAGCACATTTTTTTTTCTAGATTCAGAAAGTACACATTATATCGAACAAGCCCTGCTCCTGGTATATAAATTTGATGTTTCCATTGATCGAATAAGTCATAAGATTAACCTATACTCAAGAGAAGAAAGAAACATTACCTCTTCACAGGAGAAGAAGCAAAACCCCATTATGATGGGGCATGGACACAGAAAGGCATAATTCATGGAAGAACATTTTTGGTGGGAGGGTACTGGGGACTTAACACAAGGGTCCTTAATCAGTGAGCCACATTTCCACCCCTTTCTTTCTCTCTTGTTTTGAGATAGGTTCTCACTAAGTTGTTGAGGTTGACCTTGAAATTATGATCCTCTTGCCTCAACCTCCCAAGTCATTGGGATTACAGGAACACACCACCATGCCAGGTATGGAAGGACATTTTAAATAATCCACCACAACCTCCTATGAACAGGATCCCAGCCACTCCGCCTGCCCTTTGTTCTTCCACATACACCTCTTGAAGTTGTTTTCTGATTTGGGCTTTCTGTAATGGTGGTCCTCGTGTTCATTATAAAGTAATTTGACTGTAGCCTGTAAGAGTTGGGAGAATCCAGAATTCTTCTCCAGCTTAAATCTGCTGATTCAATCTTAGGTCTTCATCCTGTTTTGTATTCTAGCCATTTATTTACTGGTCATTTTTTCTCTAACAGACTACTGACTTCTCCAAAGCAAGGCCTGGGTATTACCCACCTCTATATCTCTGATGGTGCCAAGCACAGCCTTGTATGTATCCAGTTTCAGTTAATGTTGATTCAAATTGACCATTCCCAATTTCGTTCAACCTTTTTCTTCATGATCTACCCCAATAGAGAATTATTTCTGATTATCATTCTGATTATTATTCAAGAGAAGAAAGCAAATGAAACATTTCATGTTGAAGTCTCCTAGAGAATTCTTAAAAGCTATTCTTTGTTTCTTGTCACACTGTTTCTCATAGGCAAATACCATTCTTCATCTGGTATCTATACCTGTGGTTAAGCTTCTAAGAGGAGCCCACAAAAAACAAAACAAAACAAAACAAAACAAACAAACAAAAACAAATAGTGGGTATCGGATAAAGGAACAGGAAAAATCAGAATCAAAACTTTTTATATATGGAAAATGCAAATTTCCTTTGAAAATACAGAGGAATGGAACCCCAATATTGTAAAATGAGAAAATGCTGTACAAGAAAATGAAAGAAAAAAAAAGGCAGGCATAGCATTGCCCAACCACACATACTCCTATGACCCCCTCTTTCAGCCTGAAATGACTGTAGAATATGTTGATGCCATTAGGAAAATTGCCACCATTTCAGCTGTGTTCTGCTTGTTTCCAGTGCTGCCTCATGACCCGTTCAGCCGAAAAATGTGTGTCAATATACTTACTGCTAATTCTGATTCAGCTTTTGTACCTTAGATGTGCTCATTGACCTTCCTCCACTCCAGTGAGTACCACCTGATCATTCTAAGGCAAGGCAGCTTCAGATGAGTTCAGGTACATAATCAAACTGGATATTCATGTAGTGTTAATTTTTCCCTTTTCTCAACCTTACTTGTGATTTGGGGAATTAGCCAAGTTTCTCAATCTGCTTGTCTATAAAATTGAGCTATCCATTTCACATAAAAGAGAAAATTGGTATAAAATGCTGAGATTTTCTTTTCAGAGATGACACAGCTTAGGTCAGATTTTAGGCCTCTCTCATTCCCACAGGCTGAAAGGAGTTTGTGAAGAACCACAAGTTTCTCTCTGGGATACAAATAGTCTACCTTCCATCCCCTTCTAGATTATTCTGTCATTGCCTGCAGTGCATGGATGGCTTATATCTCCCGAAAATTTATATATTGAAATCCTAATTCCCAAGGTGATGGTATTAGAAGGTGGGTTCTTTGGGAGGTGATTAGATCATTATGGAGATTAGAACTCTTACATAAGAGACCCCAGAAAGCTAACTAGCCACTTTTACCATGGGAGGATACAGCAAGCAGGTACCATTTATGAGGAACAGCATCCTTAGCAAACAGTGAATTTGCTGGTGTCTTGATCTTGGTCTTCCCAGCCTGGAAAACTGAGAAATATATTTTTGCTGTTTATAAGCCAGGCAGTTTATAATATTTTGGTATAGCAGTTCAAATGGACTAAGATACTGCCCATGTTTTACTTTGCTATGTAATTCTGTATTGTTAGCTCTTTTGTTTTTAAAATTATAGTTATTTACATTTGAGTCAAACCCTTTATAGTCGATGAATGGGTGTCCATCTATGTGAACAATTTATCATAAACTATCAATTCAAAGCAAAACAGTAAAGAATGTTCTATAGAAAACTCTAGCTGGGCATGGTGGCTCATGACTGTAATCCCAGTGGTTGAGAAGGTTGAGACAGGAGGATTGCAAGTTCAAAGGCAGCTTCAGCAACTTAGTGAGGCTCTAAGCAACTCAGCAAGATTCTGTTTTTAAAAAGACTTTTTTAGTTGTTGATAGACCTTTATTTATTTATTTATTTATTTATTCATTCATTCATTCATTCATTCATTCATAGTACTGAGAATTGAACCCAGTGCCTCACACATGCTAGGCAAGTGCCCTACCACTGAGCTACAGCCCCAGCCCAAGACCCTGTCTCTTAATAAAACAGAAAGGGCTGAGGTTGTGGCTCAGAGATCAATCCCTGGTACCTCCCCCAAAAGAAACTCTGTACTACTACCATACAATCATTGTATTTTACTAGCTTTATTGAGGTGTAATTGACAAAATGTGTTTACATATTTTACAATGTACAATTTGATAAGTTTTCATATATATATATATATGAAACCATCTCCACAATCAAGATAATGAACAGATCCATCATCTCCAAAAGGTTCTTCCTATCCTTTTATAAGTCCTCCTGCCTTCCCACTCTCCTTCCTGTTCATCCCCATGCTGGTAGAAACAGACACTATTTATTATTCTTGGCTTCCAGAGTTCTAAATTTCATTGTCTATAAACATATTTTGGTGGTCTTTCCCTGGCCTTGCATAATTTCCTCACATGCACATGTCGATCAGTACTCTACTCAATACTCCACAGTGATTCTGAATTTTTTGTCTTTTTTGTAGTCTGTGAACTCTTGCTGCTTTAGTCTCCCCAGATTTTTTTTGGGGGGGTATCAGGAATTGGACCCAGGGGTATTTAACCACTGAGTCACACCTCCAGCCCTTTGTATTTATTTATTTTTTATTTTGAGACAGGGTCATGCCAAGTTGCTGAGGCTGGCCTTGAACTTGTAGTCCTCCTGCCTCAGCCTCCCAAGTCACTGAAATTACAGGCATGTGCTACTATGTCCATCTCTCCAGATTATTAACTCCAGTTCTTCAATGCAGGGAGTCTTCTGGGTCCCTTGAGCTCCCCATCCCTTCACTGTGACTTGGACACCCTCTCTAAGCAATAAACTAGGCAATTAGGCCTTGCCTTTGTTTCCTGACTTGAAGGAATCACTATCTATTTGCCTGCTATCCATTGTCTTAAAAAACATTATTTTGTATAGTTTGTCCAGTTCTTTTGTTCTTTAAGATGGAAAGATAAATCTTTTTCCTGTTACTCCATCTTGGCTAAAAGAGGAAGTTGCTCATAGTACTTTTGTTTGTTATAAAAATTTTTAAGGGGCAATAAAATTTCCACAAATAAACTGTAGGAAAATGTTTTCTCTAAGTTCAGTAAGCAGATTTGGAAGGCAGATTTAGTTTCTCAACTTCTTAAATGCAGAGGCATGAGAATATTAAGAAGACAATTTCCATTATAATTGTATTTGAAGGAAAGTGAACTAATAAATAAGTTAGAAGTATATGAAAGAAGAGGAATGATTTCAAATTTCTTTTCCATTTTCTTATTGTACTTTCTCTCCAATGTTGGCCCATTCCTATAATTTTAAACTTTATCCCTCCATCTATCCAACCAGCCAGCCAACCAACCAGCTACCCATTCACTAATCCATTTATCAGTGTTACTGAGTTCCAGGGCTAAAATCAATCATAAGTCAGGGAAGATGTTTCTAACACAAATAAGTGATAAATGTCTGAGGATATACTAATTACCCTGATCTGATAATTATACATTGTATACATGTGTTGAAATGTCACACTGTGCTCCATAAATATGTATGATTACTATGTGCCAATTAAAAATAAAAATAAATATTTTTTTAAAATGTCAGAAAATTTCCTGGAAAGTTCTCACATATGGTGGGTGGGAGTTTTATTGTTTTGGAAGCCTCAATAAAATACTGTGGTGTTGTGGAGGGTGGAGTCATCAACTTGGGACAGGGCTGGGGAACAGATCAAGGAAGATTTCTCCCAGGAGAATACATTTGAAATGGCTAATGAAGAATGAGTAACATTTGGCTAGGCAGAGATGGGAAGGAGAGAAAGAGGGAGACAGAAAATGAGTTAGCCCAGGTAAGTGTGGGGAAAAGGTCAGTCCTATTTTTGGACTGGTGAAAAGCTGACTATGGCTGGGGTCTACAGATTGGAGAATGACATGGCAGGAAATTAGGTTGTAGCATAGTTAGGGCCAGGCTAAGAATTATGAGTGCCAGGCCAGGCAGTCTGGATTATAATGTTCCAACAGTCTGAGGTTTTAGAATATGAAAATGACATGATCAGATGTGGGTTCTTGGACTCCCTAGGGGTGGCAGGTGGCAAGAAGGATCTGCAGGAGACTGCTGACATCATCCAAGAAAGGATGTGAATCCCTGAACTCAGACAGGGAGGATGAGGACTAATCTATGTGACATTTTTGCTAGAGAAACATCATTGTAGTGACCAATTTCATGCTAAGAATGAATGAGAGGGAGACTTGAGGATAAATGCCTCTTGGCTTTCCAACTTGAGAAAATTGGCAGATGTCATATCATTAGAGGAGATGGAGACAAAAGGCAGAGTAGGTTAGGATTGGCTTTTAGTACCAATGAGTTTATAGTTTCTGTGGACTTCTATGGTGGAGAGTCATTGCAGGAATTTGAACCTCAAGGGAGAAGTTTGAGAGTCAATGGCATAATGTCATAGTCAGAATGATCATAACTGATATCACATAGAATGAAAAGAAAATAATATGACATTCTTGTACTATGAAAAACTTTAATGCAGAATTTTGTACTATTATATATATATATATATATATATATATATATATATATATATATCAACATTGTAAAAATATTCATGCAAGCTGATTTCTAAGTATCCCACCCAATGCCGGAGATAAAATTCTGCTATAACATTCCCTTAGCAAACAAAGGGATTTAAGGTATTTTCACCAATCCTCATGAATTCTAGACTTTTACCCAGTGTAATAATGTTCTTCAGTGAAAATGAAAAAAAAAATCAGACATGGGCATATGTTGTCATGGACTTTCTAAGCAGTGAATAACTAGAACAGAAAAGTAAGAGGATGGCTAGAAGAAAGTCTCAGGAGTCAGTGCTGAGCCCTTTTAAAAAGAGTTGCTATTTTAAGTGCAGCTCTGATTTAAATATTCCTGGTACTGAATAAGCAGGGGGAACTTGGGAAAGCCTGAGTCACCCTCACACCCTTAACTGGATTCATAAACCAAGACACATTCTAACTTGGCCATTTTATGAGCCCATGAAACTGAGATCTATTTGAGGAAGAAGTGATTTGGGTTGACCTTCAAGCAGTGGAAAAGAAAACACTTGTTACTTCCGGAAAATTTCCTCAGAGGAAACTTCACCCCAGATAGAACTCTGCAGGCATTTCCCAATGTTTCTGAAATGTCAGAAACATTGGCCACAACATTTGTATTTGTGAGGATGACATGTTTTGAGCATTATTGGTAGAGAACTTTGATAGTGCAAGATAATCCAAAGCTCTTACCAAGTTCTTTCCTTCCTTCACTCAGGTGTCTGTAGTGAGCAGACAGTGTTATATATTGTGAGGAGGCTTCTAGAAGCTCCCTTCTCCTAGGATACAAGATGTAGGCAGAGAAAATGAAGAACTCAGCTTTTCTTAATCCCCCTCCAGATCCCCAGACACAGTATTGTCCTATTCTTCTATTCCAGAGTCACACTTCCTACAGTTTAATCATTTAATTTTCAGACTGAGACAAGATTTGGTGGTTTCAGTGTCTTTTGGGGAAGTGTACAATATCAAGAAACTTTTTGCTCTACTGGTATGTGAGATGAATGATTTTTAAATACGCCACAAGTTACAAAAATGCCCAGGATTTACGATCACACATTTTTAAAGTTTTCTTCTTTATATTACTGGAAGTTGTCAGTGGACATAAAGTATGCAATAACTCCTCCCCTCAGGAACTTTTAGACTTGCAAACACAATCTGGAGGGGAAATAGTGTGTTGCCCATTTCAGAATATTTGGAAGGTACTTAATAAGGTAGAAGTTGGACTTCAAAGAACTTAGCAATTATTTGCAAGGGGAACTGTCTTGGAAACCAGAATTCTCTGGCTTCTGGGGAAAGGGGGGTTAAAAACAATGGTGGATGGGCAGCTATGGATCACATCTATAGGTGTTCAATGGGAGGCTTCTGCAACAAACCCTGTAACTGAAATGCACAAAATACTCAATGGAGTAAAAGCCTGGAGTCTTTTGAATCCAAAATTTACTCTGGAACCACATATCACCTTAAGGATGTGATATAAAGGGTTAGGGAGAAGGAGCTCATACTCAAAAGATCACCACCATTGTCCCAACTGCACTGATCCCTGAATTCTTACCACCAGTCATTTCCTATTCTACCTCCCATTGGGACTTATGTGAAAAAAAAAAACAGATGCTACCACTGGCATGTAAATTAATTAATCAGATTGGTTCCCTAGGTAATTTTGGGGTTACTAGATATGAAAAGAGAAGAAGAGAAGGTGGGGAGCCCCAAATAAAACTGCCTTCTCTCCAGTTTTGCTTACTTATTATAATTCTATCGTTGGAGATCTCTGATGAGGTATCATCCTAGAAGTGAGGGTACCTTACAAAATACTACACTGTGGCCAATTTATTAGCTATATAGTGTATTTTGTACTAAGTATTTTATGAGCTTTATCTTTACAAGTTTCCGAGAAATAAGTAGTGTGCCTATTTTATGGATAAGGAAACTAAGAATCCCTGAGGTTCAATGACTTGACAAGGATATAGACACTCAATCCTAGGTCTGTGTAGTTCCACTGTCTTATTTTGTTTAGACTTTTGTTGTATCTTTAATCAGTTGTCCTAAGCTCAAACTACTGTAACAGAATACTGTAGACTAGGTAGCTTAAACAATAAGCATTTATTTTCTCACGGTTCTAGAAGCTAGAAGTCCAAGATCAGGGTGACAGCATGCCCATGTTCTGGTGAAGGCTCTCCTGCTGTTTGCAGATAGCTACTGTCATATTGTATCTTCACCTGGCAGAGAGAGAGAGAGAGAGAGAGAGAGAGAGAGAGAGAGAGAGAGAGAGATATCCATCTTCAATCTCATGTCTATTCTTATAAGGTTGCTAATCCCATTCACAAGGGCTCAGCCCTCATGACTTAGTCACTGCCAAAAAAAAGATTGCTCCTCCAAATACCATCACATCATAGATCAGGGCTTCAACATATAAAATGGGGTGAGGGTTTTCATTTCAGTCCATAACACCAGCCATAGTGATGTTTTGTTTTCTATACTTAAAGAGAAAAACACAGCCAGGTTTGGTGGTGTACACCTTTAATCCCAGCAACTCCAGAGACTGAGGCAGGAGGATCACAAGTTCAATGCCAATGTCAACAATTTAATGAGGCCCTAAGCAACTTAGTGAGACCCTGTCTCAAAACAAAAAATAAAAAAGGTCTGGGAATGTAGCTCTGTGGTAGAGTGCTCCTGGGTTAAATCCCTGGTACCACAAAGAAGAAACTGAAGCTTTCTATGAAATAAATTATAAGTGGTTTTCCACTAGTGTTTATGAATTTGCACTCATTTATTCTCTGTTGAATTCAGTCTCCCTTGGGGCCAAATTATGCTCCCATTAACTAGTACATACATTTTGCCCCAGGAAAACTGAATTATTTTATATTCTTGCATACACCTCAGACTCCCCAATGTATATATATTCTTTTGCAAAAGCAGAGAAGATGGGTGTGGTGCTTATAAATACTGCTTGGTTTTGTCTTCTGCTCAGCAGTGGGAAAGACAGAAACTGAAAACATTTTTTTCTTTTGGTACCAGGGATTGAACTCAGGGGCACTTGACAGCTGAACCGCATCCCAAGCCCTATTTTGTATTTTATTTTATTTTTTTAATTTTTTTGTAGTTGTAGATGCACAGCATGCCTTTATTTTATTTGTTTTATTTTTTTATGTGGTGCTGAGGATTGAACCCAGTGCCTCACAGATGCTAGCAAGTGCTCTGCCACTGAGCTACATTCTCAGCTCTATTTTGTATTTTATTTAGAGACAGGGTCTCACTGAGTTGCTTACTGCCTCACTTTTTGCTGAGGCTGGCTTTGAAGTCTGGATCTTCTGTCTCAGCCTGAAAGTATTTTTTTAATGAGGGCTGTGTCAGGAATGAGAAACATGAAATACCACATGTTCATGAGTATGCCTCTTAAGGATAGAAGGCCATTCTCCTACTTTTTCCACAGAATTAATAAGATTTTGATCCCAGGGGTAAGAAGGGATCATGATGCCCTCATGGCCTGCATTATAATAGCTTTGGGGATACTGGAGATAAGCACCTGGGAAGGTATACCATACTCATAGATGGGATGGTGATTCTGTAGCATGACTAGGGTGCTGCCCCTTTTAAAATATTTAATAAAAACCAGAATGGAATAATAAGAGAGAACAGAATTCAAGCACATGTAAAACATACCATAAGGCTCTGAAAGTAACTGGAACGACTTAGGAGGGGAATAGTTCTGGTGCTGAGGCAGGATTATTAAAGAATTCTGAGTTATCCAGGATTATTAAAGAAACCTGAGTTATTCCCATTCTGTGACCACAGGTGGTGGGGATTGGGCAACACTGAGTTCATTCATTTGGGAAACATGTATCACATACTTAATACATGTTCACAGAACTCTGAAGAGCCAAAGATAAGACCCAGTCTCTGCCCTCTGTAGATTTACATCATGATAACAAATAAACTCCTCATTTGCAAGAGGCTTTGAATTGTATTTTTTAATTTTTCACTCTAGGGTTGTCAGAAATGACCACACAGATTGTGTGCTATACAAAGATTATGATATGAATTGAAACCAATAGAATTTTTCAGTGGACAACCTGTACAACTGCATATGGTGGCCCTGTTTGCTTAAATATTCTCCACCTAAAACACCTCCCCTTGCAACCCTGCCTTCTAATTTCTTCCAGATGGCATCTCTGCTCTGAACTCCTCTCTATATCCTGGCCTGACCACAACCCCCAAGTCATTCCTCTTTCCACAGACCTCCTTTGGCATATTTGTCTGTAGTGGTGACCTGAAAATCAAACAGGGCCTTCATGGGCCTTTTCTTGTTTAGTGTTTTCTTCTATTATTGGTTTAGCCCTGTGTTCTTGTTGAGCTTTTTGCTAGCTTGAATCCTATCTCCATGCCTGGTTTTCCATTGGTAAAGGTAGGAAGTATGTCCATCTTTGTGTTTCCCCACATGGCTTAGCACATAATTGAAACCCAACAGGGCAAAACAAGAAAGTGCTATTTTAAAATGAAAGACCTTTTAAAGAGTGAAAGATGCTAGTTGAAATGGAGTGTCTGTGACAAAAATCTTCAGTCAATACGTTTTTTAAATTCTTTTAGTTGTTGACTCTCAAATATTTATGCTAATGACAACCAGAAAAGCACAGATATTGGAAATGTACCAAACCCAAGACTAATTCCAGCCAACTAATTCTTTTCACCAAACCTTCTGTAAGAGCATCTACCATGAAGAGGCTCAGCCACCATTGATCCCTTACAACTCTCCCTTGGGAGAGTCAAATTCATTGTTTCTCAGTATGGTGGTCCAAGGGTACAGGAGGGAGGGAGGAAGATGGGGAAAGAAAGGGAAAAAGGAAAGGATTGGAAAATGAACAAAAGCATAATCAATTGTTGACAGAGTTTGGATTTAGAAACTTCAGATCAGCTAAGATAATTTGTAGTTATCACTGAAGTGATTAAATTCTTAAAAAGAATGACAACTTTTTCTACAAAAGGAAGGAAAGAAAGGAGGAGAGGGAAGGGAAAGGTAAGAAAGAACAGAAAGAACAGAAAAGAAGGAATGCAGGAAATAAAGACAGAGAGGGAGAAAGAAGGAAGGAGACAGAGAACGGAGTAAAAGGGTAGGAAGAAAAGGAGATCTTCAAACAGACCACAGTTTGCTTTTTTGGTATTTTTATTGAAGTTCAATATGCTTTAATTGACACAGGAGTCTGGAATGCTCTGAAACTCTGACTAAGGAGATGGCCTCCCTGGGTAATTTAAACTTCCTTTCTCATTCATAACCCCAACCACAAGGTTAAACTGGCACCCTGTTCTTTTTGAATTTCATGAGTAAAAAATGTACTGAAAACCATTTCTCTAGCCAGAATGAGTGCTATTTCCTCCACATCTACTTTCTGACAAATAGTACATCCTAAAGCAGGTAGCTGACTAAGTCCTTAGTCACAGAAACAGAAGTTTTTCATCTGAAGTCAGTCTTTTCCCCTCCGGGTTGGCCAGGCTGCCTCATCTACTCTGGGACACTGGAACCCCATGAGTAAATTAGAAACCCAAGTTCAGGGGTGTGAACTACTCAGTGAAAAACCCCCAACATCCTGAACACTTTGCTTGTAGCACCACACAGGACATTTAGGAAAGAAAATGCAAATACTTTGACATAGACTAAGAATTAGCAGCCTCTGTGGGCTGATACCAGAGAGTCTGGGAAGGCCCTAATGTCACTTCCTCCCACAGGGCTGTGGCCTTCTCTGGTTTAAGCTCTAATCTTTCCTCAAAGGTCAAGTGATTAAGGTCCCTACAGAATTATTACTCACCTCTTCATATGAATGCACAACCTGAATGAAAGTCAGGAGAGAAAGAGAGACAAAAAGAGCAAGAGGGACAATATAGTTTAGGGGTACATGTCAGATCCCAGGTCAGAAGCGTTGGAGAGCTGGGTGCCTTTGGGAAAGTGATTTAATTTCTCTGGGCACCATTTGCACACGAGAATTGACCTAATTGCATGATCTTTGCATCACCTCTCCCCTTCCCCTCCCTCCCTTTTTTTTCCCATTTGGTTCTTTCCCTTTCTTCTTTTCTGCAAATATTTGTTAAATATCTACTATGTGCTAGGCTGTGTTCTAAACCTTGTGAATATAACTGTAAACAAAATAGACTTAAGTCTCTATCTCATGTAGCTTATATTCTAGTAAGGGAAAACAAGAAGAAAATACATACAGACTACATATCTCACTTAGCATTGTCCTGGTACGTATGAGTTTTCATTACCATAGTTTAGTTAACCCCAGGCCTCCAAAAGTACAGTTCAAATTTCACCCACCATCATGTATTAATTGTGAATAATTGTGTGAAGTACAAACTTCCACCACTAGCTCTCCAGTTCACAAATTGCTATGTAAATGAGAAGTGCAAATTTTGATTGGAGACAAAACACAGCATTTCTTTTTGTCAGTCATTGATCGGGCACCATGTATCTGTTTTGCACTTTATGTACCAGCATGTGTTATCTCCTTGTCTCCAAGTGGTAGAGAGATACTATAGACATAATGTTTTTTTGGCATTATGGATCAAACATAGGGCTTCACACAGGCTGGGCAAGCACTCCAGAATATGGAGGATCAAGGATTCCTAGTTAGTGAAGCCATTAGCTGTCATGAATGGTCCCATATTAGCAGAGAAATAATGGCTACATTTCCCCACACACCAAACTCAAGCCCACAGGTTGCAAACGACATACAAAGCAATGAATCTGGCCCAAGGAGACTTGTCAGATAGCAAGTTCATACCCTGCCAAAGAGGATAATCACTAGAGGGTCCTGCTAGCTACCACCAAGAGGGAATGTAGCCCCAGGGGGCCAGATCTTCCAGAGAAGCAGGAAAGCCAGATTACAATTGTGACTTCTGAGTAGTGGCAAGTAATTTAAAATGTTCAACATGTCATGCAGGCCATATGTAACCGTGTCTGTGTCCTAGATCATCCTGTGGCCCTCATGTTGTTATTTCTGATCTTAAAGGGTCTTTTCCCCAAAACACCATTCCTAAGAACATTTGTATAGAAAATCAGTATTGATATTTTTCTCCCATCCACAGATCTTCCAAAAGGGAATTACACTCTATTGAAAAATTTCAGTGTCTTCAAACCTCTTATTGATCTTTTAATTTCAGGTTTAATGCACTTTGACCACTTAAAAACCTTCTTTAAGAAAGCTCTTAGAATTGGTGTAAACTTCTGGATTAGGAAGACATTATTTAGCATCTAATTATCCGTAGTTTTAAAAAAATATTTATTTTTTAGTTGTAGTTGGACACAATACCTTTATTTCACTTATTCATTTTTTTGTGGTGCTGAGGATTTAACCCAGGGTCTCGAACGTGCAAGGTGAGCGCTCTACCGCTGAGCCACAACCCCAGCCCCATCAATAGTTTTCTTAATACCCTACAGAACCTTTTAGGATATGGTATCTTTATTAAGCAACTTTATATACTAAGTATGAAACATCACTAATATCATTGATTTATAAGACAGGAATTCACTAAAAACATTATTCTTGCTGTATTCCAATTGTGCAGAATCAAGAAAAAAAGCAAATCCAGAGAGTATTTTGATTAAAGGTTAAGTACATTGTCTTTGTGTTGAACTTTCTAAAAGGACCTATTGAAATATTTGTAATACTCAGAGACTGTATGCATGCAGAATTTTTGCACTCCTAAAATAGCTCCATATTTTCTCCAACATTTAGTTTCTCTTTCCTGCTTCTCATTTGTTTAAAAGAAAAGAGAAGTTTAAATGGGATTTTGTAATTTGAAGTTATAACAGAAGGGAAAATTATATCAATCTTTCAAGGTTGGTCTTTTAAAAAGAGTTTTTGATGTACGAAGGCAATTTAGTCAATTATTTAACTGGAAAACAAAAAGTATTTCATATCTTTAAAAAACTTCCTGTGATTGTTACTTTTCTAAACTCAAAAAAGATGAAGAACTTTCTTATAGGACATTAAACTGCAGTATCTGCTTCCCAGTCTTGAGTTGGAAGGAAATTGAACTGTTTTTCACCCAGAATCTTCATTTGATGTAGGTAATTACTCTCAAATTATTTATGATCTCATCTAAGAACATCAACATTTTATCTGCTTGGTTGAGTTCTGTAGCAACAATAGCCTCAGAGTTTCAATAAATGTTGGCATAGCTCACTCTGATGGGAAATGGAACATGACCTTACAAGGTGGGCTATCCAACTTCTCATGCAGGCATAGACCAAGAGGCCTATTTCTTAATTCTTAATACCAGCATGAAAGGACAGCCTTTCTGTATTCATCATGTGAGAACATACAGGGACTCAAAGATGATCCAGTCTAATTTTTAAAAAAGATCAGCCTGCACCATTTCCTATTTCTGAGATGTTTGCTCTGATGACAAGTGTGATGCCCAAGATCACCCCGTCAAGCCTACTTAGGAGGCTACAACTGGATCTTAAAGTCCTCACAGATTCCATTGTATTTCATCAATGAATGAGTATTGTGAGATCTGTCAGTATATGTAGCACACAGCTCTGGAATCCAAGGAAAATTCTTTACTTTCACAGAATTCCAATTATAGAATACAAGAAAAGCGAACACCTTATGCCATATCTTTCATAGAAGAGTTATAGGATTGATAGATACATGGCTCTAAAATAAACCTCAAACAATTTTACATACAGATGGATTTTGGTTTCTGATTTTGCTGTTTTTATTTTGTAGAACAGTCTTGTGAGATAGAATAAGACAAATAGTGACCTGATGTGGCAGAAGAAATCAAGATAACAGGTGTAAGGGTGTGGGGAAGAATGACTCTCTACAATGTCTAAATTAATTAATGCAGAAATCAATGCACAAACTTAAAGAACCAGATCATGAGGCATAAATGGCAAAATTTTCTCACAGTTTTTGTTATGAGACATTATGGTGGAGAGTTACCACTAGTATTCATTGTCAGAGGCCAGGTCAATTGTAAGAGTTTCCTGTAATAAATTACCACAAACCTAATGGCCTAAAACAATGTAAATTTATTATCTTGCAGTTTGGGAGGTCAAAAGTCCATGATCGGTCTAATTAGTTTAAAGTCAAGATGTCAGCAGGCCTGGTTCTTCCTGGAGGCTTCCAGGGAAGAATCCATTCCCTTGCCTTTTACAGAGATTAGAGGGTAACTACATGCCTTGGCCCATGACCTCTTCCTTCGATTTTCAAAGACAGCAACAATGTGGTTGAGTCTTTCTCACATCACATCACTCCAAGGAGTTAGTATTCCTGCTTCTCTCTTGTAAGGAGCCCGATGATTACATTGGACCCATGTAGATAATCTGGACTAATTTCCTCATCTCAAGATCCTTAATCATATCTACAAGGCCCCTTTTTGTCATGTCATATGCATAGGTTGTAGGGCTTAGGACATGGACATCTTTGGTGGCCTTTATTCTACCTACTATACTAACCACATTGTAAATTTCAAGGAGATTTAAGGATGGCAGTTCAGCTGGTTAACATTATGTTTTCCTTTAAAGTATCAACTTTTCAGCACCTCTTTGGGGGCTTTTGAATTACCTTTACCTACTATTAAATGACTTCATCATAAGTTCTTGTTTTACAAGAAGATAAGAAAACAGAAGCCCAACGAGCAAAATGCTGATATCCAACATCCTTCTGATGTGATCAAGGTACAAGTAAGTCTGGAACATGGCTTCCTGATGCTGACTAGCATGTTTCTTGCCTTTCTTAAACTGTCTCCAAGAAATCTGTCCAAAAGAGATGTCAGAATGAGTTCAGCACCATACTGGGTGATGTTGGGTGGTGTGAGGGTTGGGGAAAGGGCTGATGATGGAAAGTAAATGAAATTCTACTCATAGTAGACTACTCATATGTAGTAGACCAAGAAGCCACATGATGGCTGGTCTCCTGGGCACTGTTCTGCGCTTTTATAGCCTTTAAAAGAGGGTCCCTTCCTTAGTATATTTTAAACTTTTAAGTTGGATGATTATACTGGGTATCCTTTATTTTATGTATACTTGATATTTGAGCCACCTATTTCCTTGGTATAGCATTAGTGTTTGAGGGCTAGAATCAGTTTTGCAGTCAGGCTCCTATAGGCTTATGTCCCATCTCATGGGACTTGGCTGTGTGATCACTAAAAATAGCAATCACCTTGGAGGTGTGAATAAGCAAGTCCTTAGAAAATGGTTAGATTTGTGCTAAGCCATATCAAATACTAGATGCTATGATGATGATGAAGAAGAAGATGATGATATCAACTGACCCTATATGAGCTGGCCTCTGCCTACCTCTCCAACCTAATATCCTATCATTCTCTCCCCTTACTTACTGTGCTTCAGCCACACTGGTCTTCTTTCTGATTCTCAAGCAGGGCACTAGGGCCTTTGAATTTATTGTTATTCAAATTCAGAACTCTTCCTCCAAATAGCTACAAGATTATTTGTATCTCATTATTTAGGCTTTAGTATAAACATTACCTTCTAGAAAATTCTCTGATGGTCTAAACTAACATATCTCCTTTTACTCTTACCAGTCAATCTGTATTATCTTTCTCCTTTGTTTCCTTAGGGGTTGGTCTGGAATTCCATTCCCTTCTTGTCTCCCTCTCTCCTTTCTGTCTCTCAACTTCAATCTTCTTTAGTCCAGAGGTTTTATCAAGTTCATTTCTATGTATCCAGCACCTAGAACAGTGTCTGGAACATGACAGGAATAGAATGTTTGCCAATCATCTGACCAACTGATATAGGCTACCATCAGAATACAGATCATAGTTTAATATATTCACTTGCAATTTTTGTTTATTCTATAAACATTGATCTCTTGGGACTTATTTCTGTCTCTCCACTGTCTCTCTCTGATATCTCTTCACCCTCCCCAAGTCTTTCTCCTCCTCATCCCATTCCTTCAGGGCTATAAGGTGGGAATTTTCCTCTTTTAAGTACTTTTTTTTTTTTGTAAATAGAGAACTATCAAAGTCCAAGAAACCTAGAAAATCTCAAGAATGATTCATTACTGGTGAAACTTCAGAGGTCAGTCAGTTGATAGGAAACTATTATGGGTCTCTTTGCCTTCCTAATCAAAAGTATAACTGCACAATTGCCTGTGGGCTCATGGAAACACAACTCTGTTTTAGGCCCAATATTTGGCACAGTGATCTAAGCATACAACAAGCACTTATAACTGTTTGTGATACGAATGTATTTTCTCTCACCTATTCATAAAATTATGGGAAACAAATGCAATCAATAGTGAACAGGGAAGAGCAGAAGAATTCTGCCATTAAATCCTGGAAGACCTCCTCGTCTGCCCTAGACTCAAACTAAGGACCAGCTGATTTGACAGTGGGGAAAGGGGCCACATGGGGTGGGGTAGGAGAGTACTCTGTTCCTAGGACCAGTCTTCTGGGATTTGAACTTTGCAGAACCACTGGGGTTCCAAGGTCACAGTCAAAAGCTGTCATCAGGATCAAACAATACCATCTTAGTGTTTCCTTTGAAAAGAGGAGAAATTCCATGCAGGTGGACAAAAATCTCAGGGTCATAGAATTTCAAGATCAGAAGTATCTTTGAGAGTCATTAGATCCATCCCCCTATTTGTAATTAAATGACTAGCTCATAATAACTGAGTACTAGAACTGGGAATAGAACTCAGGACTGATGCCTATAGCCTTGTTGAAGAAGAAAGAGAGATGGAGTGTCTACAGCAATTTTCTTCTTTTCAGTCATGATGTTGGAAGATATTGTGAGAGAACAAATACACACACACACACACACACACACACACACACTTCTCTAAAGCAATCATCAAAATGTTAACTTATTATATAGTTGGGAAAATACAAAAATATCCTTAAGCTTCTGATCTCAAAATCCTTATTCTCAAAATAAATCTTTATTCCCCATATAGTAAATCTTTATACTTAGTGCGTATTTCACTGCAGTAAAAAGTATTTTTTAGAGAGTGCTCGGTTACACATTGTAACATACGAATTGACAAACATTCGAATTTCAGGCTGCTATGGGACAGTCTAGTGTTGTTATTGGCAATTGCACCCCTTCTTTTGCTCATTCCTCCTCTCATCTCTGTTTCCCAACATGGCTTTTCCCCCAAACATTTCTTCAGAGACATGGGGAATGTAGTCTCGCTGGAAAATGGATCAGCACTGCTTCGCACTGATTATTAATCACCTACAAATTCTAAGCTCTTAAAACCACTTTGAATAATAACAAAAAAAAACTCTATTGACTTTGCAGAGTTACCACATATTTCTTAGGAAATTGAACAGTTAAAAAAAATCTTTGGAGCATAAATGGTTAAAAATTCAGCTCCTTCTTGTTTTCACAATCCTTAAACATTATTTATTTATTTTCCAAGGGTGTGGAGGGTGGGAGTGCTCTGCCTGGTATTAATTTTCAGCATGTCATTCTTTCACTTGTGTGTGTGTTTCTCTGTGTGTGTGTTTCACTTAGAAACAACAAAAGATGGGTTTCCTTACCCACCATGGAAAAAATTTAACACATGACCTGATCCTTTCCTGAGAGCATGGAAGACCAAAAGCAGGCAGCTTAGATCAGGGTGGTGAGGAAGTTTTGTCATTTCCAGAAGGAAGCATGAGTCACAGTGTGCGACATTTTGGAGACCTGAATCAGAGCTGTCGAGGAAGTTGGTTCTCGGACAATTTAACTTAGAATCACAATGTAATTTAATTTAATGCCTTCCTTCAAAATCACATCTTTCTATAAGATGGCTGCAGATGTAGATGTTCCAATTATTTTCATTCAAGAACGAGGAGTAATTTAACAGTTGAGAAGAATCTTCTAATCCATTTTTGAGATAAACAAGCCTGTAGATTATAATTAATATGTATCTTTTAGAGAGGAGAAGAGTGGCTAAGAGAGGGAGGGAGAACACTGCTGTAAAATCTACTAATGAACAAAAATCAAGTTAAATTATAGTGTTAGAAAAATTGAATTATTATGGACAGCCAAGTATTTTCATAAACATTCGTTTCCTCTTTGAAGCCACATGTACTTGAGAAAAATATTTCCACACACTCAAATTTCTCATGGCTGCAAGATTTGGTACTCTTCTGCAAAAGCTTAACTCTCAGGAAGGTTCTGGAATGCTAAGGAACACTTCATATAATCTTTCAGAGGAATACATTTGCGAATGAGGTTTATGGCATGAGAATAAATACTGGTTTGGGGGGCTGAGGGAGGTGGGACACTGAGTCAGGGTAGGGAGCGAGCAGTGTATGAAGTGCCTGGATATCAAAAAGGCTTGCATTTCCAGGATTGGTTGGGAACTATTACTAAGAGGGATTGGATAAGATAAACAAGGAAGGATTTAAAATTAGAAGCACAGAGCAAATACAATCTTAATATGTTATCATTCCAGGGGCCTAATTATTCTAAGGCCTGAGAATATTAATTATAACATGGTCTGATCATCAAACAGATTTGGAGTGAATTCAGATAATTTGGGGTTCTGCCATGCTCCCAGCTCCACTATTATCTTCTTGAGGTCTGATGACTGTGAAGGGCTTGCTTTAGTATGATAGTTTCCTGTGGTTGGATGTTTCTCATTCCAGAGCATTCTTCTTTTCTTCTTCTTAGTCCACAAAATGAGTATTCCTCAAGTTTGTCCCCTGCCCTTCTTATCTTCCATCACTGCCCTGGTTCACACCTTCTTTCTATTACACTTAAGCTATTTTCTTTAAGCTCTATCCTGATAGTTCCCAACTTCGTCCTTTGCCCTTGCTATATCCACTTCCTAACCTACTCTTCCCCATGATGCTCATGTGGCTTGTGGCTCTCCCACTCCTGTTCAAATATGGGCTCCTCAGAGAGACTTTCCACAATTCCTCCTCCTGTACCCCTCCTCATACCCAATCTTCTTTACCCTGTTTGATTTTTTTTCCATAGTGCTTGGAGTAAACCTCTAGAATTGTTTGGTTACTTTTATTGAAACATTTTATTTTAGAATACTTTTAGCTTATAGAAAAGTTGTAAAAATAGTTCAGAGATGTCTTGTACATTCCTTAGCTAGTTTCTCTTGCTGTTAGTATCTTACATTGCCATGATACATTTGTCACAACTATGAAACCCACACTGATACAATACTATTAACTAACTTCATACTTTATCCAGATTCCCTTAGGTTTCCTTGTCTCTTCCAGGATCCCATCCAGGATGCTACTCAATCATATGTCCCTAGCTTCTTCTAATATGTGGCAGTTTCTCAGATGTTCTTTGTTTTTGATGACCTTAACAGTTTTGAGGAGTACTGGTCAGGTGTTTTGTAGGATATCCCCTAATGTGGGTTTTCCCAAAGTTTTTCTCATAGTTAGACTGGGGGTATGGGAATTTGGGAGGAAGGACATAGAGGCAAAGTATCCTTGTATCACATCATATTAAGGATACATACTATCAATATGGTTTGTCATTGTTCTTTTTTTGGTACTGGGAATTGAACCCCGGGGTGCTTAACCACTAAGCCATATTCCTAGCCCTAATTTATGACTGTTGATGTTGACTTTAATCACCTGAGGTCAGTATTTGTTGGGTTTTTCCATTGTAAAGTTACTTCTACAGTCTTTTCCATACTCTGGAAATAAGTCACTAGTATAGCTCATACTCAGAAGTAAGGGTTAAGAGTCTACCTTAATTACTTGGAATTCTGTACTAGAAATTCATGTCTTTTCCATTTATTAATTTATTCAGTCATTTACTTAGATCAGTATGGACTCATAAGTATAATTGTTTTATATTCTGGTTTATATTATACTATATTATATATTTTGTTGCTCAAACTATTCCACCTCAGCCATTGGAAATTGTCAGTTGTCTCCTTGTATCCTTCTGATGTGACACCATTTTTTGGTTATTTGATCACTTCCTTACTTTCTGGAACTGCAAGATGCCTCAAGCTCTTCTTATACATTTCCTGCCCCAGCCCTAGAATCAGCCATGTTTCTAAAAATTTATTTATTTTTGTAGTACTGAGAACAGAACCCAGGTGTTCTCTACCACTAAGCTACATCCCTTTTTATTTTGAGACAGGATCTCACTAAGTTGCTTAGGGCCTTGCTAAGTTGCTGAGACTGGCCTCCAACTTGTGATCCTCTTGCCCCAGCTTCCTGAGTCACCAGGATGACAGGTGTGCACCACCATGCCCAGCTCAGTTCCTTTTATTTTACTTTTAAATTGATAACTAATAATTGAACATTTTTAGGGTACACCGTGATGTTTCAGTAATTCATTCATTGTGTAATGACCAACTCAGGATACTTAGGTTATCTATTATCTCAAACATTTATCATTTCTTTGTGATGAGAACGTTTTAAATTCTCTCTTCTGGCTATTTTTAATTATCTGATACAATAATATTAACTATAATCACCCTTCTGTCTAATACAACACCAGAACTTATTCCTCCTATCTGACTGTAAATTTTGTACTTATCAACCTATTTCTCCCCATCCCTCCATTTCCTACCTTTCCTGGTCTCTGGTAACCACTATTCTACTCTCTAGACTCATGATTTTTAGATTCAGAACATTACTAGAAACCAAGATCTGGGTGCCTGGTGTGCTGGTTGCCACTTGAGGTCTTTACTTTTAGGCTCTCTTATATGATGGATCCAGTAAATATATATGTATATACAAGCCCAGTGTTATGATTTAGGTATGAGATGTCCCCCAAAAGTTCATATGTGAGACAATTTGGAGGTGAAATGATTGGGTTGTGAGAGCCCTAACATAATTGGTGCATTAATTCCTGATAGAGATTAACTGGGTGGTAACTGTAGGCAGATAAGGTACAGCAGGAGGAGGTGAATCCCTGGGGATGTGCCTTTGGGGCATATATTTTGTCCTAGTTGAATGGAACTCTCTTGCTCTCTCTCTCCCTCTCTCTCCTTCCTGGTGCTATGTTCCCAGTGGCTTTCCTCCACCATGTCCTTCAGCCATGATGTTCTGTCTTCCCTGCAGCTCAGAGCAACAGAATTGGCTATCTATGAACTGAGAGCCCTGAAATAAACTTTTCTTCCTCTAATTGTTCTTTGACAAATGCAGAACATCTCAGGTCTTCTAGTCACAGCAGTGAAAAAACTGACTAAAACACCCATTGTATTTGTCAGCTTTTTGTTGTTGTTGTTGTGACCAAAATAGCTAAGAAGAACAACCTGGAGGATGAAAACATTTGTTTTGGGCTCATAGTTTCAGAGGCTCATTCAATGGTCAGCCAACTCTGTTGTTCTAGGACTGAGATGAAGCAGAACATCTTGATGGAAGGATGTGGCAGAGGAAAGATGCTTAGCTCATGGACAATAAGAGCTCATGGAAGATGAGAAAGAGAGAGAGAGAGAGAGAGAGAGAGAGAGAGAGAGAGAGAGAGAGAGAGAGAGAGAGAGAGAGAGAGAGAAACGGGAACAAGGGTCAAGATGAAATCCCAAGGGCATACATACATTGCCTGCCTACCCAATAGTTGATTCAAATTATTAAGCCATCAAATGGCTTAATCCACTGACAAGGTTACAGTTCTCTAATAATTTCACCTATGAACATTATTTACTGTATTGCCTAACACATGAACTTTTGGAGGGACACCTCATTTCCAAATTGCATCACCATATATGCACTATAATTATTTATGTATCTATCCATCTGTATCTATAGCAAGAAAAATATGAGTCAACATTGATGTCTCTGATTTTACTCCAGTACCACATGGATCATTCCATTCTTGTTTATTCTTTGTTTACCTGAAACCTCCTCTGTCAACAGTAAGAAACCCAGTTCCTAACATCCATTTATTTATTTGTTCATCCCAGTGTACATGTACAGCACTGTCAGTAACACGTATCTTTGTGAAAAGCAACTTTAGTAATTAGAATACAGTGCTTTTGTACCCTGCCTTTTGTTTTCAGTCTTATAATGTATGATTAAAACACTGTTTTTAAATGTTCCTTAGGTCAGTACCCTTTATCCCCAATCTCTTTAGTGAAATTATGTCTCACATTTGTAATGCTATTAGATTCTTTTATCATAGTCTGTATTTCATCCTGGGATCCCCTGACCCCCTGGTTGATTTTTTAAAAAAATTTGCATATATTATGTGCTGTGAAAGTTCTGTGGGTTTTGACAAATGCAGAACATCACGCATCTACTCATACAATCCAGATAAGTCTCACAGCCTAAAAAATCCCCTGTGCTTCCCCTAAATAAACATTATTATCTATTTCCCCCACTAGAAGATAAGCTTTATAAGGATAGAGATTTTTGTCTGTTTGATTTAATGTTGTGTTACAGGTCTCTAGAAAAGCTCCTTGCAAATAAATAATAGGTATTTAATAAATATTTTTGGAAGGAGTGAAGGTCTTTTTCCTTTGGAATGGTACTTTCTTGACCCCCCAAATAAAGCTTCTAAAAGCCCACATAAGAACACATCAGTTCCAGGCTTTTTTACAGGTAGGTCCTGACCAACTTCTCTCATCCAGGGGTTATATGTTCCACCTTTGTAGAGTATACCATATGTATAAACTCCACTATACCATATTCTACCAGGTACTGTAATTATTCTGTGCACTCATCCATCTCCTTGTACTAGGGAACCGGGCTACTCTGGCACGATGTTTACTTCTGATTGATCTTGAACTCCATACAGATCTTCTCCCTTCTATCTCAGAGGAACTAGAAAAGGAAAACCTAGCTATTTTGAGTTTCCCTGGACATATTTTTCTCATGTTGTTAAGTAGAAGATAAGATTTTTGTGTTTGTTTTTGGTACCAGGGATTTAACCCAGGGGAGCTTTACCACTGAGCAACATTGCCAGGTCTTAAACTTGCAATTCTCCTGTCTCAGCCTCTTGAGTCTTCAGGATTACAGACATGTACCACCATGCCTGGTTGTTTTGTTTCTTTTAAAAATCATTTTGTTTACTTTTATTTAATGTTGCCCATCATAAAACAGAGAAAATAGTATAGTGGATATATAGGGATGGATACATCAGGGTATATGCCCATTTGTGTCTATGTGACCCTGTTTTCTCCTTGTGACTCATGATGGTAGAAGTTAGGACTCCAAAAATTACTTTAGCAGAGACTCTGTATGTGTGTGTAGCTGGTGCATGCAGGGATGGCTAGAGAAGGGTAGGCCCAGCTACATTCCTCACTGCTAAAGCCTAACTGTTGAACCAGAGCTGGTGTTTTTGCTGATGTCTTTAGTGACAGTCTTTATCCAGCAAACTAGCAACTGACCCTAAAGGCTTTGAAAATGTCTGTTCTCTCAGTGAGCTCAGGACTCATGAGCATTCTTCATTTCTACCACCTTCCTTCAGCACTACCCTTAGAGTTGGTTATCTGGTTCCTGCTCATTAAAGGTCCCTGTTTTGGCCCTTCTCCAGTCATGCCTCTCTCTATAAGGTTAGGAACCCATGAGTCCAAGGAAATGCAGAAATTGTGAACTTCTTTCTAGGTCATGCTCTGAGTAACTAGGACCCTAAGATTTCCTGCTCAGATAGCCCCAAGCTGGATTCCTGGGCTGATATAATCTTCTTCCCTGTCTTCCCAAGGGCAGATGTACTACAGGGGTGCTTGCCTTTGAGGATGGTGTTATGGGCAGAAGTGGGATGTGGAAACCAAATTGTCTGGTGTCCACACAGGTGTGTGCAAGTGCCTTCATACAGAACTGCATTGGCAATAAGAATAGGGGCTGGTCACAAGCTTAGGATCTTCACCTGAATTTTAGTCAAGCATACCATAAATCTTAGGTATAGGTACACTTTCTTCTGGTTCAAACTGAAAGTTGAGTTCATTGGAATTTAGGACCGTTCTTAAGAATCTGAATTTGTCTTATTTCTTTCTGATCACAGGGTCATAGGTCATAAGTTTGAACCACTGTGTGTGGTTGGGCTAGGTCAACATCAATAGCACATAAGCTCTTTGACAAAATGAAGGTGAGTCTACCAGCAAATCCTAGGAAGGTAACGTGCAATCTTGAGCCACACAGACTGAAAATGAACCACAGCCAAACTTCTACCTTGGTGTGAATTGCTTTTTTTATACTAGGCTCCCAGACATATTTACTCTAACTCATCAAGGATAGATGCTGTGTATTCATCTATATTGGGTCCCAGTCCTTCAGCACTGCGTCTCACTTTCAGCAGATACATAATAAATGCTCATTGAACTCCACTGATTCTGTCTGGAAACTACTAAGTGAGATGTTGACACACTCACCTTAGTAGAAAACACCAGGTCTTCAAACCCTCAAGTCAAATGAATCAAAAGCTGCAGCATAGACACTTTTCAAAGTAAGAAATAAGAATTGTCATATATAAGAAATATATGAAAAAATATTCAACATCTCTAGCAATTGGAGAAATACAAACCAAAACTACACTGAGGTTCCATCTCACTCTAGTCAGAATGGTAATCACCAAGAATATAAGCAACAATAAATGTTGGTGAGGATGTGGGGAAAACGGTACATTCATACATTGTTGATAGAACTGCACATTAGTGCAACTACCCTGGAAGGCAGCATGGAGAGTCCTCAAAAACTAGGAGTGGCGTCACCTTATGACCCAGCTATATCATTCCTCAGTATATATCCAAAAAGATTTAAAATCAGTATACTACAGTGATGTACAGTGATGCAGCCACATCAATGTTTGTAGCAGCTCAATTCATAATACCTAAGCTATGAAACCAAACTAGGTGTCCTTCAACAGATGATTGGATAAAAAAATTGTGATACACACACACACACACACACACACACAATGGAATATTACTCAGCATAAAGAAGAATGACTTTATGACATTTGCTGGTAAATGGATGGATCTTGAGACTATTGTGCTAAGTGAAACAAACCAATCCCCTTCAAAACAAGTTTAATGTTTTATCTAATATATAGAAGCCAACCCACAATAAGCAGGGAGGGTAAGAATAGAAGTTCAGTGGATTAGACAAAGGGGAATGAAGGGAAGGGAAGTGGGATAGGAATAGGAAATACAGTGGAATGAATCTGAAATAATTTTCCTTATGAATGCACCATAGTGAATTCCTGGGGCCCTAATTAGAATAACTTATTCCATACTTGTATATCAAAATAGATTCTACTGTCATGTATATCTAAAAAGAACCAATAAAAATACATTAATTAAATTATAAAAAGACTATATGGAAAGAAAGTCAGTCTTTATTCTAACATTAACAGATCTTTGCAATGACTAGAGTTATAGCATACATTCAATGAGAAATCTACAAAGTTTGTACTTCAAGCCATGGACCTCACATTTTAGAGCTTACCAGAACCACCAGAAGGCTTTTAAAAGACATATATTGCTAAGCCTCACCTCCAGATTATCTGATTCAGTGACCTGGCATAGGCTCCCAGAATTTGTGTTTCTAATAAGTTTCTGGGTAATTCTGATTCTGCTGATCTAGATGTCACACCTTTATTGCTTTAAACAAGAGAAGAAAGACATAAATTGGCAAGAAAGATCTTGTTAGAAACCAATGTGAGACACAGAAGAGTTTAGTAGATAATCCTGAACCAGTCTAATGAAAGAAAAACAGAATCCAGGCTGAACAAATCAGAAACATTCAAAATGGCTCAAGAGCTAACTTGAAATGAGGCTCCCCTGGCTAGAGACAGGACAATTTGAGCTTTAATTTGCAAATGCAATTGAAACCCATCAAAAATGTATGAGTTCCCAATATTTTAAGGAGCTAATTGGTCACCATCAAAGGATGATAAAGGAGGAAAATTAAGCATTTATCCTATTTTTATTACATGAACTCTCTAACAGTTAAGGGAGATAGTATGTCTTTATAAAAGTATTTAAACTAATAAAAATAAGAAATAATAGGATCAGAATATCACTGTTTTCCAGCCACCCAGTGAATTAGCAGATCTAGGCATTGAACAGCAACAGTCACCAATATCACAAGAGAGACCATCAAATGTTGTGAAATAAAGAACAATACCAGTGAAAGAAAGAACACTACCTATATAGAAGAATGTGCCAAATTGCACCACAATATCACATTAAATCAACAAATTCCAAACTTTGGGAAATTCTACAGATTAAATGCATCTAGTTCTTCAACAGATAAATCATAGGAAAAAAGATGATGGAGAAGGAAACCGTGAATTAAGAGACTTCAACTTTTTTTAATGGGCAGTAGTAAACTAGAGTGAGAAGACATGTACTTTTCAGTGACAAAGCTATAAAGAAAAGCAATCAGAATAGTAATTATTTTGTGGGAAAATAGGAGTTGACATTTGGGACAAGGAATATCAAAAGGCTTCTAGATAAAAATTTGTTTCTTGACCTGGGTGATTGTTATAAGATCACAACATCATTTGCATTAACTGGGATTTCTGTATCTATGTTTTATTTTATAATGAAAAGGTTTTAAAAGCCAACCATCTGCTGTTGTAGGCAAAACAAAGAGTGAACTATTTAGGACTATGTTCCAGGTGAAAATGTTTACTTTATAGAAATCAAGATGTCTAAAATGTTTTAATGGACCTAGGTCTGCCTTGTCTTATGAGGTAGATGACAAATGGCATTAAAGGGAGTAGAGAGGGGTAAGTGGAAACCATTCAGGCCAAGCAGAGGCTTCTAGTTTGGTTCACTGTGAAAACTATTAACAAGACAAAGAAACCCAACTTAGTTTTGTGGGGTTTTTTAATTTTAATTTTTTAATATATTTATTTATTATGTGGTACTGAGGATCAAACCTAGTGTTTCACACATATGAGACAAGCACTCAACCCCTGAGCTACAACCCCAGCCCCCCCCCCCTTTTTATTTTGGAAGTTAGTAATAAATAAATAAAACCTCTGTGGTTGTTTTTCCCATAAGAGAAAAAAAAATATATTGAACTTTTGGCATTCTTTCTTATTTCCTTTTTGGTGGTGGTTCTTAGGATGGAACCCAGGGCCTCACACATGCAAGACAAGTGTTCTGCCACTGAACCACACCCCCAGCTCCAACATTCTTCATGTTAAAAGCATGCATGTTTAACTGTCACATCTGTCAGCAGCTAAAGGAACTAGAGCCCTAAGAAGGGAACATAGCCGCTGGAGAAAGGGAGTACAGCATGAAGAGGGGTAATATTACAAATTTAAAGGCAGACTGGAAGTTTGTGTGTGGTCTTAGTTCTGGTTGCCATATTGCTAGCTGGGAATGAGTATTCTTTGTAGGACCCCACTCAATACCTACTTTGGCGATGTCCACTGGCCTCTCTGGCATTGAAACATTGAATGTTTATCTGACTTT
The DNA here is from genome assembly GCF_052094955.1 of Ictidomys tridecemlineatus. Taxonomy (NCBI): domain Eukaryota; kingdom Metazoa; phylum Chordata; class Mammalia; order Rodentia; family Sciuridae; genus Ictidomys; species Ictidomys tridecemlineatus. The sequence goes on from NC_135493.1 coordinate 89,386,177, forward strand.
TTATGCTCCCCAAAAAGTTTAATACAAATGGATTGGTGGTCCCTTGGTCTCGTGGACTCTAAATTTGTGGTGTTTAAAGGCAGCAAGAAACCATTTCACCTCACTATACCATAGAGCTTAGCATAGTCCAGAAGCTAATGGTCAATCAATTTGAAATGATTGCCCTTTATGCTGGCTTTATTTCTACTTTACTGATAAGTTAACTGTCCCAGAAATATTGTCTAAACTAAGCTTATAGAATGATGCTATATGTGTCCTGAAATCATCATGGTTTTTAGCAAAAGGGTAATGATTTTAAGTATTTAAAACTAAAAGAAAAACTGGGGCTGGGGCTGTAGCTCAGTGGTAAAGTGCTTGCCTTTCATGCACAAGGCACTGGGTTTGATCTTTAGCACCACATAAAAATAAATAAATAAATAAAATAAAGATATTGTAAAAAAAAAAGAAAAACTGATCACTGATGCAAAACATAATGAACACTCTTGTATGTATTTATCAGTACTTTTCTGGAAGCTCATGAATAAAAACTGTAATAATTATAATTATAGTTAATACTTTCTAAAATGTTTATTTTTAATTGACAAATGATACTTGTGCATATTTATGAGGTACAATGTGACGTTTTGATCTATGTAAGTACCATGGAGCTAATTAACATAACTATCTCCTCATCAAATGATCAATTCCTAATGCTTAATGAAAGGTCAATATGTGGCCAAGCAATACCTATGACATTTGATATGTATGAATTCATATAACCCTCATCACAGCCCTATGAGGAAGGGGCTATTATTTTATACATTTCACAGGTGAAGAAACTGAGAAACAGAAAGGGTATGTACTCTGTCAGAGGTCACATAGCCTCCCTTCCTGTTCCTGTTCATCTTCAGGCTCTACACCACATGAAAGGCAGAATGATGTTCCTAAAAACAGAGCAAAATTGATGAGTGCCTTCCCACTGCTTTTAGGGTAATTTGCAAATGCCACAAATGACAGCCTACACTTTTGTCATCTTAAGGTAGGCTTCTGATTATCTCTCAGCTGCAACTATATGCCATTCCCTGCTGCCTCCCTCTCTCTCTCCAAGCAACTTCATTCACTTCTTTTAGGGTGTCATTCTCTATTTTGTTTATTTAGTTTTTCATGTGGTGCTGGGGAATGAAACTCAGTGCCTCCTGTATTCTAGGCAAGTGCTCTACCACTGAGCCACAACCCCAGTCCTAGGGTGTCCTTCTCTACCCATGCCTTTAAGCTATCTTGCACGCCTCTTCTGGAAGCCCCTTTCCCCTGTCTCTTTGCCCTATCTCCTCTTCACACCTCTCCACAAACACACACTAGGTTGTGACTCTGTAATGTGAGCTCCCAGAAGACTTTGCCTCTCTTATCACAGCACACGTCCTGCCTTTCAGATGGTGTGACTGTGTGTTTCATTGCGTTTTCTGCTAGATTGTAGCTCCATGAAGCCAGGAACCTTGATTCTCTTTTGTGTATTTTTTTTGTTCTTTTTAGTTATATGTGACAGTAGAATGTGTTTTGGCATATCATACATACATGGAGTACAATTTCCCATTCTTGTGGTTGAATGTGATGAGGAGATACACAGGTCTTGTATTGATATATGAACATAAGGAAGTTATATCTGATTCATTCTACTGTCTTTCACATTCCCATCCTCCCTCCCTTCCCTTCATTCTCCTTTGTCTAATTCAAGGAACTGGTATTCTTCCCTCCCCTAGTTTTTCTTATGTACCACTATCATTCAAATGATAGACACTTAACAAATGTGCATTGGATCAAAATGAATGCATGTCTGGGATTCTGCTGATTGTTATCGAAGGGTTTTTGGAATATAAGCCAGAAATGTAAGTTTGCAATTCCATGATATAACAAGAGTTTTATTATATCAAACCTATACCACACATTCTATACATGCAAGGGCAAGACAGAACAGCTTGGGAGTCCTAGGCTGGGATGGGGAGAGTTATCTTATTATGGATATAAATAAGAGAAAACAATATGAGGCAGAATAAAAGAAGCATTATCATTTGATTTTGCGTTTTGGGAGGAGCGAAGTCGGAGTGGAAAATCATGTACAGAGCAATAGTGACATAAGAACTTATTATTAAGGGGTAGAGAGGCCTTTGATAATGAAAAGGTGGTGGGAATGGCAATCTAGAAAGAAATAGCAGGAATTGGGGACAAGAAAGGCATGACTTTTTCAGGAACAATGGAAGACTTCTTAAATTGAAGTGCAACCAGATTTCAGATTTTAAAGCCTATAACATTTTACTTAGCAGCTCAGCACAAAGCAAGAACAAAAGATGCAGATAGAGTGCAGCTTAATGAACACAGGTACTCATTGTAGATAGCACTCTGTGCAAATTGCAGCAAATCAATTCTGGTGTTTTCAAAAAATCAGTCCTGGTTTTACTAGGGAGAAAACCTCTGCTGCCATTTCCAGCATCCTTCTCCACAAAAGGAACAATCAGAGCAATTTTTTTTGGTGGAACAGATTTTTTTCCACCAAAAAAAAATTGTCTTCTGGAGTGGGAAATACAGGGGAAGTTTCCTGAGACAGGAGACGGATACAGACATTATAGTATACTACAAGAAAAAGAAAAGTAAGGAGACACTGCCTGATTTAATGATGTCAAGGGAAGGCACACAGAGATGATTCTCCAGCCTGTCATCCAGGCTGTCTACAATCTGATACTCAATTGCCTCTCTTGTATTGTTCTCTAGAACTTGTCTCCATGCATGCTGTGTTATTTGTATATAACATCTACTTGCTTCAATGCCTCCACTCAAAATTTAATATTTTTTCCTAATTTCATATATCTGGACCCTGAAATCCTACAAGGTGTCCTTGAAAGGCTACATGAAGATTGTCTTTCAGTTTGGAGGTAACCATGTACTCCGAGTACATAGGCATATTTTACTTATTGTTCAGCTACAAAAGTCTTGCTTTGTCTTTCTTCATAGCCCAAAGACTTATAAGCAAACCTCGTATTACTTCTGAGACTGTTTGGTGCCATGATTCTTATGGTAACTAAACATTGAATGTGCCCTCAGCACATTTCATCAAATCAGAGATCATAAATAAATCCAAATATTTATAAAGGCCCTGATATTAATTCAAATAATATTTTAGAACCCAATGAACTAGTCCATGTCTATATAGCTTGTTAGTATAGTTCCAGGACCCAAACTCTGGGGATGGGGCTTCAGCACTGGTGTTCAGAAATTCTACCCTGTGCTGCATAGTAAGAGTTTATAGTCTACCCAGACAATATCTTACTCTGTGACTGAAGGTGATTATATTAGTTAAACATTAAAATCAGCCATGCAAATTATAATCTTTATCCAATTAAAATTTATTTTCTTTTATCAACTATGTGCAAAGTAGGTGAGATATCTCTGTCCTGAAAGATATTACACTCTAATATGTTTGTAGATATCCACACTGAATTGCAGTTCTAATGTCTGGCATGAAAAAGTTACGCTTTACACCAACTGCTAATAGCTTGTCAGCCACTGAAAATAAGCTGTGTCAGTTTTCTTCTTTGGGGGCTCTTTGCACTGCCATATTTGAGAACTCTGGGTGATCTTAAGTCTCTCTGTACCATTGCTGTTGCTGGGTGAAAGGGCTGGAAGCAAAAGATAGGCCAGGCAGAGGCTTTGATCTTTCCATAAAATCATATAGGGTTAATGAAAGAGCATCAAAGTGTGTAAATGCCTGAAGAAAGGAATTAAAGTGAAGAGAAAAATTAAAGACTGAGGAAAAATGGAAAGAGAAAGAAAATGGGGGAGAAAATGCTTTGGAAACTAATTGAAAATACTAAAAATAAACTAACAATCAACAATAACAAAAATAGACTTAATTATGGTCTTATTTGCAGTAGTATTATCCCAAGTGGAACTGTAGATTTATTCAATACCTTGACTTCATTAGATAATATGCTTTCATGTTCCCCAAATGTTTGTATTTGAATGAAAGACTTTCTCCTATAAAATATCTCCATGCATGAATTTAACTACTCTAAATACCCCATCTAAATGGAATCATATAATATTTGGGTTTTTTTGTGTGTCTGGCTTATTCATTTAGCACAATGTCTTCAAGGTTCATCCATGTTGTAGCATCTTTTAGAATTTCATTCCTTTTAAAGTCTGCATATATTCCATTATGTATATACTACATTGTATTTACCCATTCATCTGTTGATAGACATTTTGGTTATTCCCACCTTTGGACTACTGTGAATAATGCTGCTATAAATTTTGGTAGCTATTTGTCAAGCAAAGTGGTAACTTTTGAACTTAGAGAAGACAGACAAACTGGGCCTTTAGGATGCTTTGGTTCTAGGCCATTTGATACCAACTTTTCTTGGGTAAAAGAACCATTATGGAATCCAGCCCAATTTATTAAAGCTTTAGAAGTTGATAATCAAGTTTTTCTTGGCCTTATTTGCAAATATTTTTAATTATATCTTCTGAGGTCCTTAAAAGGAGGAGAGAGGTAAGTTGAGACAATACTTAAGTGTGGTTAAATCTCTAGCCTGCCACCATCATAATAGAAACATCTACTTTTTGTCTCTGGAAGGATTTTCTATACATCCTCTTTGAAAGGGCAATTATTTGCTTCAGTAAAACCTTGTAGTTGGGGATGTAGTGGGGCAAAACACCTAAGAGAATTTCAATTTCTATTGCAATATGTATACATATCCTATACATCTACTACATCTTTTAGAACCTGAATGCATTCATTAGCTTTTTTTGAAAAACCTACAAGGAAACACAAACTTTCTACAAAATAATGAATAAAACTTGGGTCCATAATTTTTATAATATATATTTAAGAAGTACAATGTGATGTTTTGATATATGTATATACTATGGAATGATAAAACCTAAGTAATTACCATGAGGTTCACCATATTTGAATTGTGTTTTTACTCTATTTGACTGACCTTTTGGGGTGGTGTTCTTTATTGGTGTGTGTGTGTGTGTGTGTGTGTGTGTGTGTGTGTATTTTGTTGTTGATAGTATGTCTCAGAATTTTGATAGTTTCTTCTAAAGTGAGGAAGTGATGTCAATCATTTAGCATTTAGATAGTTTCTATTGAGGTAAATTTTCATAATTTATCCATATACATTGAGTTCCTTTGTTATGGATTGAACTGTGTTGTGTCCCTTCTCTCCCCTAAATTCATAAGTTTAAGTCCTAAGCACTAGTAGGCATTGATCAAGAGTGCCCATTGCTTCAAGATTCTCAAACATGGGGTGGATTAAAACATTATAAGACGAACTGGGGTTGTGGCTCAGTGGTAGAGCGCTTACCTTGAACATGTGAGGCACTGAGTTCAATCCTCAGCACCATATAAAAATAAATAAAAGTTTTGTGCCCATCTACAACTAAAAAAATATTTAATAAAAAACATTATAAGAGCTGAGTGCAGAGGCAAATGCCTGTAATCCCAGTGGTTTGAGGCAGGAGGATGGTGAGTTCAAAGCCAGCTCTAGCAACTTAGTGAGGCCCTAAGCAACTCAGCAAGACCCTGTGTCTAAATAAAATATTAAAAAAGGGCTGGGGATGTAGCTCAGTGGTAAAGCACTCTGGCTTCAATTCCTGGTACCCAATAAAAAATATTGTAAGAAAATTCTAAGCTTGGGATTTCTTATTTTATTTTACTTAGTATTCTGTGTTGCAAAGTGGGAAGTATGCATAAAGTAGTTCTGCTGCATACCAATTGAGTTATGAGTTGAACTAGCTGCTTTTTTTTAGGGAAGACCACTTTTAACTTAGATAAATGACTGACAGACAAATATAGTCATTTGGACTGGGGATTTGGCAAATAATTCCTTGAAAATCAATGAAGTGAACCTGTTATTTCAAGGAAAACAACTGATAGTAGTTGTTGCCAAAGATAAAATTCCAGCTTTCAAGAGAAAATTAGACTTTTGGAAAGCTTATGTCTGCCACCATGAACTTGCCAGTTTCCTAATACTTAAAGATATTTTCTGAAGAGATTGGTATTGATATTAGCAAATATGATTTAATTTTTTTATAATAAAATGTATCAACATTTGGAAGATCTGCCTTACTTGGTTAACCAATATTTTACAGATGACCAATTCATAGTTTGATGATATACATGAGTAAAAAAATATATTCCAAGTGCAAGATAGACTAATGGATTTAAATGTAACAGAATGAAAGCTCCTTGCTATGGTCTCAGATTCTGTGCTGCAATTAATCTTTACAGAACTACCACTTGCCATATTTTGGTGTAGTATTAAAGAAGATTATCCACAATTATCCAAAGAGGCTATTAAAATACTCCCCTTTCATTTTCAAACTACATGTTTGTGCAAGCTGGATTTATTTATATATACTTCTATTAAAAATAACAACAACAACAACAACAACAATATTGCAACAGCTAGAGTGCAGAAGGAGATATGAGAATCCAGCTGTCTCCTATTAAAGCAGACAGTAAAAAGATTTGAAAAGGTGAAATAATGTGATTCTTGATACTAATATTTTGCTTTTGGGAAAATAATTATTTTTTCATAAAATTACTTTGCTTATGTTAGCTTGTAATAAGTTTGTTACTGTTATTTCAATATGAATTTTTAAATTAATATGTTAAAATTTTCAGTTTTAATTTTTAGTATGGTAAGTATCAATAGGTATTGCCAGAATTAACCATGCTTGTTGGGGTCCTTGATCATTTTTGAGAGTGTAAAAGAGTTCTGGACTTCAAAGAGTTGAGAACATCTGGTACTTGTAACATAGATCAGTGTTTCTTTTTCAAATTATTTATTTGTTCTTTTTAGCTATACATGACAGTAGAGTGTATTTTGATATATCATACATACATGGAGTATAACTTACCATTCTTGAAGTTGTACATGATTTCGCTTTACACTAGTCATGTATTCATATGCACACATAGGAAAGTTATGTTTGTAGATCAGTGCTTCTAAAAGTAATTTTGGGAAACTCTTAGCTTCAGAAACACTTGGATAGCTTGGTATAAAATGCAGATTCCTGGGCCTTATCCTCAATTGACTCAATTTTCTTGAAGGGCCAGCCTGCACTTATTCTCATGTTTTGGAATTTCTAAGCAAAATAAAGCTTGAGTTTAATAAACTTAAGGCAGTCTTTTGATAGTGTGGTCCATTTTTCCATCTGAGATTGCAGACAATCAAACCAAACATATCACCTGCTCCACCAGAGATCCAAACTGCAGATGTTCAAATGCAATGACAAAAAGGTTTTTTTTTTTTTTAAGACAATGTTCCCTGCAAAAATGACTTAGATATGGAGAAATGTTTACATATGGCAGTGGATTGCATTTGATGTCTTCTCCAGTTAGCACTGAAGCTGAGTATGTATACTTAAGGTTTTTTATTCTTTTTGCTCCAGTACCAAAGCCAACTACTATGGTGGACGTTTAAGATAAGATGGAGAGGGTGATTGGTTCAATGAGGCTGAGTTAAACACAGAAGAGTGGATCTTGGCAACTGAGATGTACAGAATCCAAGCTAAGGAATGTGTTTTTCTGAAAAGCCACATCTGGATCCCTGGTTAATATTCTGCCCAATCTGTTGCTTCAGACAAGAGGCCAACCATAGAAAACACATAGAGTGTGGGGAATTGGCTCCATCTTTGATTTGTCAGATATGGTAACACAAATTCAAAGCACTTTAGCCATATGCATGAACATGTGTATGCATGTACACTCACATTTGTGTGTGAGGGGAGTGTTGGGAATTTCAGTATTCACCTGGGAACCATATCTTTCTATGGTCTGTCTCCCCATAAAACCCTAATTTTCTCCCCTTGTGAACGATCAAAGCAGGCACCTTTGCAGGCCCTCTAATTGTAACAGTCAAGCAATGGCATGGGATAGAAGTTACAGTCTGAAATTTTGTCTTGGTTATATGGCACATTATTTCTCTTGCCTTTCTATGGCATCTGTGTTATAGCCTGTAGGATATTTTTACAAAGTCAAGCTTCTGATATGGGATTGTATAACACTCAGGGCACTTGTCCTTTTCCTTTGTCTTACCAATGGAGTATTGTATTCACCTCTCATCCTTTCCTCAACTCTAAAATTGCTCTTTTTGCCATATATATCCCAATTTGTTTTTGGTCTGATCAAAATTTTATCTGTAGCCAGGCATCATGGCACACACTTGTAATACCAGCAGCTAAGGAGGCTGAGGCAGGAGGATTGAGAGTTCAAAGCCAGCCTCAGCAACTCAGCAGGGCCCTAAGCAACTCAGTGAAACCCTGCCTCTAAATAAAATACAAAAAAGTGCTGGGTATGTGGCTCAGTGGTCAAGAGCCTCTGGGTTCAATCCCTGGTAACCCCCCCAAAATTATCTCTAAAATGTCTTCAGAGTTTTGTGCAGCAGAAAACACCAATGATTTGGTTGTTTTTATTTTTTTCTATAAAGCAAAGGATTTGGCTCATAGTTTATTTATGTGTTATAGAAGTAAGAAATGCAGGCGTGGAACATTGATTTGAGCAATGAAGTCAAAGAAACACTATCAAGAAAAACAAATCTATGGCAGCCAGAAATGTTGGAAGGATGAATTAGACTTGTGTAAGCTTAGAATGCAGGTTAGTATAACAGGCTGCATTTGTGGGTTATTATTGTAGTGCCTGTTCTTTACTTAGTACATTATCCCCTATGTACTAGCTGGGCTGCTGGCCGGAGAATGATATGCTCTGATTGCTCACAGCTCCCTCTTGCCTTCCCACACTTTTCACCCCCTTTCTAAAAGGTCCTGTGTGACCCCCTACTTTAGAACAGCCCCTAAGCACCAGAATATCATTCCTTCTTCCCTCCCAGAAAAAAAAAAACATATTTAGACAACTGTCTCTGGATTAGGCATTTGTTATGTTTTATCCTACTTGATTTTTGCCACAATTCCATGAAGTAGCAATTATTAGCCCCTTTCCACAAACAAGGAAACTCGGATGTCAGAGAAGAAAGCTCCTTGAAGTTATAACAGTTAGCAAGGATCAGAGTAAAGAATTCTGGGTGTTCAGCCCACTGGACTGCCCAATTCCTACCTGCTCCAACAGCTTCCTCTTCTCTTCTTTTCCTAAACAGATTGCAATAAGCCTGCATAATTTGAGAAAAGAGTGATAGATGATCAATGTGCTTCCCATAAGTATAACTTTGCATCTTGAAGGAGAGGTCTGGGACTTGGGAAATATTCTGTTAGACTTACAGGGGAGTGGCAAAAGGTGGGGAACATGCTTGGAGTTATAATAAACCTCCCCAGGAACCTGAAATTGTACTATGTAGATGAGGGTCCTGATCTGGCAATCCTCGGGCCATGTCTGACAAGCAGAAATATTTTGTTGGGCACACATGATATTATAAAAAAAACTTGAGTATTTTCCAACAGTTAAAAATTAGGAAATTCAGCATAAAAATCTAACTTTGCAACTTCTCTTGAAAAATCGGAGGATCATTGTATCCTTATTCTTAGATGATAACAATTGACTGGAGCTACCCTCTGAAGAGAGTCAAACTCTCATGTGGTCACGAGATCTGAAGACCTCCTGGCTTATTTTGCTTATTTTGGGGCCACTGTAGGCATTGGAATCTATGAATCCTGAAAGAGGTGTAGGCTTCTTTCTGCTCATGAAAGACTGAGACCACAAAGGAACTTAGAGGCTATAATTCTCTTTCTTCCATTTTCCTTCCAGAAAGGAAGAAATGAGTACCTCAGCCCCCATATCTCAAGGCTGGGAAAGTTTTCACAAAAATAAGGACACCCTGAAATAAAATGTGCTCTAGTCTTTTGGACAGGGCTCTGCAATCTGATAAGGCAGGATTCTGTTGATCATAATTAAGGTAGTAAGGGTCAAGGGGAGCCACATTCACCAGCATGATTTTTAAACGAGATTGAAAAGTGTCCAGGTTTACAAAGATGGCAATAGGCCCATGAAATTCCTAGCATGTTACCTCATTTTATAAGCATCCTTTAACCTGGTCTTCCCAGTGTTCACTCATGGAGAAACTGACTCCCTCTGCTGATCCTTGACTGCAACCTGGAGGCCACATATAAAAAGCCATCAAAACCAACATTTATGTTGTAATAATCACAATTATGATCACAACTAAAATTCAGGGAACTTTTTACTTTATGACAGACACTGTGCCATGTTCTTCCAATGCCACATTTCATTTAACCCTTATGACAATCTTTCAATTAGTAATCATTATTATTCCCTTTCTACAGACAAAGAAATAAGAGACCAAAGAGATAATTTACCTAAATCACATACCTAAAATGCTTTGGAGTTAGAATTCAGGTAGGATGATACTCTTCCATGGGCAAAAAAGGCCATTTTCTATACTCTATTAATTTTTTAAATATTTTATTAAAAATCCATGGTAACTAGATATGACATGAAGTCTTATGATTTCTGCCTGCTTCCTTTGTGCAGCTAGTACTTAGTGTTTCTAACTATATATTTTCCTTTGCACGTGGCTGGTGAGAGAACAGCTAGAGCCCTATTCATATCTTGGAAATTTAGTACTTTTTGAGTGAAGATTTCAAATGCTGTTCCATTCTCTTGCCTATTACCATGTGTGCTCGATTTGGCTCAATGCTTGATCCCAGTGATCCAGTAACTTATCCCACCCCAAGAACACTTCATTTTACATGCACCACATGGAGCCTTTTCAATGAGAGTTTGTTTGATATGTGCCAGGAATTTACTAGTAAGTGGGGAAAAACTGAGCAGATCTTGATGCTCTATTGAAGTTCGGGCAATACCAGTGATTTCCACCTTAACTGGAAATGACTTAAATCTTATAAACAGGGAAATGTGGGGCTTGCATGTGTCTGCATGATTTTATATCTTCTAGCAACACAAATATAGCTGTTATTCTAACAGTTACAATTCTCCTATTTTACTGGGGACTTCATGGGAGGGAGCAACTTCATTTTCTTGTTCTCAGGGGGTTATTTTTTTCCGAAAAGAAAAGTATGATGTGTGTTGGTTTTGTTTAGGTGGTAGCAGAAAACAAAAGTGCAATTGCAAGTTTTAAAATGTGAAGTTGAGTGGGTGGCTCTAAAATGTCAGATATCAACTCAATTAGACATTTGGCTGGAAAACATCAAGATGAATCAACACTATTTAGGCTGACTTCCTATAGTCTGAAAGAATGTGGCATAAAAAGTGTATTCAAAAGCATTTGTTGGAGGAAAAAACGTTACTGAAAGCAGGGGTGGGCAGGGTGAGCTTGGGGGATGGAGAGAAAGAATCCTTTTGGATATGGGTCAGAAGTTAAAAGGGAGACAGTGATAAAACCAAGATAGCCCTTTTATGTATCCAGGCACAGACTTTACCTCTGAATCACCTGCTGTGAGCAGGTATCCTGTAGATCTACAATCAGTCACTGTTGATACCTCCAACTCTTCAGTATACTTTTTTGGGTGCTTTGGTTTCTCTGCTTGCTGGGACTGGGGGAAATAAAATAAGGCAGGAGAATGATTGATAAAAGAAAAAAATAATAAGAAGCTAAAGAAAACGATGGGCCAGACAGGGTGGGTGTGTCAGGAAAAGGACTGACAATTGGAACAAGTATAGCTAGGACATGGAAAATCCAGTCTAACTCCAGGCAGAGATTGGAAAATGAAGGAGAGTCTGATCTAGGATTAGCATAGGAGAGCTTTTGCAAGTTCAAGGCAGGGAATATGTTTATACCTGGATAAGTAGGTTTATGTCAGAAAAATATTACCAAAAATGAAGAAATGAAGCCTCTCTGATGAAACTACCAGAGATGAAGTAGGTCGACAGGCTCCAACCATCCAGAGAGTATGAGCAGGTTCATTCTTCTGACTTCTCACAGGTCCTGTAGCAAGATTATGGACTTCAGGCACACAGTCATCAAGTAAAGAAGGGTTGAGTGGGTAGCCTGTCCTTTCTTCTGGGCTACTTAGGCTCACCAAGAATTGAGTTGAAGCACTCAAATTGTGATCTCCCATATGAGACCAAGTATAAAGTGTAGTTTTAGGCAAGAGCAAGGCAGGCTCATGTTAATTAATTATTCAGAGCTGAATACTGGAAGGGGCCTAAATCTGTAGGAAGTAACAGCATCTTTTCCTAGAGTATAAGTCCCCTATTGGTGGAAGATGTTGCTGACCTTTTTCTTCTTCCACTCAGATTAGATATATGCCCAGAAAGTAGAGAGTGGTGGAATTGCAGGAGTTCTAAAAGAGGAGTACTATATGTATAACTCCAGGGATTTAGGGGATATTATGGCTCAGGAAACCAAAACAGGCAAGAAGAAATATGTCCAGGGGAAAGTGGACTCTCAACACCCAGAATGGTGGGATATTTTAGATGTCATTCCCATATGAATGATGGAAAGTGACCATGGATCTCTGCATTGGCAAGGCTAGACAGAGAGTCAGAAATCTGGATACCATTTTTCGCCACCATTTATTAAGGAGATATTTAGGAAATTGAGGCTGAGATGGTTTAGGCATTCACATCTGAATTCAAATCTTGACCTTGTCACTCCTTTGGTCAGCTTGATTCCAGAATCCTGCCTCTTCATGACCCTGTATTCACTCAGCTCTCTAGAAATGACTAAAGATAAACCAAGACACACATAGCTGTGATGAACTGCTATGCATCTGTCAACAGACCTAAAGGCACAAATAAAATCAAGAAGTTATTCTACCTCATTGGAGGGTTGATTAACTGTGGCAGCAGTTGGATCTCATTAAAGGCCAAGGTTGGAGGGTTGCTAAATAAGGACTGTGAGGTCTCTCTAATTAAACTTTACTTTCCAAATGACTTAAATTCTCTCCAGGAGTGATTTGTAAAACTGAAAAGATTGAGAGACACCTAACAGTGATGCCACTTGAGATCTCTACACTGAATTTTCAGCTCCTGAGGGACAGATACCTCACCCTCCTGGGTGAGGCCTTAATATTTGGGTGGTCAAAGGCAATGTCAACTGAGGGCAAGTCCAGGATGAAGAGAAGTTTGTTGGGAAATATGGAAAAAGATGGATTAGGGAAAAGAATGAATAGTATGCTTTTATGTGGTGCTTGTTTTTTGGAACAAGAAGAGCCTCACATCTTAGGCAAAAGTAGAACACACATTGATATATCTTGTTTCTCTGTTCCATGAGGGTCCAAATCCCTCAGAGAGTTTTTAGGAAGAATGATTCCTGTATTGAAAATAAACTTGGAGAAGTTCATGGTTTAAACTTTTATTGGTACTTATTTGGAATTTTCTGAAACTTACAATAAGGTTCTTTTCCAATTTATTTTTATACCTGGCTAAAAACAGAAGCAGCTGAGTTGTGGGCTTTGGGCATAACTGGTAGATAGGATGTTTTGTTAATTCTACCCTCTGTAGAAAATAAATATCCATAACTAAGTTTCCTCCCTTACATTAGTGGCCATTGGTCATAGTAGTGGTAAAAACTCACTGAATCATGAACCACATCTATGCATATCTCAACTTAATGCATCTGTTTCATGTCATAAATATTTTAAAAAGCATATATCTGTATACTACAGCTTGGCATTAACTTTACAATGGCTCAAAATAAAGTTATTGTCATGAAAGTCTGTTACTATATAGGTATGTCTATCTTGTTCTGTGTCTGAATGCATATCATTAATATTCATTTTATATCTCCTTTTTTCCTATTTTCACTTACATATTTGAGTTTATCATGTCTGTTAACTCTAGATTTATATCACTTCCTTAAAAAAGTTTAATACTCATTCAACTAAGGCATTGCTAGAGAAAGTTGACTTGATTAGGAGTGGTGTCTTTGATAAAATTAGTAAGCTTGATAGGAAATGAGTGGTAAAACCACTGTGGGTTTTGGTTGGGGCATGCAACTGGCAAGCCAAAATTTTTTTCTGGGAATACTGAAAACTGAGGAAGGGCCCTATATATTCTCTGAAGGCAGATTGGGAAACTATGGGTTTTACAGGGGAAGCTCAAGCAGTGGCAACAGAAAGTAAAAGGCAAGGCAAACTTAAAGACTGCTTGAATTACAATCTATGTGAGGTGGTATACTATTATATGAAGATATACTATGATAGGAAAGACATATACAGTCAGCAACAGGCTCACAGGTTTCACATTTGTGGATTCCACCAACTGTGGATTGAAAATATCCATTAAAAAATTGCATCTGTACTGAACATGTACTTACTTATTTCCTAAATAATACAGTATAACAACTATTTACATAGCAGTTACATTGTATTGGTATTATAAATAATCTAGAGATCATTTATGATTTATGGATGTGCATAAATCATAAATGATCTCTAGATTATTTATAGATATTTTATATCTATAGATTTTGATACCCATGGCTGGTGGGGAGGGGTCCTGGAACAAATCCTCTATAGATATTAAGGGATGAATCCTACAAAGGATTTATATCCAAAGTGTATAAATAATTCTCAAAATTCAACAATAAGAAAATGAACTATTTAAAACATGAGCAAAACAGTTGAACAAATGTTTCAGAAAAGACAATATTGTGGGCATGAAAAACACATGAAAAGATACTCACTGTCCATAGTCACTAAGGATGTGCAAATTAAACCCATAAGTCAAAAACAGCCCAAGACACAAAGAAGATCACTAATGATAAAGAGATCAATTAATCAAGAGGATAAAACAATTGTAAAGATATATGAACCCCAACATTAGAGCACCTCAATATAGAAAGCAAATACTAATGTACATGAAGGGAGAAATAAAAAGCCATACAATAATAATAGGGGACTCTGATACTCTACTTTCAACAATGGATGGATGAACCAAACAGAAAATAAATAGGGAAATACTGGACTTGAACTGCACTTTAGACCAAATGGGCCTAATAGACATACACATAGAACTTCTCATCCTATAGTAGCAGAATATATATTCACCAAGACAGACCATATGTTAGGCCACAAAGTAAGCCTTAAAAAATTCAAGATCAAAATCTTATATAGTGGGGCTGGGGTTGTGGTTCAGTGGTAGAGTGCTTGCCTAGCATGTGTGAGGCCCTGGGTTCAAACCTTGGCACTACCTAAAGATAAATAAATAAAGGTATTGTGTCCATCTATAACTAAAAGAATATTTTAAAAAATTAAATATACTTGTAAAAAAATCTTATATGGTATTATTTCCATCTATGATAGAATGAAACTAGAAATAAGATGAATTTTGGAAAATTCACAAATAGGTGGAAATTAAACTACATGCTCTTGAACAACAAATGGTTCAAGAAAGAAATCAAAAGGGAAATTCTAAAAAAATCTTAAAAGATAATCAACATGAAAACAGCATACCAAAACCTATATAATGGAACAAAAAGCACTTTTTTGGTACTAGGGATTGAACTCAGAGTCACTTAACCACCGAGACACATCCCTATTCTGTATTTTATTTAGAGACAGGGTCTCACCGAGTTGCTCAGCACCTTGCAGTTGCTGAGACTGGCTTTGAACTCACAATCCTCCTGCCTCAGCCTCCTGCACTGCTGGGATTACAGGTGTGCACCACTGCACCAATCTAAGCACTTCTTTTTATTTTTTAATTTTTTTTTAGTTGTAGTTGGACACAATACCTTTATTTTATTTATTTATTTTATGTGGTGCTGAGGATCAAACCCAGGGCCTCACACATGCTAGGCAAGCGCTCTACCACTGAGCTACAACTCCAGCCCCATAAGCACTTCTTTTTGAGAAATATTTTTTAGTTGTAGATGAACACAATACCTTTTAATTAATGAATTAATTATGTGATGCTAAAGATCAAACCCAGTGTCTGGAACATGCTAGGCAAGTGCTCCACCACTGAGCCACAACCCCAGCCCCAACAAAAGCATTGTAAGAGGGAAGTTCACAGCAATGAATACCTACATTTAAAAAGGAGAATGATTCATCCTAAATAGCCAAACATTATGGGTCAAGGAGCAAAAAAAAGAAGAAAAACTAAATCTGAAGTTAACAAAAGAAAGGAATTAATAAAGATCAGAACAAAATAAATCAAACAGAGAACAAAAAAAGAAATAAAATTAGTAAAAAACCAAGAGTTATTGATTTGAAAAATAATGAAGAAAATAGATCACTTCTGGTCAGACTAAGAAAAAAGGAGAGACAACTCAAATCAATAAAATCAGAAATGAAAGTGGAGGTTTTTCAATAAATGCCTCAGAAATAAAAAAATGATCATGACAGACTATTATGAACAATTACATGACAACAAATTGGATAACCTGAAGGAAATGAACAAATTCCTAGAAAAATATAACCTACCAAGATTAAATTAGGAAGAAATACAAAGCTTGAATCAACCAATAACAAGTAAAGAGATTGAAGTAGTCATTAAAATCCTTCCTACAAAGAAAATCTCAGGACCAGATGGCTTCACTGATGAATTAGGAAGAATTATTACCAATATTTCTTGAACTCTTCCAAAAAATAGAGCTAGAGAGAATACTTCCAAACATTTTATGAGTCCAGCATTATCTTGATACCTAAGCCAGAAAAAGACACTGTAAAAGAATAGAAAATGACAGACAATATCTCTGAAAAACATTGATGCAAAAATCCTCAATAAAATATTAGCATATCAAAAATATTATACATCATGACCAGGTGAGATTTCACCCTGCCTTTCAAGTCTGATTTAACTTAAGCAAATCAGTCAATGCTATAGATCACATTAACAGATGAAAGATAAAATACATCACATGATCACTTAAATCAATCGAGAACTAGCATTTGACAAAGTTCAACATCCTTTCTTGATACAGTTTTAGTATAGAAAGGAAGTTCCCGAACATAATAAAGGACATTTATGAAAAACCCACAGTTCACACCATAATGGAGAGAAACTGAAAGCTTTTCCACTAAGATTCAGTACAAGTCATGGATGCCCACTCGTATCACTTCTATTCATCATAGTACTAAAATTACTAGTCAGAGTGATAAGAGGAGAAAAAGACATTAAAGTTATCCAAATTTGAAAGGAAGATGTAAAATGATCTTTATTCACAGTTGACATGATCCTTTATGTGGAAACTCCAAAAATTCCACAAAAAAATGTTAGAACTAATAAATGAATACATTAAGGTACAGGATCCAAAAATCAATATGCAAAAATCATAGCATTTCTATACACCAATGATGACATAGTCAGAAAATAAAATAAATTTTGTTGGGATAGAACCAATAAAATACAATACTTAGGAATAAATTTAACCAACAGGCAAAATATTTGTACACTAAAAACTATAAAATATTGATGAAAGAAAATGGAAAAGATAAAAATAAATGAAAAAAATTCTCTGTTCATGGGTCAGAAGAATTAATATGTTATAATTTCCATAGCACCCAAAGCAATGTACACATTCCGTGCAATGTTCTCAATATTCAACAAGATCCTGACCCACAATGCCATGGCTCTTTGGATTGAAACAATATAGTTATTCTTGCTTCTAATACTTCATAATCACTTATTTAAAGCTGCTTTATATAACTTCTTGTGAGACTTCAACATGCATGGGATTACCTGTGAATACTGGCTCTCTTAGATGTTGTTACTGTGTTTTGTTGTTTATGTTGCCACAAATGCAAGTCTTATCCTGAATATGTGGGAAAATGTGAACATAGCATAAATTTCAAGCAACACATATTCCAATAATGTTTTCTTTTGAACACTTTAGGCCTTATTACACTATTCCTATAATGTAATGATTTTCCATTTTGATTATACTTGCCTTCCACACACTGACACTAGAGAGGATGAGCAAGGATCTTGTGGACTGGGTGAAGTGTGATCCTATCTATTTCTCAGGATATATTGCTTTAGGACTTACTAAGAGGAACACAGTGTCAGTACATCAATTGACAATAAGAGAAGACATTAATCAGAAATTCTCCTGGTATTGTAAAGAAACAGTCTCAAAAGCCCTCAGAGGACTGCCTGATACATGGCACAAAACCTTTGGAAAAGGTTTTAGATGACTGCTTTGGATGCCACCATTGGGAATGTGTATAGGCTAAAGGATGCCTGTCACTACCCCTAATGCCTTCAGCTACTGTAAATGGGAGGTAACACTATGGTCAGAACATGGTGAGAATTAATGTAGAAACTCACACCCAGCTTAAGTCTGAGGGTCTGGGGTGGACTATCAGTGGACCCAGAACTCTGAACTTATCAGAATCATTCTGGTGGTCCAATCTTGAATGAGCTTATGGAAAACAAACAAACAAGCATGAGTGATTGCTTGTCAGGCATCCCTTCTTAGAACTGAAGTCCTGCCAGGACAGCCTCAAGGCACAAGACCCAATGTTTCTTGGGGCATCTGGTTGATCCTGTGTGCTGAGTAGACAAGATAGGCAGCGATCACCCTGATGGAAAGAAATAGGAATAGTGGCCATGTAGGTACTAATTCAGGCTCCAGGTGCCCTGATTAGATGACACTGCCAGCTCTGGCTTATCCCAGCCACCAGAAAGGGCTTTGAAGGTTTCAAGTAGTACATCCAAAGTATGGGGCTCTCTGAAGAGCCCTGCTTGCCCAGTTCTAGGGTAGTAATAAACACATACTAAATGTTTAAGACAGTGCCTGGAAAATTGTAAGTGCTCAATATGTCTTAGGTAATTTGTTTCTTTTTAAGTATTAGCCGATGCTTTAATGAAATTTTATAATTAAGTAAGAACTTATATCTATAATAAACACTGTTGACACTAAAGAGGATGTGGCAGAGATTAGAAAGGGTTGCTGAACACTCCAATAGAACTTCCTTGAACACCATTCCCTTAGTAGGGTACCATGGCCTATGGCCTCCATTTGGTCAGTGCCCCAAGAATTGAACAGATTCTTAGGGTTTTACATGAACTAGGAGTATTAGTTTCCTGTGGCTGCCATAACAAATAGTTCTGGAGTTAAGACATCTAAAATCAGTAGCAATGGGCCAAAATTGAGCTATTGGCAGGGCCATTCTATCTCAAGAGGCTGTAGGGGAAGTCTATTCCTTGCCTCTTCTAGCTCTGGTGGCTGCCAGTATTCCCTGGGTTATAAATACATCACTCCAAACTTAAAGGCCAGCATCTTAAAATGTCTCTGTTCCATCTTCATACTGTTTTGTCTCATATGTGTTTCAAATATTCCCTAACTCTAAGAACATTTATGATTATATTTGAGGCTATTATTCAGGATAATCTCCCCATCTCAAGATACTTAATCATATCTGTGAAACCTTTTGTTTTTCAAAATAAGGTCATATTTATAGATTCCAGGGGTGATACTCTGATATTTTTTGTGGTGGGGCATTTATTCAGTCTACTATACTATGTAAACTCATGGACGTTATGCATATAAACTAGAATACCAGTTTATAAATTTATAAGAGAATTCATACTATTACATATACTCAGACTTGTGTCATCTTGTTGGTACATTGTCTCCCATATGGGGAACCTCATGGGAAGATCAATAACTCTCAAAACTGCTGCTTGGTGAACTTGGAATCAGATCAAGTGGAGGAGGTGGTCTGTCTTTCCAAATGTCTGGAGCCCAGGACATTTATTGCTAGTGTGGGATGAACTATTTAAATAGCCCAGGTGTATGGGTCATCAGTCAGGACCTCTTTACTACAGACATGGTTGGAAACACAGAGATAGGCATCTGTGCAGTCTACTGAATATGGACGTGGATAATTTCATTGGGACAATTACGTGACTGTTGCTACTCCCAGCAACCAGAAGATGTTTAATGGTATGTAGGACATGTTATGAACATACATGATGCCAGGGGTGAGGGAAATTTTCAAGTCAGTCTTAAAGCAAGAAGGCAATTCCTCCAATAGGGATCCAGAGTGCCCTATTTTTTGGCAATAGAATATTGTTCATAGTCAAGAAAATGAAGATGCAGGATAGAGTATAGTGAAGTCAGAGAGAAAAGAGAGATAAATGAATGAACGAACAAATACAGAAACTTCAGCATCCAGTTTTTCCAGGTTAATTAGAAAATTGAAACCCCACATTTTGTAAGGCTTTTTGGTGGGAGGACTATATTATAGGAATTTGGTGTAAACTCATTTTTTTTTTTTACAATTGTTGGGAAGCTTTGTTTAATGGAAGATTAGGTACTTGAACTGGCTCTTGGTGAACGGGAATTGAGTGTTGGACAAGCACAGCTGTTGGGCAGAGCTTTGGTGAGACTCAAAGGGGCAAACAAACAGGAGAAAATTGAGACAGGAAAAAGGGGCATATAACATTGACAATAAATGCAAAAACTGCCATTTTCAGAGGTGAATGGGGTTCACTACACTTGCCTTTAATCATACTTTGTCTACCAGGTGCTTGTTTCAATTCTCTGCCAATTCAGAGCATTGATAAATGCAAGTCTACCTGCATGAAAGTCAAGTCCCACTCCTCTCTCCATGAAAATGAGTTCAGTTACCTAGCTCTTCTATTTCGTTTATGTTTTGACTACAGGAAATATTTGACTTAAGATTTTATTCTATTATTTTGTTAGGGTTATTTGGTAGAATTATTGTGAGAGATATCTAAAGCCCATCTCTTCTAAATAATGTTTAGGTTTCTGAGGTCTGGTGGTTTGTCATATATATATATATATATATATATATATATATATATATATATATATATATCACACACATACACATACACATACATACATACATATATGTATATATAACATATATAAGCATATATAAATTTTCATTAAAATTTTTCATAAATTCATATATAAAATATATAATTTATTTATTTGTTCTTTTTAGTTTTGACATATTTATACAAAAAATGGAGTGCATCTTATTCTAATTAGGACTTCAGTCGTCTTGTGGATGTACACAATGTTGAGATTCACTGTGGTGTATTCATACATGTACATAGGAAAGTTGTGTCAGATTCATATATTTAGCATAGATAAATATATAGCGGTGAAAATTCTCTTTGATAAAACCAACATCCTCTTTAATATGATAAAAGTGAATTTGATATGTAAAATATTTTATTAATAAAATTTAGCACTCTGTAGATATTAAAAATATAAACTCTCAAATTGTTTAAGCAGGCAGAAATTATATTCAGCATTTTTTTCACTGATACATTGGCAAGGATTTAGGAATGCTTTGGTTATTCAAGGTTTTCCTTTCATGAAAATGTACTGTATATGCATTAGCAAAGCAGTTTCAATCTAAATGGTTAATCAGATCATCAAAATAGCCTTGTTATGTAATTTTGACAGTTTGATGATACTCAATTAAATTGGATTCTGCCAGCAATATTACATTTTGTAACACCAACAAGAGCATGTATTCTTTACATTATAAACACATTTGTAAAGTCATATTCCATGAACTGGTGTTAATGGGCCTTGCATTAAAAAAGGGATGGCTTAGTCAAACATGTTTGGAAATAGACAATTGAGTGTCTTATATATTCATATGCACTTTGATTCTCCAAAATGAAATATGTTTCTCAGATTACTTCAAGCCATGTTTTTTTTTGGGGGGGGAGTGCTTCTGAGGAATAAATATGGGGAAGCACCTATTTCATAGGGACTACAAGATAAAGTATAAGAATCTCTGATTTTTTTTAGATAACCTAGATTTGTGTTCCATATACTTATTCACTTCCTGTATAATCCTCAAAATTTTTTTTTAATTTACTAGAGTCTCCTTTTCTTCATCTATGAAAGAATGTGGTAGTTTATCCCCACAGTAGCCACTGTCAATTCTTTCCCTCCCTATATATACAAGCCTTTCTTCCATAAAGAGGTATAATATAGAGTCTTGGCTGGTTCAGTGACTCAGTTCGATCAATAGAATATGGTGGAAATTATATTGGGCGACTTCCAAAACTAGGTCAGCAGAGGTCTTGCTGTTTCCACTCATTGTGGTGTAGGAGTGAGGGAAATTTTCAATTCAGCCTTTAAGCAAGGAAGAAATTACCCTCCTGAGGATCTACAATGCTCCATTTTTGACAATAGAATATTGCTTATAGTCAAGAAAATGAAGGTGCAGGATAGAGTATGCAGAGGAGTCAGGGGTGAAACCCTCTGAGGGGGAAGCTTCCTAACATGTTTAAGTAGCCAGACAACATCTTGCTCTGAAGAAGCCTAGGAGTCATGGGGACAGGTTGCAGGTATAGATAGGGATACATAGACAAATCCAACTGTTCCAGCTATCCAAGCACTGGCATCAAACATGTAAGTGATTTTTCTCATTCTAGCTCTATCTACTGTGATGTGAAGAAGAATCACAGAATATGACCAACAGCTGAAACCACATTCATAGACCTATGGCCCCAGAACACACATGCCAGCCTTCTTCACTCATTTAAGCCACTTCAGTTGAGACTTTAGTTATTGTGGAGCACAGATGAGTCAGCCCCACTGTAATCTGACCCCCAAATTAGCAAGAATGACACAATTGTTGTTTTGTGCCATTAAAATATAAAGTAATTTGTTTCACTGCAATAAGTAACCTGCAATAAGTTAAATGAAATAAATAGAAGTGGCATAAAATGGGTGCTCACTAACATTAGCTTTCCTTCTGTTTTTTTTTCCCCCAAACAATGTTCATTGTGTGGCAAACCTGTCCAAGATTGTTGATATTCTTATGAACATACTAATGATGAGGGGAAATAAAGGCAATGGCAGAAGAAAAGTTAATATTCCAAAAATTTAAAACACTAAAATATACATGTTTATGTAATGAGCATCCAGGTAAAGGGAGAGCTATTTTATTTTCAATGCTTTTATTTTTAAAATAAATTTTACTGTGTATATTTGAAGTTTATAATATGATGTTTTAGGATACATATAAATAGTAAAATGGTTATTATAGTGAAGCAAATTAACTTATCTATCATCTCACATAGTTGCTTTGTTTTTTGACAAGAGCAACTAAAATATACTTATTTAACAAAAAACTTTAATGTGATATAATTTTGTTAACTGTAATTCTCATGCATTACATCAGATCTCTAGAGTTATTTATCCTACATCTCTGTTACTTTATGTTCTTTAAGTTACTTCTCCTCATTTCCTCCCCTCCCCTCTGCACCTTCCCTCATAACCACCATTTTATTTTTGATCTCTGTATATTTGTTTATTTATTTATTTTTAAGATTCCACTTATAAGTGAGATCATGAAATATTTTCTTTTCTGTGTCTGGCTTATTTCCCTTAGCATAAGGTAAGGAAAGTCTAATTTAAGATTTACCAAAGCTTAGTCATTCTAAACAGATTGCAAATTAGCCTCCTCTATTTTCTGTATATTGGCAGTGATGTTAAAATATGTCTGCAATATTTTTTTGATTCTCATCCCATTGAGAAGTTGGGTCTATGTCCCCCTCCTCTTGAAAATATGACTGTTGGAGCAACAGAATATGGCAGAATTAATGCTATGTGACTTTCAAGTCTAGGTTATGGAAGGCAATTCGTAAGTACCATATGATCTGGAATATTCGTTCTTGAAGCATTCAGAAACCATTTGGTAACTGATAGTTGGGAACTCAGACAAGTCCATGTGGAAAGACTACATGGAGAGGCCTGGAAAAGAAGAATGAGAGATGCTTGAGCAGCCATTAGCTGCATCAGCATTCTGTTTTTTTAAGGCTCAATCATGAAAGATCCTGAAGTCTGGGAATGCAGTTCAATGGTAGAGCCCTTGCCTAGCATGAGGCCCTGTGTTCCATCCCTGACACCAAAAAATTAAAAACTAAATAAAACGAGAGAGAGACAGAGAGAGAGAGAGAGAGAGAGAGAGAGAGAGAGAGAGAGAGAGAGAGAGAGAAACTCCAACTGTACTGTCTCTTTTGAATTTCTGGTCCACAGAAACTATTAAGAGATAATAAAATAATTGCTCTTTCAAGCCACTAACTTTTGTGCTGATGTGAGATAATAGCTAATGGATATAGTATTCGTTCAAATACATTAAGAAAGTGTTTGTGTTGAGACATGATCACCAGGTGGTACCCATTTTCCTTTTTGTGTGATTGTAATTGTGTACTTTTTTTTTTTTTACCATTCAACCATCTGTGGACTTTAAATAATAAATTACTCACAAAGTGTAATGCCTCCATGTGTAGACTTTATCATATGACAAATTAAGCTAGCTGAAACTGCAGAACCAGTTTCTTATTAAATGAAATAGTCCAAGTACATACTTTACTTTTTCAATTTTAGAAAGTTTCTACTTGTTAAACAAAAATCCAAAAGCATAATTTTATTTTTCATTTTTTTTAATATTTATTTTTTGGTTGTAACTAGACACAATCTTTATTTCATTTATTTATTTTTATATGCTGCTGAGGATTGAACCTAGGCTCCCCATGTGCTAGGGAAGTACTCTACAGCTGAGCCACAATCCCAGCCCCTATTTTTCAATTTTTAAATACTCATTAATTTTTTTGTCTTCTAGTGGGTGCATCCTTTCACTGAGTATTAAAAATTCTAACAGAACAGAGTCCAGTTTGAGGAAGTAAGAAAAAAGTGTTTTTTGTTTTTTTTTTTTTTTTTTGAAGATGATGCTACTGACACTTTTCTTCCTTCTTATTTGGGATAACGTGAATATCTACAACAGAGGAGACAAAATTAAGGACTCTTAGAGAGACGTATCTCTCTCTCTCTCTCTCTCTCTCTCTCTCTCTCTCTCTCTCTCTCTCTTTCTTCTTCTTCTTCTTCTTCTTCATCTTCATCATCATCATATAAATGAATTGATACTGATATCCCTGACTCTAATGTGGCACCAAAGGGTTCATTCTATCCTCCCTCACCCCCGTGCTTATTCTTTCCCTGACAATGAAAATTCCAGTTTTCATTATCCATAACATAGTTACTTATTTTTTCAACACTATGTATATGCAAAGCAGTTTCACCATCGTTAACGCTCATCCCTAGGAGAAACAAGCTTCCCAACTAGGGTACAAAGTTTATTTATAGATCTTTTTGTCTAAAGACATGTAATTTCCATTTAAAATACTATTTTCCAAGGCTACTTAGGTCAGCTCATCTCTCTGCCATCCCTTAAGTGAGATTATGTCACATATATGCAATATACTTAGATTTATTCATCACAGGCTGTGTTCCATTCTGTATTTCCATAACTTGACTGAAATTTTAACTTTGCTTGCAGTATAGTTCTTTTTTTTTATACTAGACATTGAACCCAGAGGCGCTTAACCACTGACCCACACCTCCAAACCTCTTATTGTATTTTATTTAGAGACAGGATCTTGCTGAGCTGCTGAGGGCTTTGATAAGATGCTGAGACTGGCTTTGAACTTATGATCCTCCTGCTTCAGCCTCCTGAGATGCTGGGATTACAGGCATGCACCACTGAGCCTGACAAAATTCATTCTTTTTTTTTTTTTTTTTTTAAATAGTTTTTTTTTTTAAAGAGAGAATGAGAGAGGAGAGAGAGAGAGAGAATTTTTTTTAATATTTATTTTTTAGTTCTCGGCGGACACAACATCTTTGTTGGTATGTGGTGCTGAGGATCGAACCTGGGCCGCACGCATGCCAGGCGAGCGCGCTACCGCTTGAGCCACATCCCCAGCCCCAAAATTCATTCTTAATGTTGTTTATTTCTATGAGTTTTGACAAATGCATACAGTCATATATTCACTACCATAATACCATATAGAATAGTTTAATCACTTCTAAAAATTCTTTCATGCCAGAGAATTTTGCAGTTGACCCTTGTCAAATGCAGGGGTTTCTGGGGGCTCATCTGGTTAAAAAGGGTGGGCAGTCCTTATTAAGACCAGAAATTCCGTTTGCCAGGGTTCAGTGAGCTGCACAAAGGTGGGCACTGGGGAAGGGAGGCAAGGGCTGTCACTGGAGGAATCTGATGGGGCCAGGTCCTCTCTCTGCACTTCCTCTTGGTCTCTCTGTACTAATTATCAGTTTGTGAAATAGAATCCCTGAAAACCATTGATCTGTTTTCCATATCCATTTTGCTTCTTCTAAAATGTTACATAGCAAAATTCCACACATGCTGCCTTTTGAATGTGGCTTCTTTGATTTATCAAAATGCTTTTGAGATTCATCAGTGTTGCAGAATGAAATCAGTACTTTGTTCCATTTTATTGCTGAATTTCTGAGTAGTATTCTACTCTATTGAAGTGCCACTGTTTTTTTGTCCATTATCTGTTGAAGGATATCTGATTTGTTTCCAGTTTGGGGCTTTTATAAATTAATCTTCTGTAAGCATTTATGTATGGTATGGGTTTTCATGTAAACAGAAGTTTTCAGCTCACTTGGTTACATACCAAAGAGTAGGATTGCTATTTCTTTCTTTTTTTTAGTTGTTGTTGGACACATGCCTTTATTTTATTCATTTTTATGTGGTGCTGAGGATCGAACCCAGCGCCTCGCACGCGCTAGGCTAGTGCTCCACCCTGAGCCACAACCCCAGCCCCAAGGATTGCTATTTCTAATGGCAAGTTTATATTTTGTTTTATAACAGAGTACTAAACTGTTTTTTTTTTAAATGGCTATACTGTTTTGCATTTCCACCAGTAGTAAATGAGTCTTTAGATTGCTCTGCACCTCCCCAGAATTTGGTATTGCCAATTATTTCTTTTTACCAGACTTATAGGTGTACAGTGGTATTTCATTGCAGTTTTACTTTTCAT
The DNA here is from genome assembly GCF_052094955.1 of Ictidomys tridecemlineatus. NCBI lineage: Eukaryota > Metazoa > Chordata > Mammalia > Rodentia > Sciuridae > Ictidomys > Ictidomys tridecemlineatus. Next base: position 89,412,878 of record NC_135493.1, read on the forward strand.
TTTCATAATTACTAATGATACTTTCCATCTTTCCATGTGCTTATTTGTCATCCATATATTTTATTTGGTAAAGAGGCTATTCAAATCTTTTACTTTGGGACTTTTTAATTGTCAAATTGTAAGTGTTCTTGATGTATTTCAAGTATAAGTTCTTTATCAGATATGTGATTTGCAGTATTTCCCCTTTCCATGACTTTTATTTTCATTATCTTAATACTGTCTTTCACAGAGTAAATGATTTTAATTTTGAAAAACTGCAAGTTACAATTTTTTTCTTTCATGGATCATGCTTTTGATGCCATATCTAAAAACTCATTGCCAGACTTAATGACATACAGGTTTTTCTCCTATGTTTTATTTTAGAAATAAGAAATATTTTATATTTTTGCTTTACATTTAGGTCTATGATTAATTTTGAGTAAATTTTTGCATAATGGCAATTATTCTTGAATACTAATTTTACATATTGGAATCTTGCCAATTAGTTATAAAGTCTAATAAATTAGATTTTAATAGAGATAATAATTTCATTTCAGAAATTATTATTTTTTATTTTTGAGTGCTTAAATCTGTAATTTATTTCCTTAATGTGCTGGTTAGGAGAATTTTTAACATAGAAGTGCTGATAACTGAGGTCCTTATCTTGTTCCAGCCTTTAAAGATATGCTTTCAACATTTGTGTTTGTGTGCATGTGCTGGGGATGGAACTCAGGGACTCACACTTGCTAGGCAAGCACTCTACCACTGAGTTACATCCCCAGCCCTGAACATTCTTATGTTAATTATGAGATTTTCTTTAAGTTAAAAAAAATTTTAGTTGTAGTTGAACACAATACCTTTATTTTAGTTATTTATTTTTTTAATGTGGTGCTGAGGATTGGACCCAGAGCCTTGCACGTGCTAGGTGAGTGCTCTACCGCTGAGCCACAACCCCAGCCCATTTCTAAGTTTTAAAAAATGTCTTTTATCAAATTAATGGAGTCCCCTTATGTTCCTATTTTTTAAAATCAGGAATGGCTTTCTAATTTTATTAAATAATTTTCTCACATATACTTGGTTGCAATAAAACTTTTTAATTTTATTTTTGTAGTTGTAGATGGACAGCATGCCTTTATTTGTTTATTTTTATGTGGTGCCAAGGATTGAACCCAGTGTCTCATACATGCTAGACAAGCGTTCTGCCATTGAGCCCCAGTCCCAGCCCCATAAAACTTTTTCTTTAGCATAATTATATGAATTTTTTATTAGATTTTCTATTTAAACCAACCTTGCATTTCTGGGCTACATCCAGTTTGGTTATGCTGTATTATCTTTATTACATATTACAGTTTTCTATTTGATTATGTTTTATTTAATATGTTGCATCTGTATTAATCAGTGAAAAACTTAATTCATAAGTTTCCTTTTTCTTACTATCTGTCATGTTTTGATACCTGATGCTCGTATCAGGTACCACAAAAAAGAGCTGGAAAATTTGGGCTGGGGTTGTAGCTCAGTGGTAGAGCACTTGCCTAGCATGCATGAGGCACTAGGTTTGATCCCCAGCACCATATATAAATAAATAAACAATTAAAGGTATTTAAAAAAAGAGTAGGAGAATTTCCTCCTGCAATTGGTTATGTAAGTGCATTTGTTCTTTGTATGTTTATTGAAATAACCTGTGAAATTGTTTTCCTTGTGTCTGTGTGAGAAGAATTTTTTAAAGTATTGATTTAGCATTTTATTTCTTGAATGAAATTTAGTGATTACATATTCTTGTATGGTTGAATGTCCCCCCCCCCCAAAAAAAGCCTGTGTTGAAAATGTAATACCCATGCATTACAAGGTGAGAGTCTATTGGGAAGTGCTTAAGTCAAGAGGGCTCCACCCACATGAACGGATTGATTATGATTATGAAAGGGATTGAGGCTGTGAGTTCAACCTCTTGCTCTCTCTCTTGTCCTCTCTTTGTATTTTGCCATGTTATGACACAGGAAGAAGGTCCTCAGCAGATGCTGGCTCCTTGATTTTGAAGTTTCCAGCCTTCAGAATTGTGAGAAATAAATTTCTGTTCATAATAAATTACTTAGTCTCAGTGCCACAAAATGGAGCAAGACATTTTTCTAGAAATTGGATTATCTTACCTAAATTTTAAAATGT